>NC_082704.1:95855382-96204369 GCF_949987515.2 Delphinus delphis
TGCCTTTCAGCAGCCACAATGCTAAAAACTCTAGGTGGTTCATTGTCCATGGGCAGCAGGTCTGTGCTAAGAATGGAGTCTCCAGAAGACAAACACATCCTAAA
The DNA here is from genome assembly GCF_949987515.2 of Delphinus delphis. Lineage (NCBI taxonomy): Eukaryota > Metazoa > Chordata > Mammalia > Artiodactyla > Delphinidae > Delphinus > Delphinus delphis. The sequence goes on from NC_082704.1 coordinate 95,855,487, forward strand.
TACTGCTCCTCTTAATCCACAAAGGGAGCACTGAATAACTCAAAAGTTGCTTCTAGCTATCTGGTAGTGTCCCTTAGAGGTTCTTGACTCACTTTCCATATGTATTTTTTTTTTTTTTTTTTTTTTTTTTTTTTTTTGCAGTATGCAGGCCTCTCACTGTTGTGGCCTCTCCCATTGCGGAGCACAGGCTCCAGACGCGCAGGCCCAGCGGCCATGGCTCACGGGCCCAGCCACTCCGCGGCATGCGGGATCCTCCCGGATCGGGGCACGAACCCGTGTCCCCTGCACCGGCAGGCGGACTCTCAACCACTGCGCCACCAGGGAAGCCCTCCACAAGTATTTTAAATATTTAAATATCATTTTAAATATATGTCTACATCCTTATTTTAAATATCTAAATATCCCAGAGAAGCACATTAAGAGCAGATATTAATTCACACTATAGTTACTAAGGTGGCCTTGCCAACCTGAATGCATTAATGCTCCACATGCCTCTAGGTCTGATTCATTCTCTGCTGGTTTCCTTCATGTGATGCAGGTTCCTACCCTTTCAAAAATAATAGTAAAGTCTCTGGAAGAGGCATGATAATAATACTTTTAAAATACTGGAAACAGACCCAAAGTTGCCAAGTACACCCTACACAAATACCAAATTATGCACTAAGTAAATAATAATGAGAATCAGCTTTCATTAGTCCTCATTTCCTTTTTATTATACTGAATGCTTTCAAAAATAGGTAATTTCAATTTAAGTTATTGTCAATGCCCTATTACTTTAATGAGGTAAGTATAACTAGTTTTATTATGCATCAAAATGTCTTTTACTCCATAACAAGTTGATAAAATTCTACTGTATATAGAAAAAGAGTTGATATAATTAAGAGCTGTATGTTCTCAGTTTTAAACAACAGGTCTGCACATTATGTCCCCACCAGCAAAATGTTCACTACATTTGGAATTAAGACTATGTGCTTCATCTCTAAAGTCAGAATGGAATGGCTAACATATACCAGTGAATAAGGGAGAAACGATAATTTATCATTTAAACTCTTATTAATGCATTAATTTATCTGTATGTGCAAAATCCTTACTGCACTTGTTTAAATGTCAGAAGATACATATAACCCAGTACCTTAAAATCAGTAAGGCAAAACAAAAGACTGTGACTGGTTATTTTTAAGGAAAGGCCATGAATTCTGCTAAACCATATCTTGCTCATGATTAAGAAAACAACAAATTTGTATTGGTTTCAAGTGAGCAACTAAATCAGGCACTACCCAGGAGTTTGTGTGCCAAGAAATTTATAGAGTAGACACTTCTGTGGCAGCTTTAGAGCTAAGGACACTGAAGCTTCTGAACACCAGCCAACAGCAAATGTGCAGGACCCCTGCTCCTGATTTCTTAGAAGTAAGTTAACTATGCTTTTTGGAAAGACAATCACATTTCATATGAAAATGGGGGTGATAATCAAAACATCCATCTTTGAATATCAATGAACCCTATACTCTAAAACCGAGGTGTATATTAACATGTAGTTTAAGGGCTTGACGAGGAGCTTTCCTGATTACAGTCTAAGTGCCTCACATTAAACTTTTGATTGTTGAAGCATCCACTTCAAAAACATCCATTTAGAATAAACACACTTCATCTACACAATACATGAAGAGCCAGGCTGCCCCACCCAAGAAATTCCCCTTCTTAGAAAACTCTGGTAGACCTAGATAACCAACCAGACTGATTGTCAGCTAGTTTTTCCCCTCCTGAGCTTTATTTTATTTTATTTTTTTGCGGTACGTGGGCCTCTGACTGTTGTGGCCTCTCCCATCACGGAGCACAGGCTCCAGACACGCAGGCTCAGCAGCCATGGCTCACGGGCCCAGCTCCTCCGTGGCATGTGGGATCTTCCCGGACCAGGGCACAAACCCATGTCCCCTGCATCGGCAGGCGGACTCTCAACCACTACGCCACCAGGGAAGCCCCCCTCCTGAGCTTTAATTCCCACACTTATGTTTTAAATTCACCAATAAAGAGTGAACGTACAAAAGCCTAGGCATCCCACCCTAGATCCCAATAAAGGCAGAACCCAGGCCTGTGTGAACTTGCTCCCCACCTCCACCCTGCCCCCTGCCCATTGCATGGCCCTAGGCATGCAAGGTACCCTCCAGTACCTATGAGTAATAGACCTTGATTTTTCAAAGTTCCCTGATGGCTGTTGCTGAGATATATCTTGTAATCATAATAGGAACCACAAAAGCAGGTCCAGCCACAATATTGACTCTGAAAGGGGAAATGTCTGTGGGGGCTGCCATAAGTAGTAAGGGGCCAGGTGAGTGCCCCCAGCATTCTTAGCCAATGGTATCACTATTGAGAGGCTGACATGGGCCCACCCATCACCAGACAAGCAAATTGAAGTTTTACTGAGCTCTGCCCACCAGAGCAATACCCAGCCCTACCCACCACCAGTACCTCCCATCAGGAAGCTTGCACAAGCCTCTGAGACAGCTTCATCCACCAGAGGGCAGACAGCAGAAGCAAGAACTACTATCCTGAAGCCTATGGAACAAAAACAAAATTCACAGAAAGATAGACAAAATGAAAAGGCAGAGGACTGTGTACCAGAGGAAGGAACAAGATAAAACCCCAGAAAAACAACTAAATGAAGTGGAGATAGGCAAACTTCCAGAAAAAGAATTCACAATAATGATAGTGAAGATGATCCAGGACCTCAGAAAAAGAATGGAGGCAAAGATAGAGAAGATGCAAGAAATATTTTAAAAAGACCTAGAAGAATTAAAGAACAAACAGACAGACATAAATGATACAATAACTGAAATGAAAAATACACTAGAAGGAATCAATAGCAGAATAACTAAGGCAGAAGAACAGATAAGTGACCTGGAAGACAGAATGGTGGAATTCACTGCTGCAGAACAGAATAAAGAATGAAAAGGAATGAAAACAGCCTACAAGACCTCTCGGACAACATTAAATGCACCAACATTCGCACTGTAGGGGTTGCAGAAGGAGAAAAGACCAAAGAAAATATTTGAAGAGATTATAGTCGAAAACTTCTCTAACATGGGAAAGGAAATAGCCACTAAGTCCAGGAAGGGCAGAGAGTCCCAGGCAGGATAAACCCAAAGAGAAACACACTGAGACACATAGTAATCAAATTGACAAAAACTAAAGACAAAGAAAAATTACTAAAAGCAAGAAGGGAAAAATGACAAACAACATACAAGGGAACTCCCATAAGGTTAACAGCTGATTTCTCAGCAGAAACTCTACAAGCCAGAAGAGAGTGGCATGATATATTTAAAGTGATGAAAGGGAAGAAACTACAACCAAGATTACTCTACCCGGCAAGCACCTCATTCAGATTCAAAGGAGATATCAAAAGCTTTACAGGACTTCCCTGGTGGTGCAGTGGATAAGAGTCTGCCTGCCAATGCAGGGGACAGGGGTTCGATCCCAAGTCTGGGAAGATCCCACACGGCACAGAGCAACTAAGCCCATGCACCACAACTACTGAGCCTGCACTCTAGAGCCCACAAGTCACAACTACTGAGCCAGCACGCTGCAACTAATGAAGCCCGTGTGTCTAGAGCCCATACTCTGCAAAAAGAGAAGCCACCGCAATAAGAAGCCCATGCATCGCAATGAAAAATAGCCCCCGCTCGCCTGAACTAGAGAAAGCCCAAACAAAGCAATGAAAACCCAACGCAGTCAAAAATTAAAAAAATTAAATCTTTAAAATAAAAACGAAAAGCTTTACAGACAAGCAAAAACTAAGAGAATTCAGTACCACCAAACCAGCTCTACAACAAATGCTAAAGGAACTTCTTTAAGTGGGAAACACAAGAGAAGAAAAGGACCTACAAAATCAAACCCAAACAATTAAGAAAATGGAAATAGGCACATACATATCGATAATTACTTTAAATGTGAATGCATTAAATGCTCCAACCAAAAGTTACAGGCTCACTGAATGGATACAAAAACAAGATCCATATATATGCTGTCTACAAGAGACCCACTTCAGACCTAGGGACACATACAGACTGAAAGTGAGGGGATGGAAAAAGATATTCCATGCAAATGGAAATCAAAAGAAAGCTAGAGTAGCAATACTCATATCAGATAAAATAGACTTTAAAATAAAGAATGTCACAAGAGACAAGGAAGGACACTACATAGTGATCAAGGGATCAATCCTAGAAGAAGATATAACAATTAAAAATATATAAGTATCCAACATAGGAGCATCTCAATACATAAGGCAAATGCTAACAGCTATAAAAGAGAAAAGAGACAGTAACACAATAGTAGTGAGGGACTTTAACACCTCTCACCAATGGAGAGATCATCCAGACAGAAAATTAATAAGGAAACACAAGCTTTAAGTGATACATTAAACAAGATGGACTTAATTGATATTTATAGGACATTCCATCCCAAAACAGCAGATTACACTTTCTTCTCAAGTGCACATGGAACATTCTCCAGGATAGATCACATATTGGGTCACAAATCAAGGCTCGGTAAATTTAAGAAAATTGAAACCATATCAAGCATCTTTTCCGACCATAATACTATGAGATTAGAAATAAGTTACAGGGAAAAAACATAAAAAACACAAACACATGGAGGTTAAACAATACGTTACTAAATAACCAAGAGGTCACTGAAGAAATCAAAGAGGAAAACAAAAAATATCTAGAGACAAATGACAATGAAAACACGACGATCCAAAACCTATGGGATGCACAAAAGCAGTTCTAAGAGGGAAGTTTATAGCAATACAATCCTACCTCAAGAAACAAGAAAAATCTCAAAAAAAAATCTAATCTTACACCTAAAGGAGTAGAGAAAGAACAAACAAAACCCAAAGTTAGTAGAAGGAAAGAAATCATAAAGATCAGAGCAGAAATAAATGAAGTAGAAACAAAGAAAACAACAGCGAAGAGCAATAAAACTAAAAGCTGTTTCTTTGAGAAGATAAACAAAATAGACAAACCTTTAGCCAGACACATCTAGAAAAAGAGGGAGAGGACTCAAATCAATAAAATTAGAAATGAAAAAGGAGAAGTTACAAAGGACACCACAGAAATACAAAGCATGATAAGGGACTACTACAAGCAACTCTTTGCCAATAAAATGGACAACCTGGAAGAAATGGACAAATTCTTAGAAAGGTATAACCTTCCAAGACTGAACCAGGAAGAAATAGAAAATATGAACAGACCACTCACAAGTAATGAAATTGAAACTGTGATTAAAAATCTTCCAACAAACAAAAGTCCAGGACCCAATAGCTTCACAGGTGAATTCTATCAAACATTTAGAGAAGAGCTAACACCGATCCTTCTCAAACTCTTCCAAAAAATTGCAGAGGGAGGAACACTCCCAAACTCATTGTACGAGGCCACCAAAACTCTGATACCAAAACCAGACAAAGGTACTACCAAAAAAGAAAATTACAGACCAATATCACGGATGAATATAGATGCAAAAGCTCTCAACAAAATACTAGTAAACAGAATCCAACAACACAGCAAAAGGATCATACACCATGATTAAATGGGATTTATCCTAGGGATGCAAGGATTCTTCAGTATACGCTAATCAATGTGATACACCATATTAACAAATGGAAGAATAAAAACCATATGATCAGCGCAATAGATGCAGAAAAAGATTTTGACAAAACTCAACATTTATGATAAAAACTCTCCAGAAAGTGGGCATAGAGGGAACCTACCTCAACATAATAAAGGCCATATATGACAAACTCACAGCAAACATCACTCTCAATGGTGAAAAACTGAAAGCATTTCCTCTAAGATAAGGAACAAGGCCAAGATGTCCACTTTTGTCGCTCTTTTTCAACATAGTTTTGGAAGTCCTAGCCACGGCAATCAAAGAAGGAAAAGAAATAAAAGGAATACAAATAGGAAAAGAAGAACTAAAACTGTCACTGTTTGCAGATGACATAACACTAAAAATAGATGAACCTATAGATGCCACTAGAAAACTACTACAGCTAATCAATGAACTTAGAAAAGTTTCAGGACACAAAAATAATGCACAGAAATCTCTTGTATTCCTATACACTAACAACAAAAGATCAGAAAGAGAAGTTAAGGAAACAATCCCACTCACCACTGCCAACAAAAAGAATAAAATACCTAGGAATAAACCTACCTAAGGAGCTAAAAGACCTGTACTCAGAAAACTATAAGACACTGATGAAAGAAATCAAAGATGACACAAAAAGATGGAGAGATATACCATGTTCTTGGATTGGAAAAATCAATAATGTGAAAGTGACTATACTATCCAAAGCAATCTACAGATTCAATGCAATCCCTATCAAATTACCAATGGCATTTTTACAGAACTAGAACAAAAAATTTCCCAATTTGTATGGAAACACAAAAGACCCCGAATAGCCAAAGCAATTTTGAGAACGAAAAATAGAGGTGGAGGAATCAGGCTCCCTGACTTCAGACTATACTACAAAGCTACAGTAATCAAGATAGTATGGTACTGGCACAAAAACAGAAAGATACATTAATGGAACAGGATAGAAAGCCCAGAGATAAACCCACGCACATATGGTCACCTTATCTTTGATAAAGGAGGCAAGAATATACAGTGGAGAAAAGACAGCTTCTTCAATAAGTGGTGCTGGGAAAACTGGACAGCTACATGTAAAAGAATGAAATTAGAACACTCCCTAACACCATACACAAAAATAAACTCAAAATGGATTAAAGACGTAAATTTAAGACCAGACACCATCAAACTCTTAGAGGAAAACAGGCAGAACACTCTATGACATAAATCACAGCAAGATACTTTTTGACCCAACTCCTAGAGTAATGGAAATAAAAACAAAAATAAACAAATGGGACCTAATGAAACTTAAAAACTTTTGCACAGCAAAGGAAACTGTAAACAACAGGAAAAGACAACCCTCAGAATGGGAGAAAATATTTGCAAATGAATCAAAGGATAAAGGATTAATTTCCAAAATATATAAACAGCTCATGCAGCTTAATATAAAAAAAACAAACAACCCAATCCAAAAATGGGCAGAAGACCTAAATAGACATTTCTCCAAAGAAAACATATACATGGCCAAGAGGCACATGAAACGCTGATCGACATCATTAATCATTAGAGAAATGCAAATCAAAATTACAATGCGATATCACCTCACACTGGTTAGAATGGGCATCATTAGAAAATCTACAAACAACAAATGGTGAAGAGGGTGTGGAGAAAAGGGAACCCTCTTGCACTGTTGGTGGGAATGTGAATTGGTAAAGCCACTATGGAGAACAGTATGGAGGTTCTTTAAAAAACTAAAAATAAAACTACCATACAACCCAGCAATCACACTACCAGGCATATACCAAGAGAAAACCATAATTCAAAGAGACACATGCACCCCAATGATCAGTGCAGCACTATTTACAATAGCCAGGTCATGGAAGCAACCTAAATGCCCACTGAAAGACAAATGGATAAGGAAGATGTGGTACACATATATTAAATGGAATATTACTCAGCCATAAAAAGGAACAAAATTGGGTCATTTGTAGAGACGTGGATGGATCTAGAGACTATCATACAGAGTGAAGTAAGTCACAAAGAGGAAAACAAATATCGTATATTAACGCATATATGTGGAATCTAGAAACATGGTACAGATGAACCGGTTTGCAAGGCAGAAAGAGAGACAGAGATGTAGAAAACAAACGTATGGACACCGAGGGAGGAAAGTGGTGGGGGTGGGATGAATTGGGAGATTGGGATTGACGTATATACACTAATACGTAAAATATGTATAAAATAGATAACTAATAAGAACCTGCTGTATAAATAAATAAATAAATAAAGAGGCTGAGCAGTCACCTGCATTCATTTTGTAAGTTCACTCATCAACATTTAACAAACGCCTCCTATTCAAGGCAGATTATTTCTCAGTATGGTTTCCACAAGTCTTACCTATGTAAGGGACTTCCTGTTATTCTATTCAGGGAACATTTATTGATTAATTCCCTAATTCTAGAGAATATAGCCTATTTAAGACTTGTAGCTCTGAATGTACTTCATATAATTATGAACTAAATACCTTGGCACATAAAGGCAATAAAGAAACTAAAATGTTAAGTTCAGAAAAAAAAAAAAAAGAAAATATATTCTAGATACTCAAAAAAAAAACCAAAACCCAAAAATAAGAAAACATATTCTAGCCATTTTACTCAGATAACTAATGGAGATTTTTTATATATATATATATATATATATATATATATATATATATATATATATATATATATTGCTTCTCTCCCTCTCCCTCTGTCTCTCTCATTAGCGCACACACACACACACACACACACACACGTACCCCTACAGTATTACTTCATATGCCAAAAGTAAAAATAAGGAAAGTCAAGAAGAAAAAATTGAAGTGATGAGCACATAAGGAAGATAATCAGTTAATCTAAAATAGAGGTTAATTCGAAAAGCAGCAAGGAAAGAATTGTATTTTACTACTGGGTTCCTTGACTCCCTCAAAAACCATTCTTTTTTTTTTTTTTTTTAACATAAAATAATACTTTTTATAACTTAGGAAATAGATGGAAAGGCTAGTTATTAATTTTGGAAGACAGAAATTACAACAAACCAGTGTCTTCTGTATTTAGAATATCATAGCTAATCAGATAATTCAGCATAAACAATGACATTACTTTACTGGTGCTACCCAATATCTAGGTGATGTTAAACTAAAGAAAACTCTAAATAATTTATCTTAGAAACACAGTGGCTAGGAATATCCATTCTGGTTCTGGAAACAAAGACTTTGTTTCTTTTGAAAATCAGAAAAAACGTTCTTCATATCATTTAAGCAACTATAAATGGACATAAAAATCCCACATAAAACCATAAACTTCTAAAATAAGATATAAATTTGTTTCAGTAATAAGTACATGCATTTTTTGTAGGAAAAGAAAATATTTTAATTTTTACAAGGAATATGTTTTTCATTTTGAAACTTTATTGATGTGAAATGTACAATTTCAAAAGAGCAGTTTAGCATTGGTTTTGGTATTGGGTTTCAATTTCATAAGTTGATTTGAAGCCTTTTGTAAACACTATTAATTTAAAATATCTAAAATAGTTATATGATATCTTACAAGTACCCATATATAATACATTTATTTATTTACTTATTTATTTATTTATTTTTTGGGTTACGCGGGCCTCTCACTGTTGTGGCCTCTCCCGTAGCGAAGCACAGGCTCCGGACGCGCAGGCTCAGCGGCCATGGCTCACGGGCCCAGCTGCTCCGCGGCACGTGGGCTCTTCCCGGACCGGGGCACGAACCCGTGTCCCCTGCACTGGCAGGCGGACTCTCAAGCACTGTGCCACCAGGGAAGCCCTACATTTATTTTTAACTAAATATCTTCTGTAGAGTTTACTGATGGCAGTTGTAAAACAGGCTTCTTCATTGAAACTATAAACATTCACTTCATCCTATAACTATGGAGACAATTTATGGGTTTTTGCCTCATCAATAAATTAATATATCAATAAAAATAAATGAATAACATCTCAGTTTTTATTGAGTAACTTTAATTACTATCATTACTATGTATCAAACATGGAATATTTATTAATGTATTCTATTCAGGGGATATTTCTTGATCACTTCCCTAATTCTAGAACATATAGCCTATTTAAGACCTGCAACTCAAAATGCACTTAATTATAAACTAAATTTCTTGGTACTGAAAGGCAATATAGAAACTAAAATGTCATTTACTTTAAAATAAATTTATTATATAAGGGTACTTATAAGATAGGGGTGTGTGTGTGTGAGAGAGAGAAAGATGAGAGATGCAAAGAAATAGGAAAAGACGAAAATGTAGAGTTTCCTTTTCTTATTCTTTGTAAAGTCTATACCTGACATATGACAGTGTTATTCTCAAAAGACTGTACCTATAATAAAATTTCTATATGATTCTATACAATCTAAGTGGTGTTAAAACAAGGTGATTAAGTGCATAATCTTTGGAAACAGAAATTTGGTTCAAATTCCTGGCTCTCCCACTTAATATGTGAGTAAACTTGGGCAAGTTATCTCACACTATGTGCCTTATATCTCTTCTGTAAAACAGAGATGAAGATCTAAAAACATCCACATCTCAGGGCTGTCCTGTGGATTCCATGATATCCAGCCTATGACCTAGAATTTGACCTGTGTTAATTGATAGCTGTTGACCTCATGATTCCTGTATTTATCCAAGCTTTGATTTCCATAAAATCAGCCTCTCCCCGTTCTCGTCCTATGTCTTACTCATGGATAATAAAGAGAGTGTGCAAGACTCTCACAATCTGCTCCTGCTATTCTTTCACCTTCATCTCTCAGCTTTGCCTGGCCAGTATCCATCAAACCAAAAAAACCCCAAAATAGTCCCCAAATATAAGCCTGTTTCAGCCTCCATATGCAGTGCATTTTTTTTTTTTTTTTACAACTTGTAATACTCTGCCCACATCACCATCCCTCCCATAGATATATACAACCTCAAACCCCAGATTTTTTGGAAATTTAGGGAAAAGAAAAGCAGGATGTGCAACCACCAAGCTGAAGACACATGAGTGTGGAGGATACCAGCAGCCACGTTAGCAGGCTATAATTAATAGTTCTACAGCCAGGCGAGCCAAACCAAATGTGACAAAGTCAAAAGAAGAAAAGAAAATAAAAAAGCCAAGCATGTTCACTTCCAAGGTGAGCCACGGTATGAAATGGTCTTACCTAAGTAAAAAAAACCCAAAACATGAAGAAATGAGTGTTTCATTTTTTCATTGCACCATGCGCCTCAACACAGACACACCAGATGCAAATAAAGTCTTTAATTTAGGACAAACATCAGCAAGTGTAATTTGTCCTTTGAGATTTTACTCAGAAACCCATGCAGCCGTCCCCAGTCCCAACCCCACCCCAGGACATTATTAGTTGCTCCTTTTGTGTTGCATTTTCTCTTTACCTCTATTGGTACCAAACACTTTTTTAAAGTCTACCTTCCCTACTATATTGACCTCCATCAAGGAAAAGCCACTTTCTATTTAATCCTTGCTTACCCAGTACCTTGGGCAGAGCTCACAAGGATTACTCACAAATAAATATAAACTAACTGATAAAAAGCAATAAAAGAATCAAAAGAATCAAATTTATTTCAAATAGGCTGAGGTGAAAGGGAGGCTTTTGAGGACGTTCTTGCTGGAACACCTCATTTATCTCAATGGGATCAAAAACGTGTAGTGAGAGAAAGGCAAAGACAGTTTCGGAGAGTTGAGAAGGAAGAGCTGATCATATGCACTATGGGAAACCAGATAAGGAGTTAACAAGGCATCAGTAAACGGATTTGTCACTATTAAGGTTCCAGGGAATGTTTCCTTGTACATGGAAAAGTCTTTTGTAGCCCATTTATGATTTCCAAAGGTTCTAAATTAGTTCCAAAAGCTCTACCTTATCCCAAACCTGCTAAATGTTGAATTGGAGTTTAGGGTAAGGGAAGAAGGGTGGGGAAATCTACTGAAGAGCAAATGAGTCTCAAGGCTGAAAGGAAACACACAACAACAAAAAGACAAGAAAATCATCAAATATATGACCCTCCTCTTTCTGGAGACTGTTGTCAGGTCTCCTTACATCCTGTTTGCTGACCAGACGTCAACACTGTAACAATGAAACCTGTTTATGCCTCTCTTAGAGGCAACTGTACCACTGTCCAAGAAGCCATCTAGTTCACACAACATTTACTGAAGCTACTTCCTTCCTCACCTTGTGAACGTGGTCTGAGCCTTCATTAGCTTGAAGACACTCATGGATAAGTTATTCATGATTTTTATTGGTGAGCTCAAAGGTACACCTTACTTAGTGCTTTTGGCATTGAATTTGTGGACTAGAGGGAAGTAAAGTTAAACTTCTATGAACAAGGTCAGTAACATACAAAAGGACAGAATACCTCCCAGGATGGAGGCATGGAGTTCAGTTCTTGAGAGGAGCCTAAAGCAACGCCATTAAAAAAAAGGGTTTTTTTTTTTAATGTCAACAAAAGATGGACTGTGAGCATCAAAAGAGAAAAATAGGAGTCTGAGAGGTATAATTTAGATAATTTTATCCATCAACATATGTGAGAAAGGGACATGGAAGCTGGAGCTCAGAAATCCATGAACCGTGTCCCGGATACAGCCACGCTTTGCCTTGGATGCAACATTCCAGTACCATCTGTCTCTCTCACTCTTCTAATTCCTAATGCATAAATCAATCCTTAGACTATAAATATGCTATATAGTAATGACCTCACTAAAAGTTAATAAATTATCACATAGAGTACATATTCATCTTTAGTATACAATTCACTCTACACTATAAACATTTTTAACAAACTTTACTGCTGTATACATTCACATCTTGCCCTTTGGAGAGTCAAATCATCTCAGGGTATAATGTAAAAGTGAAATTTCTGGTCCTAAAAGGTAAGAAATCCAGAAACATGGTTTAACCAAGGTGTCCTTTAATTTCCTTGAGTCTGTCAAAGGAACGTGTAACAAAATCATATTGTTTGGAAACTCATTGTGCTGATGTTTCTCATTTTCATTTAATACTGACTTAGCATTTCCTTTGTGCCAGTTCTTGTACAATTACTCAATAAAAATTAACTCAATGAATTTCTCATTATTACAGATGAGATAGGTTCTGCTATGACCCCCATTTTACAGATGAGGGAACTGAGAGGCTCAGAAGATGACATAACTTCACCAAAGTTAACAGAGCCAGGATTCAAATCCAGGCAGCCTAGTCCCAGAGGATAGGCTGGCAGTCACTATCACCCTGTTTCTCGTGAAAGTAACACTGCATTTGGAACTTTCTTAAAAAACCTTTATGTCCAAAGTCATTATTTTAGATGTCCCTCTTTTAAACATTTTATAATAGTATAGAATATAAATCTATTATTCTTCACTGTCAGATACAAAAGAATCTACATTTAAATGCCTTACCACTTACCCCTGCTATTGCAGAAAAGAACACTGGTGAAAAATGACACAGGTTTAGATGATTTGAAGCTGAGATGACAGGTGAGCGCAGCATTAATTCCACTGGGAGAGCACATAACGACTCTGCCTTTTGGAAAATTCACAGAAAGAGGTTGAATCACGTCACCATCAAGAAGCCTTGTTGGGGAAATCTGGACACTGAAAATTGAATCCCTGTTTAAAATTAAAAGAAAAAATTAGCTCAAAACATGCACAAGTAATTGGATTTAAATGTGGTTTCCTCTGTTTTTTGAATCATTAGAAAAATTAAAACAATAAATATTTACAATAATATGCCCAACTACTAAAGATATTTTTGTATCATCTCTCGTTTTCTGGTCACAATATAAGTAAAATTGATAATATGTTGATTTAACCAAGAACTACATGAGGTGATCAAAAGTTCCTTTTGACCTGTCAGGATTAAAATAACAGGGTTAAAATGCCTGATTAAGTGCAATGTGTTTTTAACCACAGCCATGCTAAAAGCATTGTCCTTAAATATGTCCTGACAAAAATTTACTAGAAATTACTGCTTGAACAGCTAAAGCTTTAATGCATGTAGACTAAATATTAACAAATGCATATACACATATTTTTCTTTAATTTGGGTACAATTAAGCACTTGTACACATATATCATGAATATTTTTTCAATCATTACTATCAAAAAAATTCTACTAAATGTTTGCATATTTCATTATATACTATAATTTATTTAGCCAATCTAAAATGTTTGTGATTTTTAGTAGCATAGTATGTAGTATTCACCTCAATTCTAATTAATACTTGGTAAATTTTAGTTGTCAATAAATATTTCACCATATTACTTTGTTTTATTATATATGTAGGTTCCTACAGCAAATAAGAAGTGCTATCAAATGGGAATCATATTTCCCTAGTACTTTAATTAGAATGAAGATTATTCAGCTAATTAACTAGAAAAAATAAAGAAAGCTCTCAACTTGAATTAGTTAAACTCATATGGTTCACTGGATAAAACATGAAAAAGCAGTTTATAAATCAGGTTTGAATCCAATTCTGTTGCTAATTAACTGTCATCAGATAAGTCATTAATGCTATTGATTTTATTGTATATATAATGAGAATAGGTTACATCATCTCTACAGTCCCTTTTACATGCTCATTTCATTATACCATGTTTTGTAAGATTCAGCTTTTAACTTGAGGTATTTTTAAAATTGATACCATTATACATTAATTTAAAAGCTGAAAGATTAAAAGATTAATTCATATATGAGACGTTTCTTCACCAAAAAAAAGTACTTTCTAGTACAATGTAATTCAAGTCATGTCTATTTCCTATTTAAGCAACAAAGTTTAGTCTACTTACAAGATAGGGACTTGGAAAAACTGTGAATCCCAAAGTTGTAAAGTTAAGGTTGAGGAACTACACTCTCTCACAAAATGGCATTTAAAGCAAGTCCCCGAGGTATAAGTAAGCACTCATCATATCTTGCAGGCGAAATGTTAGAAACTAAAGGCCGTTCTATGCTCCTCAACTTGGACAATTTTCATTTATTTCCAACCATTACATCACACATGGAACCCATTTTCTCTGGATCTCAGAATGCTTAACTGTAAAATAAGGTATTGAGCTAGAGAAGCTCTGAGGTGGGTCCAAGATCTGGTAGTTTATGAAAATAATGCTAATAGGCAATTCACATCGGTATACAAATCCTCACAATTTATATAATTTTAAGATGTAAACCAGCCACTCTTTACATCTATTTCTTTGTATATATAGGCATATATTTCTAAATAAAAATTTGTTTCACTTTCCTTTTTGTCATTTTATATAAAGGATATCAATATATGTAGTCTTCCTTAACTTTTTATTAATCTCAATATTTTGTTTTCTAAGATTCATAATACATTGTCTCATTAGTTGAAGTTCCTCCACTTCACAGGTATAGAAATATTCACGTACACATATATCACAAATTATTTATCCCTTTACCTGTCACTGAACATTTGTGCAGTTCCCAGATTTTGCTATTCTGAATAATGCAACTATGACTAATTTCAAACATACCTTGTAGAACACGTGCACTTTATTTTATTTAAGTATAGTTGATTTATAATGTTATATTAGTTTCAGATGTACAGCACAGTGATTCAATATTAGTTATTATAAAATATTGGCTATTTACAATAGCCAGGTCATGGAAGCAACCTAAATGTCCACTGACAGACAAATGGAAAAGGAGGATGTAGTACATATATACAATGGAATATTACTCAGCCATAAAAAGGAACGAAATTGGGTCATTTGTAGAGACATGGATGGACCTAGAGGCTGTCATACAGAGTGAAGTAAGTCACAAGAGAAAAACAAATACTGTATATTAACGCATATATGTGGAATCTAGAAACATGGTACAGATGAACTGGTTCACAAGGCAGAACTAGAGACACAGATGTAGAGAACAAACGTATGGACACCAAAGGGGGAAAGCGGGGCGGGGGTGGTGTTGGTGGGATGAACTGGGAGATTGGGATTGACATATATACACTAATATGTATAAAATAGATAACTAATAAGAACTTGCTGTATGAAAAAAAGAAATTCAAAAAACAGTTATAAAATATTGGTTATCTTCCCTGTGTTATATAATATATCTTTGTAGCTTATTTATCTTATACATAGTAGTTTGTACCTCTTAATCCCCTTCCCCTATCTCGACCCTCCCCCTACCTCTCTCCCCTCTGGTAACCACTAGTTTGTTCTCTGTATCTATGAATCTGTTTCCCTTTTGTTATATTCATTCGTTTTATTTTTTAGATTCCACATATAAATGAAAACATAACAGTATTTGTCTTTTTCTATCTGACTTACTTCACTAAGCATAATACCTTCCAGGTCCATCCATGTTGTTGCAAATGGCAAAATTTCATTATTTTTTATGACTGGATAATATTCCATTGAATATGTAGAATATATACACATCTTCTTTATCCATTCATTTGTTGATGGACACTTAAATTGCTTCCGTACACTGGCTATTGTAAATAATGCTGCTATGAATACTGGGGTGCATTAATCTTTTTGAATTAGTGTTTTTATTTTCTTTGTATATATACTCAGGACTGGAATTGCTGGATCATATGATAGCTCTAGTTTTAATCTTTTGAGGAACTGCCATGCTGTTTGCCATAGTGGCTGCACCAATATACACTCCCACCAACAGTGAACTAAGGTTCCTTTTTCTCCACATCCTCGTCAACATTTATTATTTGTTGTCTTTTTGACAACTGCCATTCTGATAGGTGTGAGGTGATATCTCATTGTGGTTTTGATTTGCATTTCCCTGATGAGTTTTTCTTGTATATACTGTGAAGTGTAAATGTTGGGCTATGAAATATGCCGATGTTACACTTTACATAGTATTATCCAGTGTGGTCCTACTCACTGACACTGTAACTAGTAACCTGATTTATTAATGTTTGCCTACCTAGGACAAGCAAAATACTATCTTATTGCAGTCACTAATTTTTACTTCCAAGTTTACAAAGAGGTCAATTATATGTTTTCTTGTGTTTATTTTCCGTTTTATCTGTGAAAGTGATTGAAACTTTTTGTCAGCATTTCTGTTGAGTTACTTGATATTTTTCTGATTAATTTGTATCAGTTATTTATTTTATTGTTGGCATGATTTTAAGGCTTAAGAAATCTTTCTCTACCCACAGACATTAAAATTGTTTTAATTTTTTTTTTGCCTATATTCAAATTGCCTATCTTTTTTTTTAAATTTATTTATTTATTTTTGGCTGCATTGGGTCTTTCTTGCTGCGTGCAGGCTTTCTCTAGTTGTGGTGAGTGGGGGCTACTCTTCATTGTGGTGTGTAGGCTTCTCATTGCGGTGGCTTCTTGTTGCAGAGCATAGGCTCTAGGCCCACGGGCTTCAGTAGTTGTGGCATGCAGGCTCAGTAGTTGTGGCTGATGGGCTCTAGAGCACAGGCTCAGTAGTTGTGGTGCACAGGCCTAGTTGCTCCATGGCATGTGGGATCTTCCTGGACCAGCGCTCGAACCCGTGTCCCCTGCACTGGCAGGTGGATTCTTAACCACTGTGCCACCAAGGAAGTCCTCTAAGTTATTTTTTACATTTGACCTTTCACATTTAAGCCTTCAATCCATGTGTAATGAATTTTCATGTATTAAGACAGGAATCCAGTTTGAAATATTCCATACAATCGATTATTCCAGCACCATTTATTGAAGAGTAATCTCTTTGCTCCATAGATCTATACTACCTTTGTCATATATTCAGTATCCATCCATGTGTGGGTCTTTTTCAAGTCTATTCTACTCCTTTGCACATTTTCTCTATCACTGCACCACTATCACATTGATTTATTAGTCTTGATATTTGGGAAGCCAAGCCCTTCTCACCTTATTCTTTTTCTTCAGGGGTGGCTTGGCTACTCTTGACCCTTGATTTTTTCATATAAAATTTAGAATTTTACGTGTCAATCTCTATGAAAAAATTTATTTGAATTTTTATTTCAGTTGCATGAAATATCTAAATTGATTTGTAGAAAACTGTCCTTTTTACAATATTAAATATCCCAATTCATGAATATGTGTAAATCTTCATTTATTTATGAGTTCTTTGACTTAAATTTTATAATTTTCTCCATACAGTTCCATACAATTCTTCCTATTATCTTTAATTGTTAATGTTTTTATGAATAGTAGTTTTACGGTTGCACGTTCTAAATGTTGTAAGCTGAAATGCTATTGAATTTTAAATATTGGACTTATATTTGTCTATCTTGATAAATGATCTTCATAGTTTTAAATATCTACATATACATTCTTTTAATTTCCTATACAGAAGTTCAGATTCCAACATACACCAAAGTTTAAGAACCACTGATCTAGAGAAGATTTGCTTGCTTCTGCTGAAAGATAGAAGGACTTACTCACGTGGAACGAGTTTAGCCTCTTCCAGATTAATCCAGGAATCAGAGATTAAGTTTTCCTATCTTGAAGTTGTCCCAATTTAAGAACAAGCTTGCATTTGGCATTTTATTACAGTTCACCACTCCTACTCTAGTTTCAGCTTATAAGAATGTATTCTTCTGGTTTGGCTTGATCTGATACCCTTTAGAGACCTCCCACACTTCTCAGCAGCCCAGCAGTTTTATATTATATATATTTTAATACATACATACATATATATACACACACACACAAACACAAGCTCTATTTGTTTTGTAATGTGAGGGTTCATAATATATCTAGGCCAATACAGTCCTGGGAATTTGAGCTCTTCATAAATTTTTTAAAAAATGAAAACAGATTGCATTCTCTATGGTATGTGCACATGATAGGCAGAATTCTGTGATGGCCACCAAGGGTCCTGTTCCTTAGTGTACAAACTGCACAGTTCCCACTCCTTGGGTGGCAGGATCTGTAAATATGATGAGATATCACTATGGTGATTAAGTTATGCTATATGGCAATAGTAAAGGAACTTTCCATAGGTAATGAAGGTCCCTAGTCAATGGAATTTGAGTAAGCAAAGGGAGATAATCAGGGGCAGATCCAATTTAATCAGGTGAGAGAGAAAAGTCAGAGAGCTGGTGTACTTCTGGCTTTGAATGAGTTAAATCCCATGTTGTGAGGAGGGGACCACATGTCTAGGACTTGAGGGTGGCCTCTAAGAGCTGAGAGTTGTCCGAGCCAACAGCCAGCAAAAAAACGACGTCTGAGTGCTACAACTACAAGGATTAGTTCTGCCAACAACCAGAGAGCATGGAGGAGGACTGAGCCTCAGAGGAGACTGATGCTATAGCCCACACCTTGAGCTCTGCCTACTGAGACCGTGAGCAGTGGACACTAAACTAACCTGGACTCCTGACCCACCCACCACCTACGCCCCCAAAGAAAACTGGGAGGACAAATTCATGTTTTGAGACACTCAGTCTGTGGTAATTTGTCACACAGCAAAAGAAAACTAATACACTGAGTTTTTAAGCTTGCTTCTCATACCACATAAAGAGATATACCAAAAAATTTTACCAGAAAATTAAACGACTAACGGTGAGACAACTAAATGGGCTTTTGGGGGGCATTTTTAATTTAAATGTACAGTTAAATATTTTAGTAGTTCACTCCAACTATAGAAACAAGTCAGACATTGTTCATGACTCATATAACACAGACAGAAAGAAAAAAGCACCTAAAGAAAATGTGGTCAATTCACATTAGGCATCTACCTGAAATAGTTTTGAGGTAAAATGTTGACATCCATCACAGTTGTTACATCCAAAGGAACAGGATTAAAAAACATGAAAGGAGGGTCAAACAATAACTTGGGTAATTTTACCTCTCCAACCAGACATAACATTCGATAGCAAACTGGATTATCATTTAAATGTATAGGAATATCAGCTGTGTATTTTCTAGGCTGTTCTAATGAAAGAAAAACATTTTTTAAGTATTTTAGATTAGTTCACACACACCAAAAAACATTTACATAATTTAAACCTTACTAAATATTAAGATGTACTATGAAGTTACAGTTCAGTAGAGCAGAATAGATTACCCAGAAACTGGATTTATCCTGCCAAGGAACTTAAGACTTGTAATGAGGTGTCATTGAAATAAAAATCTTTTAAAGTGCACTCTGCCTAGAAATAGAGTACGTCTCCTTACAGTAGATTTTCATTATTATGGGAAAATACATATACCTTGGGGAAACAGTACAACAGGACTTCTTTTTCTAATTGTTTTCCATGCCTTAAAAGGAGCTGCCCATCCCTTTAGTATATGCAGCATGAAGATGAGGTCAGATAACTGCCATAAAGATCTCAGGGAATACTGAGAAATGGATATGCTGAGAGGAAAGGAATGTGCTTTCTTGCAGATTTTTAGATTTATGTAAGGCTGTCAGGGTCGACTGGCCAATTTCACCTGGTAGGAAAAGATAGGAAATTGCCACATGACAACTCACAGGAGGAAAGGCAGTTTGTGTAGGAGAAAAAGGCTCAGCACAGAAGCAGCAGGCTGGTCTCGGACAACAGGTGCCATCAGAGCCAGCTGCCAATGCCTTTTAAGACCCAAATCCCCAAACGTAAGTCTCACAGGCAGAAAAATGTGATCTCATGAGTATGAATTCAAAGTTATAGTTTAGAAATCAAAAACTTACTGAATTCTGAGTTTTGAATGGATTGCTTTGAGATTATTCCTGGGTTTTAGAAGTGTTAAAGGTTTCTGGGATAATGGAGAAGGGGTTCCTTGTGTAAACTAAGACTACTGGGGATTCAGTAACACATGTTTTTAAGCTCAGGTATGCCTTCTCTCTCATCTGAGATGTAAGTTATATAAAGGTGTTATAGGCATGTTTAATTTTTTTTTAAGAGTTAGGATGAGATCCTAAGGAAGGAGCCTATAGGTTTGACTGCTTGGGTTCAGCCCCATACTGCAGGAAAAGGCAAATGGAAATGTTTCTTATTTCCTTCTAGATGATTCAGTCCATTTCATCTGGATATAAATGTTGGTAAGGACATAAAGGAGAAGCTCTGTATAGAAATACAGGTGGTGGCTTTAGCTGGACTACCTTTTATACTATTTCTTTTAGGACCAGACACATTAGAAACTAAGAAGAAATACAAAGAAATATATAATGAAACCTAATAATTTTTATAAAGTAAACTTCAGAATGCAGGGAATATTTGATGTTTTCTATCATCTTTTCAGAGTTCTAAACAGAGGTAATAAAAGATGAAACATTTAAAAAATCTACTAATCACAATATCCTATGTACTGTCTCTCACACATAAATCTAAAGTGCATATACAAGGCCAGGCTAAGAGATGTGCTGGACATAGACTTAATGCAATACTGTGCTAACAGAATATTATGGAGAAAGCGAACACACAGCTCAATGAACTCTCTAAAAAGCTTAAAAGCGGTAATAGGTTCTTATCCTGCCTTTTCTGTTGTTAACATAGCTAGCCGCGGGTATTTTATTAGATTGCCACATGTGTAAAACATAGTAGTGTCCGAGAGATCCCAATGCAAGTGATTTACTGAGGGAGTGCTCTCAGGAGGAACCCGTGGGTAAAGGAGGGAAGCAGAACAGGGCAGGGCAAGAAGCTATGAGAAGCTGTAGTTTTAGAATCCAGATTCAACCTGATTCCACAGGGAGCTCTGGGATATCAGACAGAGCAGGGGGAGGGGGTGGGAGGGAGTGGGTTGGGTCACCTGAGGTAGTAGTGGTGGTTAGACTTAATCTCCTTTGTATCTCTTCATGAGGTATCTTCCTCCAGCCAAGGGCAATCCCCTGGAGAAAGGGACAAACATAACCTGCCAGGAACCAACACCCACAACTGAGAGAGGGATGGAAAAGCCCAGTAATGGGAATCTGGATAGGCCCAAATAGCATATACAAGAGCCTGTAATCTTAACACTGCTTCATAAGTAAGAATAATTAGGAAGAAAAACAGGTAAGTTACTATAATACCCTTTTAAATAGAAAAATAGTCTGGAAATGACATTTGGTATGCTTTAGTTATAGTATATAAACTATAAAGGTATTTAAGTAGATGCTTTCAATTAGAGACAAATAGTAGTATAGACTTCCTCAAAGAGAGAGAAAAAAAAAACAAACGTGCATAGATGTTTTTACAAGCACCTTCCTGCTGTTCCTTTGCTCCTGTCTGCTTAAAAAAGGTAGTTGCCATACCTTCACTTCCTAAAGCTCATTATCTGAACAATTCTATGTTTTAATGTAGCACGGATTCTCATGTGGAGAATCTTCTTCATGGATTCTCATGTTGAGAATCTTCTAAGATATGCACATCCTGGGTGTCAGGCTCAGGAAACATTGAGGTTATTTACATGAGAACTAAGAACAATCTTATCCAAGGGGAGTGAGAGTCTAGCCACACAAATTAGATTCAAGAACAGTGGTTAAGATTCAGAAGGGATTGATGATTTGCCTACATACCAGTGCGGATAACAGATACTATCACAGCCCTGCCTCTATCCCTGTGGCAGTCCAAGGAAGAGCAATAAAGGGGGAGTGAAAACTAAAACCCACCTCACTCAAACTCTTGAAAGCCCTGACAGTATAAAGGAGCCCTGCTTGGTTAGCAGTATAACAGGTTCTACCCAAAGTGGAGATAAAATATATTTGCCCTACTTTAAGTGATATTGATGGCAAAGGTTCCATCTACAAGGCAAAGGAAATAGGAGACATAAAAGCCCTGACCATGGTTTGAAATAAAAGGCTTATACCACAGTCAGATTACAAGAAGAGAAAATGGCAGAACAAAAGTGTAATCAATCACCAATGCCTGCTAGAATAAAACGGCAGATGCTACAGGATAGCACAAAGAACAAGGACAAGATCTCACTAGGTGTGATTAAAAGAAATCTTAAGTTAATTAGAGACCCACATCTCTCAAGAGGCTGGGAAAAGTAAACAAGTTGCTTTCTGTGCTGCTTATTACGCTGTCCTTCCAAAGCCCTGTGACCTGGGGGGTGAGAAGTTATGTTAATAAGATTATTGGAATCATGGTTTGCACATAAGTGGGGGTGTGTGTGTAAAAAAGTTAGACAGTGGATCAGATTTAGGACAAAGGGATTCGGTCGGGGCCAGGGGTGGACAGAAAAACAGACTTTCAGTCAAAAATCAAAATGCTACCATTGTAACTTGTCCAAAAGGAGACTAACTTGTCCTAACAGTTTTCTGATTAAAAAAAAAAGACTAGAGGAATTTTTTAGTTATTTGAAATGTACAGATGCAGAGAGATACCTCTTATCCCCACATTTAAAAAAAATTATTGTGGTAAGAACACTTAATATGAGATCTACCATTTTAACACATTTTAAAGGTATATTACAGTATTTTTATATGTAGACACAATGTTGTACAGCAGATCACTAGAACTTATTCGTCTTGCATAACTGAAACTTTATACCCACTGATTAGCAACTCTCCATTTCCCCCTTCCCTAGCCCCTGAAAAGCACCATTCTATTCCTTGTTTCTCCTAGTTTGACTAATTTAGTATCTCACATAAGTAGAATCACGCAGTATTTGTCTTTCTGTGACTGGCTTATTTCACTTAGCATAGTGTTCTCAAGATTCAAACATGTCACATATTACAGGATTTCCTTCGTTTTTTTTTTTTTTTTTTTTGGCTTTGCCCTGCAGCATGTGGGATCGTAGTTCCCCCAACAGGGATCCAACGTGCAACCTCTGCAGTGGAAGTGCAGAGTCTTAACCACTGGACAGACAGGGAAATCCCCTTTTTTAACGATGAATAATATTCCATTGTAAGGATATACCATATCTTCTTTGTCCAT
The DNA here is from genome assembly GCF_949987515.2 of Delphinus delphis. NCBI lineage: Eukaryota > Metazoa > Chordata > Mammalia > Artiodactyla > Delphinidae > Delphinus > Delphinus delphis. The sequence goes on from NC_082704.1 coordinate 95,878,943, forward strand.
TCATCCGTCAGTGACATGCCCCAACACATGCACAGAATCCCTCGGCAAAGTATGGGCAACTTATTGATTTAAAGCATTTAAGGAAATCACTGTTTAATCATTAGATGAGCTCTAAATTGAGAGTTCAGTGGACACATAAGAAAAAGAATACAAATCTTACAGAATTAGTTCTGTAATGTCATTAAACAAACAAACAGTAACAATAATAACAACAAACCAAAAATTGCAACAACTACTGAGTGGAAGTGAAGTTCTCATTTCCATGGTAGCCATATTACATTACTTATAATGCCCCATTTTCAAAAATAAAATTTGACACACACAAAACACCAACAGTGAATGATCTATACGCAGGAAAAAAAATTGTCAGTAGAACCTGTCCCTGAGAAAGTTCAAACATTACACATACACACACATATTTATATATAAATATATATTATACATAAATTGCAGAGTTGATGTACAGTAAATGAAATGAAAAATTCATTCAACACAGTTTCACCAGTAGATCTAAACTGACTAAAGAATCAGCCAACATGAAAAAAATGTCAGTTGAGTTCCTCCAGTATGAGGAACAGAAGAAAACAGAATGAAGAAAACTAAACAGAGCCTCAAAGATCTACAGGACAATATCAAGTAAACCAATATACACAAAACGAGAAGCCCAGAGATAGAGAAAGAGAGAGTAGAAAGACCATTTGAAGAAATAATGGCCAAAACCATACAAAATTTGATGAAAACCATTAAATGAAACATGTAAGGATTTCAATGAACTCCATGTAAGATAAATTCAAAGAGATCTACTCTCAGACATATTTGTCAAATGGCCAAAAACCAAAGGAAAGAGAGTCTTCAAAGCAGAAAAAGAAAAGTGACTCATTATATATATGGGATCTTCAATAATGTGAACAGCTGACTTACCAAAAACCTTGAAGGCCAGAATGCAGTATGAAGACATATTTAAAGTACTGAAAGAAATAGACTGTCAACCAAGAATTCTAAATCCAACAAAATTACCCTTCAGAAATGAGGAATAAATTAGGACATTCCCAAATAAACAAAAAATGATAGACTTCATCACCACCAGACCTTTTCTAGAAGAAATACTAAAGGGAGCCCTTGAAACTGAAATAAAAGGAAACTAGACAGTAAACTGGATCACAGAAAGAAATAAAGAGGTAAAGGTAAATATATGAGTAACTATAAATGATAATATAAAAGTAGTTTTATTTTCATTTTCCTTGACTATCTGATTTTTTTTAAATGCATACTTATTTCACTTAGCATAATGCCCTCCAAGTCCATCCATGGTGCTGCAAATGGCAAAATTTCTTTTCTTTTTATGGCTGAGTAGTATTCCATTGTATATATATATACCACATCTTTATCCATTCATCTGTTGATAAACATTTAGGGTGCTTCCATATCTTGGCAATTGTAAATAATGCTGCTACAAACATTTGGGTGCATGTATCTTTTCAAATTAGTGTTTTTATTTTTTTCGCATGTATACCCAGGAGTAGAACTGCTGGGTCATATGGCAGTTCTGTTTTTAGTTTTCTGAGAAACCTCCATACTGTTTTCCACAGTGGCTGCAGCAACACGGATGCACTTCAAGGGCATTACGCTAATTTAAATAAGTCAGATGGAGAAAGACAAATACTGTATGATATCATTCATATGTGGAATATGAAAAAAAAATGCAACGAATTAGTGAATATAACAAAAAAGAAGCAGACTCACAGATATAGAGACAAACTAGTGTTTATCGGGGGGAGGGGGGAGGGGCAATATAGGAGTAGGGGATTAAAAAGTACAAACTATTAGGTATAAAATAAGCTACAAGGATATACTGTACAGTATGGGGAATATAGCCAATATTTTATAATAACTATAAATGGTGTATACCTTTAAAAATTGTGAATCATTATATTATATGCCTGTAACTTATACAATATCGTACAACTAAACTTCAGTAAAAGGAAAAAAACCTTAAAACTACACAGAAAAAAAGTATAAGAAAGTAGTATAAAACTGTGTTGATGGGATTATATTGTGCAAAGATGTAATTTGCATGACAATAATAGTACAAAGAAAGGGGATGCTATATTGGAGCAAAGTTTTTGCATACTGTTGAAATGAACTTGGTATTACTCTCAATTACATTTTAAAAAGTAAGATGTTACTAGTATTTTCCAGGGAAGTCACTAAGAAAATACCTCAGAATTTTATTAGGAAAGAAACAAAAAGGGAAGTTAAATGTTAAGCAAAAAGACAGATGTAAATCTTTCCTTAACTTCATTAGTAATTAATCAGTAAATATAAAATAATTCAGTACAGTGATGAAAAGGCTGAGATAAGTAAAATAAACTTTAAAAAATAATCCAAATTCATGTCATCTACAGGAGACACGTTTAGATTCAAAAACACAACTCAGTTGAAAGTAAAAGGATGGAGAAAGGATATAAATGCAAATAAAAACTAAAAGAGAGCTGTGGTGGCTATGATAAATTTAGAAAAAATAAATATTAAGAAAAAAATTGCTACTATAGATAAAGAAGGACATTATATGTACTGATAAGAGGACAAACCATCAAGAAGATATAACAATTTTAAGCATATACGCACTTAACAGAGCCACAAAGTACATGATGAAAACCTGGTAGAACTGAAAGGACAAATAAATAACTAAATAATAACCCTATAAAGCTTCAATACTCCACTCCCAATTGTGGGTAAGTCAAGTAGGTAGAAGATCACTAAAGAAATAAAAGACTTAAACAACATTATAAATGAACTGGACCTAACACACATCTATGGAACATTCCACCCAACAAGAGCAAAATACATACACTTCTCAAGTGCATGTGGAACATTCTCCTGGGTAGACCATACTTTAGAGTGTAAGGTAAGCCTCAATATATTAAAAATGACTGAAACCATACAAAGTATGTTCTACAACAACAATGGAACAAAAATAGAAATCAATAATAAAGTGAAATTTGGGAAATTCTCAAATACATGAAAATTAAACAACACACTCCCCAAAAACTAATTATTAAGAAATGGCAGGAGGAGCTTCAAGATGGCGAAAGAGTAAAACACGGAGATCAACTTCCTCCCCACAGATACCTCAGAAATACATCTACCTGTGGAACTGCTCCTATAGAACACCTACTGAATGCTGGCAGAAGACCTCAGACCTCCCAAAAGGCAAGAAATGCCCCCACGTACCTCGGTAGGTCAAAAGAAAAAAGAAAAAACGGAGACAAAAGAATACGGACGGGACCTGCACCAGTGGGAAGGAGCTGGGAAGGAGGAAAGGTTTCTACACACTAGGAAGCCCCTTCGTGGGTGGACACTGTGGGTGGCGGAGGGGGGAAGCTTCGGAACCGCGGAGGAGAGCGCAGCAACAGGGTTGCGGAGGGCAAAGCGAGGAGATTCCCGCAGAGGATCGGTGACGACTGGCACTCACCAGCCTGAGAGGCTTGTCTGCTCACGCACCGGGGCGGGCGGGAGCTGGGAGGTGAGGCTCGGGCTTCGGTCAGATCGCAGGGAAAGTACTGGGATTGGCTGCGTGAACACAGCCTGAAGGGGCTAGTGCACCACAGCTAGCCAGGAGGGAGTCGGGGAAAATGTCTGGAGCTGACGAAGAGGCCAGAGACTTTTTCTTCCCTCTTTCTTTCCTGGTGCGCGAGGAAGGGGATTAAGACCACTGCTTAAAGGAGCTCCAGAGACAGGCACGAGCTGCGGCTATCAGCGTGGATCCCAGAGACAGGCAAGAGACGCTAAGACTGCTGCTGGAGCCACCAAGAAGCCTGTGAGCAAACACAGGTCACTCTCCACACCTCCCGTCCTGGGAGCCTGTGCACCCGGCCACTGCCAGGGTCCCGTGATCCAGGGACAACTTCCCCGGGAGAACGCACTGCGTGCCTCAGGCTGGTGCAACATCATGCTGCCCTCTGCCACTGCAGGTTCGCCCCACATCTGTAGCCCTACCTCCTGCAGGCCTGAGTGAGCCAAAGCCCCCGAATCAGCTGCTCCTTTAACCCTATCCTGTCTGAGTGAAGAACAGACGCCCTCAGGCAACCTACACGCAGAGACGGGTACAAATCCAAAGCTGAACCCCCGGTGCTGTGCAAACAAAGAAGAGAAAGGGAAATCTCTCCCAGCAGCCTCAGGAGCAGCAGATTAAAACTCCACAGTCAACTTGATGTACCCTGCATCTGCGGATTACGTGAATAGACAACGAATCATTCCAAATTGAGAAGGTGCAATTTGGGAGCAAAGGTATATTATTTTTTCCCCTTTTTCTCTTTTTGTGAGTGTGTATCTGTATTCTTCTGTGTGATTTTGTCAGTATAGCTTTGCTTTCAACATTTGTCCTAGAGTTTTGTCCATCCATTTTTGTTTCTTTTTTACTTTAAAAAATTGTTTTCTTAATAATTATTTTTTATTTTAAACACTTTATTTTATTTTACTTTATTTTATTTTATTCTCTTTCTTTCATTCTTTCTATTTTTTCTCCCTCTTATTCTGAGCTGTGTGGATGAAAGGCTCTTGGTGCTCCAGCCAGGAGTCAGTGCTGTGCCTCTGAGATGGGAGAGCCAACTTCAGGACACTGGTCCACAAGAGACCTCCCAGCTCCACGTAATATCAAATGGCAAAAATCTCCCAGAGATCTCCATCTTAATGTCAAGACCCAGCTACACGCAACGACCAGCAAGCTACAGTGCTGGACACCCTATGCCAAACAACTAGCAACACAGGAACACAGCCCCATCCATTAGCACAGAGGCTGCCTAAAATAATAATAAGGCCACAGACACCCTAAAACACACCACCAGAAGTGGACCTGCCCACCAGAAAGACAAGACCCAGCCTCATCCACCAGAACACAGGCACTAATCCCCTTCACCAGGAAACCTACACAACCCAGTGACCCAACCTTAGCCACTGGGGACAGACACCAAAAACAACGGGAACTATGAACCTGCAGCCTGTGAAAAGGAGACACCAAACACAGTAAGTAAAGCAAAATGAGAGACAGAAAAACACACAGCAGATGAAGGAGCAAGGTAAAAACCCACCAGACCTAATAAATGAAGAGGAAATAGGCAGTCTACCTGAAAAAGAATTCAGAATAATGATAGCAAAGATGATCCAAAATCTTGGAAATAGAGAAAATACAAAAACATTTAACAAGGACCTAGAAGAACTAAAGAGCAAACAAACAATGATGAATAACATAAAAAATGAAATTAAACGTTCTCTAGAAGGAATAAATAGCAGAATAACTGAGGCAGAAGAACGGATAAGTGACCTGGAAGATAAAATAGTGAAAATAACTATTGCAGAGCAGAATAAACAAAAAAGAATGAAAATAACTGAGGACAGTCTCAGAGACCTCTGGGACAACACTAAACACACCAACATTCGAATTAAAGGGGTCCCAGAAGAAGAAGAGAAAAAGAAAGAGACTGAGAAAATATTTGAAGAGATTATAGTTGAAAACATCCCTAATATGGGAAAGGAAGTAGTTAATCAAGTCCAGGAAGCACAGAGAATCCCATATAGGATAAATCCAAGGAGAAACATGCCAAGACACATAGTAATCAAACTATCAAAAATTAAATACAAAGAAAACATATTAAAAGCAGCAAGGGAAAAACAACAAATAACACACAAGGGAATCCCCATAAGGTTAACAGCTAATCTTTCAGCAAAAACTCTGCAAGCCAGACGGGACTGGCAGGACATATTTAAAGTGATGAAGGAGAAAAACCTACAACCAAGATTACTCTACCCAGCAAGGATCTCATTCAGATTAGATGGAGAACTTAAAACCTTTACAGACAAGCAAAAGCTGAGAGAGTTCAGCACCACCAAACCAGCTTTACAACACAAATGCTCAAGGAACTTTTCTAGGCAGGGAACACAAGAGAAGGAAAAGACTTACAATAACAAACCCAAAACAATTAAGAAAATGGGAATAGGAACATACATATCAATAATTACTTTAAATGTAAATGGATTAAATGATCCCACCAAAAGACACAAGCTTGCTGAATGGATACAAAAACAAGACCCATATATATGCTGTCTACAAGACACCCACTTCAGACCCAGGAACACAAACTGACTAAAAGTGACCAGAAGGAAAAAGATATTCCATGCAAATGGAAATCAAAAGAAAGCTGGAGTAGCAATTCTCATATCAGACAAAATAGACTTTAAAAGAAAGACTATTACAAGAGACATGGACACTACATAATGATCAAGGGATCAATCGAAAAAGAAGATATAACAATTGTAAATATTTATGCACCCAACATAGGAGGACCTCAGTACATAAGGCAAACACTAACAGCCATAAAAGGGGAAAGCGACAGTAACACAATCATAGTAGGGTACTTTAACATTCTACTTTCACCAATGGACAGATCATCCAAAATGAAAATAAATAAGGAAACACAAGCTTTAAATGATACATTAAACAAGATGGACTTAATTGATATTTATAGGACATTCCATCCAAAAACAACAGAATACACATTCTTCTCAAGTGCTCATGGAAGATTCTCCAGGATAGATCATATCTTGGGTCACAAATCAAGCCTTGGTAAATTTAAGAAAACTGATATCAAATCAAGTATCTTCTCCGACCACAACGCTATGAGAGTAGATATCAATTATAGGAAGAGATCTGTAAAAAATAAAAACACATGGAGGCTAAACAATACACTACTTAATAGCGAAGTGATCACTGAAGAAATCAAAGAGGAAATAAAAAAATACCTAGAAACAAGTGACAATGGAGACATGATGACCCAAAACCTATGGGATGCAGCAAAAGCAATTCTAAGAGGGAAGTTTATAGCAATACAATCCTACATTAAGAAACAGGAAACATCTCAAATGAACAACCTAACCTTGCACCTAAAGCCATTAGAGAAAGAAGAAAAAAAAAAAAAACCCAAAGTTAGCAGAAGTAAAGAAATCATAAAGATCAGATCAGAAATAAATGAAAAAGAAATGAAGGAAACGATAGCAAAGATCAATAAAACTAAAAGGTGGTTCTTTGAGAAGATAAACAAAATTGATAAACCATTAGCCAGACTTATCAAGAAAAAAAGGGAGAAGACTCAAATCAATAGAATTAGAAATGAAAAAGTAACAACCAACACTGCAGAAATTAAAAGGATCATGAGAGATTACTACAAACCACTCTATGCCAATAAAATGGACAACCTGGAAGAAATGGACAAATTCTTAGAAATGCACAACGTGGGGAGAATGAACCAGGAAGACATAGAAAATATGAACAGACCAATCACAAGCACTGAAACTGAAACTGATTAAAAATCTTCCAACAAACAAAAGCCCAGGACCAGATGGCTTCACAGGAGAATTCTATCAAACATTTAGAGAAGAGCTAACACCTATCCTTCTCAAACTCTTCCAAAATATAGCAGAGGGAGGAATACTCCCAAACTCATTCTACGAGGCCACCATCACCCTGCTACCAAAAGCAAAGATGTCACAAAGAAAGAAAACTGCAGGCCAATATCACTGATGAACATAGATGCAGAAATCCTCAACAAAATACTAGCAAACAGAATCCAACAGCACATTAAAAGGATCATACACCATGATCAAGTGGGGTTTATTCCAGGAATGCAAGGATTCTGCAATATATGCAAATCAATCAGTGTGACACACCATATTAACAAACTGAAGGAGAAAAACCCAATGATCATCTCAATAGATGCAGAGAAAGCTTTTGACAAAATTCAACACCCATTTATGAAAAGAACCCAGCAGAAAGTAGGCACAGAGGGAACTCTCCTCAACATAATAAAGGCCATATATGACAAACGCACAACCAACATCGTCCTCAATGGTGAAAAACTGAAACCATTTCCACTAAGATCAGGAACAAGACAAGGTTGCCCACTTTCACCACTGTTATTCAACACAGTCTTGGAAGTTTTCACCACAGCAATCAGAGAAGAAAAGGAAATAAAAGGAATCCAAACTGGAAAAGAAGAAGTAAAGCTGTCACTGTTTGCAGATGACATGATACTATACATAGAGAATCCTAAAGATGCTACCAGAAAACTACTACAGCTAATCAATGAATTTGGAAAAGTAGCAGGATACAAAATTAATGCACAGAATTCTCTGGCATTCCTATACACTAATGATGAAAAATCTGAAAGTGAAATCAAGAAAACACTCCCATTTACCACTGCAACAAAAAGAACAAAATATCTAGGAATAAACCTACGTAAGAAGACAAAAGACCTGTATGCAGAAAATTATAAGACACTGATGAAAGAAATTAAAGATGATACAAATAGATGGAGAGATACACCATGTTTTTGGATTGGAAGAATCAACATTGTGAAAATGACTCTACTATCCAAAGCAATCTACAGATTCAATGCAACCCCTATCAAACTACCACTGGCATTTTTCACAGAACTAGAACAAAAAAATTCACAATTTGTATGGAAACACAAAAGTCCCCGAATAGCCACAGCAATCTTCAGAACGAAAAAGGGAGCTTCAGGAATCAGGCTCCTGGACTTCAGACTCTACTACAAAGCTACAGTAATCAAGATAGTATGGTACTGGCACAAAAACATAAATATAGATCAATCGAACAGGTTAGAAAGCCCAGAGATAAACCCATGCACATATGGTCACCTTATCTTTTATGAAGGAGGCAAGAATATACAGTGGAGAAAAGACAGCCTCTTCAATAATTTGCTGGGAAAACTGGACAGCAAATGTAAAAGAATGAAATTAGAACACTCCCTAACACCATACACAAAAATAAACTCAAAATGGATTGAAGATCTAAATGTAAGGTAAGACACTATCAAACTCTTAGAGGAAAACATAGGCAAAATACTCTATGGCATAAATCACAACAAGATCCTTTTTGACTTGCCTCCTAGAGAAATGGAAATAAAAACAAAAATAAACAAATGGGACCTAATGAAACTTCAAAGCTTTTGCACAGCAAAGGAAAACATAAATAAGACCAAAAGACAACCCTCAGAATGGGAGAACATATTTGCAAATGAAGCAACTGAGAAAGGGTTAATCTCCAAAACTTACAATCAGCTCATGCTGGTCAATATCAAAAAAACAAACAACCCAATCCAAAAATGGGCAGAAGAGCTAAACAGACATTTCTCCAAAGAAGATATACAGATTGCCAACAAACACATGAAAGAATGCTCAACATCATTAATCATTAGAGAAATGCAAATCAAAACTACAATGAGATATTATCTCACACCAGTCAGAATGGCCATTATCAAAAAATCTAGAAACAATAAATGCTGGAGAGGGTGTGGAGAAAAGGGAACCCTCTTGCACTGTTGGTGGGAATGTAAATTGATACAGCCACTATGGAGAACAGTATGGAGGTTCCTCAAAAAACTACAAATAGAACTACCATACGACCCAGCAATCCCACTACTGGGCATATACCCTGAGAAAACCATAATTCAAAAAGAGTCATGTACCACAGTGTTCATTACAGCTCTATTTACAATAAACAGGACATGGAATCAACCTAAGTATCCATTGATAGATGAATGGATAAAGAAGATGTGACACATACATACAATGGAATATTACTCAGCCAGAAAAAGAAACTAAATTGAGTTATTTGTAGAGAGGTGGATGGACCTAGAGTCTGTCATACAGAGTGAAGTAAGTCAGAAAGAGAAAAACAAATACCGTATGCTAACATATATATATGGAATCTAAGAAAAAAAAAAAGTTCATGAAGAACCTGGGGCAAAACGGGAATAAAGACACCGACCTACTAGAGAATGGACTTTAGGATATGGGGTGGGGGAAGGGTAAGCTGTGACAAAGTGAGAGAGTGGCATGGACATATATACACTACCAAATGTAAAACAGATAGCTATTGGGAAGCAGCCACAGAGCACAGGGAGATCAGCTCGGTTCTTTGTGACCACCTAGAGGGGTGGGATAGGGAGGGTGGGAGGGAGGGAGATGCAACAGGGAAGAGATATGGGAACATATGTGTATGCATAACTGATTCACTTTGTTATAAAGCAGAAACTAACACACCATTGTAAAGGAATTATACTCCAATAAAGGTGTTAAAAAATCCAATAAAAATCAAAACAATACACTGCAAAGACAGATGATCACAAAGAACAGCATAAGTATACATTACTCAACCATGAACATTTTTCTAGAATTATAAACTTTTTGATCTGATTCAGATTTGTACCTTAGATATCTATACTGGTTATAAAGTGGAAACTATGAAAAATTCATGTACGCAAAGTAGATGAATGGTCATTGGGAAGCATGGCATAAAATCTAAGCCAGAAAATTATACACACCACGTTGATCCTTTTCAGTCACCATCTCAATTAGTGATTTAATTCCAATAATTTTGTGTCCATTTTTCTGATGACAGGTATTTAGGGAGCTTAACAAACAGAAAGTTGTTTGACTCTCAAACAGATTTGTTTGACTCTGAAATTTGACTCTCAAAAGTCTGAATCCAGAGAGTGTTTGGACTCCCATAGAATACATCATGATGAAACAAGGTAGTCAGCCATTTTTACCAATTAAAAAATAGCTTACAATTATCATTAATATTATAAAGACATTTATGATATATTAAATGCAAAAATATAAGAGCATAAGGCAAAAGCAGATTATAATGTGCACATGTTATTCCTCAAATATTATAGTACAGTATATTATAGTATATAATATACTATGTGTATTGTATATTATAGTATAATCAAGCCTTTGCTGATGCAGCTTCCATCTACTTGTGGACTTAAAGAAAGCCTATCTAGAATTATTGGATAACTGCTGGAAAGCCTACATCTTCAATGAGAAAAGTTACAACAATCTGAAGGATGAAGCTTTTGTAGTGGATATTTGAGTGAGGTCCAGCAATTCAAATGATACCTATTGCTTGGCATATCACCCACTGGACCAATGTAACCAGGCCCAATACCTTTGTTAAAACTGGTGAGAATGAAGCAATCTCTTTTTCAACAGATCTACACATGAGAGAATGGAAGCCTATTTTAAATGACCACATGACTCTGATAATGATTTAGCAGATTTGAAAAATAAGAAAGAAACCAGGTAATCTTTAGAGCACCTGGTTCCAGCCATGCCTAAAGACAGGAAATCTATTCCTAGGTTTTTGCATTAGATGAGTCAAATAAATTAACTTTTACATTTAAGATAGTCTGAATTGTGAGAGGATCCCTACCTACATCCTTCAAAACATTAAGTTTAAGAATCTCTCACTGGTCTTCCCTGGTGGTGCAGTGGTTGAGAGTCTGCCTTCCGATGCAGGGGACGCGGGTTCGTGCCCCGGTCCAGGAAGATCCCACATGCTGCGGAGCGGCTCGGCCCATGAGCCATGGCCGCTGAGCTTGCGCGTCCAGAGCCTGTGCTCCACAATGGGAGAGGCCACAACAGTGAGAGGCCTGCGTACCGCAAAAAAAAAAAAAAAAAAAAAGAATCTCTTATTAATAAGAACTGCTTAACAATGGAATGGATAAATGTAACAAATTGCTATTGGAAGCAAATGCCATAAAATAAATAAATTTGCTCTTGGGAGCAAATCTCAGATGATTTAAGGACAAACAATGTAAGACAGCAGGAAGAGCTTAGATACAATATATTGTCATGAAAATAGAAGCAAAAGAAAATACAAAAATATTTTTGAAAGGAAAGCAATGGGTGGGAGGAAGAAATAGATCAAAAATGATTATGTTTCCCCCACATTTAGTATTAAACACTTCATCTTTGTAGCTGAAAAGAATAGAACTAAAAGGGAAAAATACAAGGAGTAAACACGATAGCTGCCAGATTAGTGAATCTTCCCATCAAAATGATGACAATGTGTGTCATTCTAATATTATGTAAAAAGTATTAAAATATAATCAACCTGTAGGCTAGCTCCAGATGGAGAGAACAGAACTGAATACACTGTACGATGTTTTCTCCCTTGCTCCCAAGCCCCTTGCTCAGTAGTTGTGGGTTCTCAGAATAATACCATTGAGGATACACTGTTGACCAGCAAACGTCAGAGTGAAGAAAACAAAAAAAAAAAGAAATGGCAAAGTAAATTTTTAAATATAATTGTAGATTAAAAGGAAAACAAAACATATCAAAATTTATGGGATGCACCTAAAGCAGTGCTCAGAGTGAAATTTATAGCTATAAATGCCTCCATCTAAAAGATATTTTAAATCAATACCTAACACCTTGCACCATAAGAGACAAGGGGGAAAAAAAATTATAGCCAAACAAAGTAGAATAGAGAAAATAATAAATATTAGAACAGAAATTAAAGTATAGGAAAAAATTAAGGAAATCAAAAGTTGGTCTTTGAAAACATTATCAAATTTTTAAAACCGTTAGCAAGAATGACCAAGGAAAAAAAAAGAGAGACGATTCAAATTACCAAAGTCATGAATATAAAAAAGGTAAAATAAATACTAACTTTACAGAAATTTAATAGAAGGATTATAAGGAAACACAATGTACAGCTGTATACAAACAAATTAGATAACCTAGAAGAAATGTGCAAATTTCTAGAAAGACACAAATTACTTAAACTGACCCAAGAAGAAATATAAAATCTGAATAGACTTATAGAAAGGGATTGAAGAAGGAATCAAAAGACTTCCCACTTAGAACAGCCAAAACCCAAACAACTTCATTGGTGAAATGTACCAAACATTTCATGAAGAATTAATATCAATCTTCACAAAAACAGAAATGGAGGGAATACTTCACAGGCCATTCTCTAAGACCAGGTTAACAGAAATAAACAACTCTGTTTACGGTCAACTGAATTTCAACAAGGTACCAAGATAATTTAGTGGGGAAAAGATATTCTTGTTCTTTACATAATGATGCATATAAAATGACACCTTAATTACTGTAAAAGCATGTTATTCTTTGCAGGGAAAAAACTCAATTATATGCCATTTTCTAGAAACTGGAAAAAATAACCTACAGTTCATTTAGAGAAGTAAATGTATAAGAATTGCCAAAAAGTTTTGAAATATATGTTTAGTGAAAGAAAATTTGCCATACCAATTATTAAAAAGCAAGCAATCCAAGAGGAAAAGTCAGATATGTTGCAGTGCCTTTTCTGATCTAGCCTTAGAAGTCACACACCATCACATCCATAATATCCCATGGGTCATATATTAGCTCTACTTGATGTGGGAGGGGACTACATAACAGCATGAATACCAGGAGGTATGGATCATTGGGTGTCATTTATAATAACAGCTACCACAAAATTTTAGTAAGAAATTTCTTAAAACTGTTTTAAGAACATATAACAAATAATCTAAACTTTTATATACTTGATAAAATAAAATATGTGAAGGATAAACTGATACAGAAACAACAACAAATACAGAAAAAAGTACCTACCTGGACAGAAATTTATAGAAACATTACACTCTTCAATTGGTCGCAGAGTCCCACTGAGTATGCTAAATTTGAATATGCCATCTTCGGAAAGTTTACCAGTATTACTAGTATCCAAATTCCACTCTAAATCTTTTTTTGAAGTATTATGTAAAACAAGATCCTGTTCACACATAAAAAATAAGAGATTTATAAAGATTATAATATGCAATATAAAATTTAGTTTGTATTGCTGTAGCAACTTGATAGTCCTAGGCACAAAGTCAAGCAATTAAATGTGGTAATCATAGATAAAATGTTTTAAAAGTGATGTTAGGCAAACAAAGGGGTATGCAAATATGTTCACAGCCTGTCAACAACTATGAAAAGTACTCAAAGGAGCTATGCTAGTTAGCAAGGACACAGAGTAACAAGAACCTTCATTCATGATGGTGAGAATGCAAATTGGTACAGTCACTTTGGAAGACAGTTTGACAGCTTCTTATAATGTTAAACATATGTCTACCAAGTGACCCAGTAATCCTACTCTTAGGTATTTTCTTAAGTAAATTGAAAATTTATGTTCACACAAAAATCTGTATGTGAAAGTTTATAATAGCTTTGTTCATAATCACCAACCAATGGAAGTAGAAACAAACAAGATTTCCATCAACAAATGAATGTATAAACAAACTGTGGTACATCCATACAATGGGATAAAATTCAGTGACAAAATAAGTAAAATATTAATTCATGCAAAAACATAAGTGAAGATTAAATATATTTTGTTAAGTGAAAGATGCCAGACCCAAATTTCTACATACTGTATAATTAAATTACCTGTCATTCTGGAAATGCACAATTTTGTGGGTGGAAAAAAAAATCAATTGCTGCCAAGTGTCAGTGGAAAGAGAAGTAGGTGGTTGCTAAGGGGTTATACAGAGAATTTTTAGTGTAATGAAACTGTTCTGTATGGCACTGAAGTAGTAAATAAATTATTCTATACATTTTTAAAAACTCATACAACTGTATACTGCAAAGAGTGAACTTAAAGGTATGTAAATTAAAAACAATCAACCAAGATGCTGGGGATCCCAGCATGGACTGTAGACTGTGACAAGTTATATCACAAATGTAGGAAATAACCTCACCAAAGGTAGTGTGGGTGGTAAGGAGTGTCCTAACTAATTCTGGAAAACTGTGTTTTGACTGGAAACTATAAAGCTAAAGACAAAAAGATACTCTTTGTAAACACTGTACCCTAGTTGGAAAATATGTTAAGAATTCTAAAAGGGTACAGGTTAAAAATTCTGAAACTTCTTTACTAAGTCCACCAGAGTTAAAAAATAAGTAAATATATTATAAACAAGAGAGTCAGATTTCTCACTGTCAGAGTTAAAAATGACAAGGGAGAAAGACTGAAATGAACCTTGTGGTGCTGGATTACAGTCAGAGTTATCAGTTTGAATTCATGTTTAGATAAACAAACAGGAAAAGACATATAAATAGATGATAGACAGGCAGATAGACAGATAGATAATTACCAATATATGTGTACTCATGGATTAGTACACATACAAATACTTCCTTTCTAGGCCAAAAGGGCCTAGAACACGTGACACCACGGTAGCAGCAAGCACACCTAGTGTACAGATCTTGGTTTCTGAATACCATTCTCCTGTAAAAGATAATGAGGTTTCTTCGAGAAAATGTTGACTCAAGAGCTGGAACAACTAAAATAAAAGTGACCCTGGGAGGGAGACCTTCAAGATGGCAGAGGGATAAGACGGAGAGATCACCATCTTCTCCACAAATACATCAAAAATACATTTACATGCGGAACAACTCCTACAGAACACATACTAAACGTGCGCAGAAGACCTCATACTTCCCAAAAGGCAAGAAACTCCCCACGTACCTGGGTAGGGCAAAAGAAAAAAGAGAAAACAGAGACAAAACAATAGGGATGGGACCTGTACCAGTGGGAGGGAGCTGTGAAGGAGGAAAAGTTTCCACACGCTAGAAAGCCCCTTCACGGGCGGAGACTGCGGGTGGCAGAGGGGGGATGCTTCAGAGCCACGGAGGAGAGTGCAGCAACAGAGGTGCAGAGGGCAAAGCAGAGAGATTCCCACACAGAGGATTGGTGCCGACCAGCACTCACCAGCCCGAGAGGCTTGTCTGCTCACTCGCCGGGATGGGTGGGGACTGGGAGCTGAGGCTCAGGCTTCAGAGGTCAGATCCCAGGGAGAGGACTGGGGTTGGCTGCGTGAACACTGCCTGAAGGGGGCTAGTGCGCCACGGCTAGCCGGGAGGGAGTCCGGGAAAAAGTCTGGAGCTGCCAAAGAGGCAAGAGACTTCTTCTTCCCTCTTTGTTTCCTGGTGCGCGAGAAAACCATAATTCAAAGAGTCATGTACCACAATGTTCACTGCAGCTCCATTTACAATAGCCAGGACATGGAAGCAATCTAAGTGTCCATTAACAGATGAATGGATAAAGAAGATGTGGCACATATATACAATGGAATATTACTCAGCCATAAAAAGAAATGAAACTGAGTAATTTGTAGTGAGGTGGATGGACTCAGAGTCTGTCACAGAGTGAAGTAAGTGAGAAAGAGAAAAACAAATACTGTCTGCTAACACATATATATGGAATCTAAGGGAAAAAAAAAACGTTTTTTAGAACCTAGGGGCAGGACAGGAATAAAGATGCAGACATAGAGAATGAACTTGACACGGGGAGGGCGAAGTGTAAGCTGGGCCAAAGTGAGAGAGTGGCATGGACTTATATACACTATCAAATGTAAAATAGATAGCTAGTGGGAGGCAGCCACATAGCACAGGGAGATCAACTCGGTGCTTTGTGACAACCTAGAGGGGTGGGATAGGGAGGGTGGGAGGGAGACGCAAGATGGAGGGGATATGGGGATATATGTATATGTATAGCTGATTCACTTTGTGATACAGTAGAAACTAACACACCATTGTAAAGCAATTATACTCTAATAAAGATGTTAAAAAAATGACCCTGGACCATTTTGTAGCAAAGGAAGTAAGAGAATGCTTTAAAATCATAAAGAAGGGAGTATATCAAAGGGCCAATCTAAAAGAGGTCCTTATGGCCAAAGCTGGAACAGTTTTAGCAACAAAATAAAAAATGTAACATTGGATTAAAAGTATGGAATAAATATATGTGAGGTCACAGCGATATATTAAGTAACTAACTAACTAAATAAATAAATGGAGAGAGGAAATAACCTTTCTTACAGAAAAATTCCAAATAATATATGTAAATATCCCCTCCAGAAGATGGAGCTTGTCCCCTACCCCTTGAGTCTGGGCTGAAATAGATGACTCACTTCCAAAGCATAGAGTGTGGAAAGGGAAAAATAGTTTCTCCAACTTTACAGTGGAGAAACCTGGCATGTATACTGATACCATGTCCTCCCTTCACATGATATGACAAAAAGCACATTTCACCTCTGTGACATTCTTCCCCAAAGTCCATGGAAAATAAGAACTGAGCCTAGTCAAGGTGGAAAATATAAGACAAACTGAAATTAAAGAACATTCTAGAAAAAAAAAAAAGCCAGACCAGTATTTTTTTAAATTAACATGGTCATAAAAAATTAGTAAGATTGAGAACCTGTCATACATTAGAGGAGACTAAATGCAATATGGTATCCTGGATTGGACCCTATTACAGTAAAAGGACCTTAGTAAATACCTGGTGAAATGTGAATAGTCTGTTGTTTAGTTAATAATATTTTACTAATGTTAACTTCTTAGTGTTAAAAAATTGTTCTCTGGTTGTATAAGGTGTTAACATTGGGGAAAGTTGTGTAAAGTGTATGCAGAAAGTCCCTGCACTCTCTTTGTGATGATGTTCCTATAAATCTGGGAGCTATGTACATGACTTGTGTGCAAACTCATCTTTCCAGTGCAACTCGCTATGAAAATAAAAGCTTCAACCAGGTTTTTTTAAACTTTATTCTTCCAAATTGGAAGTGTGTAGAATGATCCATGCAATTGTCACCACAACAAAATAACACACTTTCTTTCTAAAGCATGATTGATTTAAAATATTCAAGATAAAAAAATGAGGCAATTTTACTCCCAGATGTCTCTAAGTACTGAGACACCTATTTAGCTCTAATATTTGTGTACTTTATAACGAAGTTCATTTGCACCTAATAAAGAAAACATCTTTTAATACAGAAGGTGAGCATGGTATCATACCAGTTATATGAATGCCTCATATTTCTCATTCTGAAATTGAGGAAATGGTATAAGATCTCTAACATACTATCTACTTTCTATATCCTAAGAATTGAACTGTTCCAGTCATCTATGGAGAGACATCGTTTAATTAGTTTAGCATGTGTAGTATGGTTATTTTTCTTTATAATTTCATCAAAATGATACATGTGCATAGCTTACACCAATAGTTAAAATACACTTACAAAAAAGTTGGCCTGGGCTTCCCTGGTGGCGCAGTGGTTGAGAGTCCGCCTGCTGATGCAGGGGACACGGGTTCGTGCCCCGGTCCGGGAAGATCCCACATGCCGTGGAGTGGCTGGGCCCGTGAGCCATGGCTGCTGAGCCTGCGCGTCCGGAGCCTGTGCTCCGCAGCGGGAGAGGCCACAACAGTGAGAAGCCCGCATACCACCCCCCCCAAAAAAAAAAAAAAAAAGTTGGCCCACTCAGCTCCTCCTCATCAACAGTCCTGCTTCCCAGAAGCAACCAATTTTAACCAATTCTTATTTCAATTTTCTCTAACAGTTATAGCCTATTCTAAATGTGATACTGATATAGCTTACTTTAGGATTTTTATTGCTGCCATAACAAATTACCACAAAGTTAGTGGTTTAAAACAAAACAAATTTATCTCATTACAGTCTTGTAGATTAGAAGGTCAATGCAGATATCACTGGACTAAAACCAAGGTGTTAGAAAGAACTGTGATACTTTCCGGAGGTTCTAGAGAAGAATCTGTTTCCTCGCCAGTCTCAGTTTCTAGAGTTCAGACAAATTCTTTAGCTGGTGGCCTCCTTGCACTATCTTCAAATCCAGCAACATCACATCTCTCTGACCCCTCTTCTATCATCACATATCCTTCTGACCACTGTCAGGAAAAGTTCTCTGTTCTTAACTCTTCATGTGATTAGACTGGGACCACCTACATAATCTCAGACAATTTCCCATGCTCAGGATCATTATTCTAATTACACTATACACCAGCAAAGTATCTCTTACAATATAAGGGACTGTATTTACGAATGCAGGAAAACTGATATAAAAGACAAAAAAAGGGGCACTACCAATACAAATTTCTACAATGTATGCCTGAGCTTCTTTATTATGCAAGTCTCTCTTTTTTTTCTTTCCAGATGGATTCATAATTAGAAGAGAGGCAGAAAGATAAGAAATAAAGAGTAGATTATCATAGAAGTGACTGTATTATATATCTGGACTTTTTCAATTTTTATTATTGCCTCTCCCATTTCCTCACCTGTATGGAACATATTTCACGTTAATTTTAATCACAGCTTCCATTTGTATAAAGAAAGAGGGATAACCATTCAATTTAATATATTTTGAATAGTCCTATTAAAATATACATATATAAAATAAGTGGCTTTATACATTTGTATACTTTGATTATTAATTCTGAGAAATACGGTCTATATATACATATATATATATATGCAAGTTCTCGACAATGAAAGTATTCTTAAAACACATCCTTCAGAATAATCACCTTAATAAACTGAAAACCATAATCAGAAAAAAAATGTAAATTGCAACAATTCTCTATACACACCTGAGTTTTTGTGACACTTTTATTAGGATCCATAGTATGTAATGGGATTTCAAATATAAAATCAGTGCTGGAAAATGTCACTGGTGCTTGCAACACTGTGAGAGGAAAGCAAATACACTGTTAAAATACTAATAGACATAAGCTCACAGATAATTTTTACTTTACATTTAAATTTTCTACCTATTTTTGTATTTCCAGCCAGAAAATAAAATTATGTTTAAAAACATTTCAGGAATATCTTGTTTTATCACATCTGTAAGTTCCCATTTTGTAATGGTAGTTAATTACAAGTAAAATATAAAATGTACCCTTGAGTCAATAAGAGTCTAAAATATACTAAATATTAATCTCAGGAAAAAAATAGACAAAGTTAAAATGATGTCCACAGTAAAATTTCACCAATGCAGAAGTACAGAAGTGAAAAGAAATATAGAAGGAAAAATTATTGGAATATAGGGAAAATATATAGATGGCATATCAAAAAACATTCTATACATGAAACAGAAAAGCTCTATGGAGAAAATGGCTATTCATGGAAGGTTAGGAATGGAATCATATGTAAAAATACATTAGAGAAGATATTATCTGCTGGAAACCCCTATATTTTTAATAGATTTTTAGAGCAATTTTAGATTCACAGAACTGAGCAGAGATTTCCCATATAACCCCCTCACCACTGCCACACACACAGCCTCTTCCATTATCAACATCCTCTACCACGGCGGTACATTCGTTACACAGGAACCTGCAATGACACATCATTATAAGCTAATGCCCACTGTTTACATTAGTGATCATTCATGGTGTACATTCTCTAGGTTTGAACAAATGTATAGTGACATCTATCCACCACTATAGTTTCATACAGAGGAGATTCACTGCCCTCAAAATCCTCTGTGGTCTATTTGTCTCTCTCTCCCCACAACCCTTGGAAGCTACTGATCTTTTTTATTGCCTCCATAGTTTTACATCTTCCAAAATGTTATAGTTGGAATGATACAGTACGTAGGCTTGTGAGATTAGATTCTTTCACTTAGTAATGTACATTTAAGGTTCTTCCATGTCTTTTCATGATGTGATAGCTCATTTCTTTTTAGTGCTAAATAATATTCCACTGTCTGGATGTACCACAGTTTATCCATTCACCTACTTGGATAAACAAGATTTGGAAGGACATCTTGGTTGCTTCCAAATTTTGGCAATTATGAACAAAGCTGCCATAAAATTTACATGCAGGTTTTTGTGTGAATATGAGTTTTCAACTCTTTTAGGTAAATACCAAGGAGAGTGATCTGCTGGATCGTATTATAAGAGTATGTTTAGTGTTGGAAAAAACCACCAAATGCCCAACTGTCTTCCAAAGAAGCAATATTATCTTTCAATCCCATCAGCAATGCAATCTCACTAGCAATTGCATTCACATCAGCTCCTGTTGTTCACATCCTCATCAGCATTTAGCATTGTCAGTGTTCTGGATTCTGGCCATGCTAATAGGTGTATAGTGGTATCTTATTGTTGTTTTAATTTGCATTTTCTTGATAACATATGATGTGGAGCATTTTTTCATGTGCTTATCTGCCATCAGTATATCTCCTTTAGTAAAGTGTATGTTCAGATCTCTGACCCATGTTTTAATT
Organism: Delphinus delphis; assembly: GCF_949987515.2. Classification (NCBI taxonomy): domain Eukaryota; kingdom Metazoa; phylum Chordata; class Mammalia; order Artiodactyla; family Delphinidae; genus Delphinus; species Delphinus delphis. The sequence goes on from NC_082704.1 coordinate 95,899,865, forward strand.
GGTTTTTCTTATTGTTGCATTTTGAATTCTCTGTATATGTCTTTTGCAAATATTTTCTCCCATTCAGCAGCTTGTCATTTGGTATCTTAATACTGTCTTTGGCAGAGCATAATTTTTTAATATTAATTAGGTCCAGCTTATTCTTTCATAGATCTTGCCTTTGTTGTTGTACCGAAAATGTCACTGCCAAACCCAAGGTCATTTTAGAGATGTTTTCCTATGTTATTTTCCATGAGTTTTATAGTTTTGCATTTTACATTACGGTCTTCAATCCATTTTGAGTTAATTTTTATGAAGGGTATAAAGTCTGTGTCTAGATTCATTGTTTTTGCTTGTGGATGTCCAATTATTCAGTACCATTCTTTAAAAAGGCTATTCCAAATTGTACTGCCTCTACTCCTTTGTCAAAGATGAGTTGACTATACTTATGCAGGCCTGTTTCTGGGCTCTTTTTTCTGTTCCATTGATCTATTTGTCTAGTTTTGTCAATACTAAACTCTCCTGATTATTGTACCTTTGTAGTAACTCTTGAAGTTGGGTAGTGTCTGTCCTCTAACTTTGTTCTGTTCGCTCAATAGCATGTTGGCCACTGTGAGTCTTTTCCCTTTTCATATAAACTTTGAATCAATATGTCTGTCAATATCCACAAAATAACTTGCTGGGATTTTGACTGGGAATGCATTGAATCTCTAGATAAAGTTGGGAAGAACTGCCAACTTGACAATACTGAATCTTTCCATGCATTAACATGGAATATTGCTCCATTTATTTAATTCTTCTTTGATATCCTTCATCAGAGCTTTGTAGTGCTCCTCATATAGCTCTTATTAAGTATTTTGTTCAATTTATACCTAAGTATTTCATTTTTGTTGGGTGCTAATATAAATGGTATTTTGTATTTAATTTTAAATTCCATTTTACATTACTTGTATACAGGAAAGCAACTGACTTTTGTATATTAGCCTGTATCCTGCAACCTTACTATAATAGCTTATTAGTTCTAGTTTTGTTTTAATTTACTCAGGTTTTCTATAGACAATCATGTCACCCACAGACAAAGGCAGTTTTAGTTCTTCCTTCCTAATCTGTATACCTTTCAATTCCTTTTTGTGTCTTATTGTGTTAGCTAAGTCTTCCAGTACAATGTTGAGAAATAGTGGTGAGAGGGGATATCCTAGCCTGGTTTCTGCTCTTAGTGAGAAAGCTTCAAGTTTCTCACCATTAAGAATGACGTTAGCTGTGGGGGGTTTTCATAGATATTTTCTGTCAAGTTGAGAAAGTTCCCCTCCATCACTCATTTACTGAATTTTTTAAATGTATATATGGGTAATGGATTTTGTAAAATGTTTTTCTGCATCTACTGATATGATCATGTGATATTTTCTTCTTTAGCCTGTTAATGTGATGGCTTAATTTTTTTTCTTTCTAATAAAAAAAGTTGTATGTTCTTCATAAAGAAAACTGTAAGAACACAAAAAATCACCCCAAATTATCTATACTCTACCCACTCAGAAATCATTACTGTTTATGTTTTGTCTACATACAATTTTTCATATACACATATATATTTCCATAACCCAAAAGTGGGGCCATATAACCACATTTTGTAATCTGCACTTTTTTTAAACAAGATATCATGAATTTTCTTAGAAGTATAGCATTCCTTAATAAACTCATAGTATTATCTAATTACCCAATCCCCTATTGCTGGACATTTAGGTTACTCCCAGTATTTCACCATCATTGGTAATGCTCTAATGAACATCTTTATATATTCCTTTGTTTTCTTAGGATAAATTCCTAAGGAATGTTCTTAACAGAGAAAACTGATATTTGGGGGTTGTATCTATAATATATATTTCACTGGTTTAAGTTATAGTTTGCTTATTTAAAATATATCTTCAATTCCTCTAGTGCTTTTACTTTGCACAGTGCTTTCCGCTTTGCCAAGTATGCAAGGAAGCTACCAATTGTCCTTTTTTTACTGATAAGAAAACTGGTTAATTGAGTTTTGAATGTGAACCAGCCTTGCATACATGAGATACCCCTATACCTCTTTCCCCTTCCCACTGGTAACCACTAGTTTGTTCTCTATATATGTAAGTCTGTTCCTGTTTTGTTATATATTGGGTTGGCCAAAGAGTTCATTTGGGTTTTCCCGTAAGATGTTATGGGAAAACCCAAATGAACTCTTTGGCCAACCCAATATATTCATTTATTTTTTATATTCCACATACAAGTGAAAACAGAGTATTTGTCTTTATCTGCAAGGACCTTTTTAATAACAAAATAATCCTAATTCCTCCCTACCTTCCTTAACATACTTATAGCATAATTGTTTGATTACTGTCATTGTTTCATTATTGTCATTAATTTCACTTACATATAAGTATACATAAACATATATATAAATAAATACCGTTGTGTTATTATGTTGAATAAACTTAAACGTCATATCAAGAATATGAAAAATAAAAAATCTTATTTTACCTTTATTTATCTTGTCTCCAGTGCTCTTTTCTTTATATAGACCTAAGTTTCTCACCTATAACATTTTTCTTCTCGCTAAAGAACTTCTTTTACTACTTCTTTCAAGGCAGGTCTATTGGCAACAAATCCCCTCAATTTTTGTTTTTCTGAAAAAGTCTTTATTTCTCCTTCACTTTTGAAGGATAATTTCTCAAGGTACAGGATTCTAGATTGGTGTTTTTTTGTCTCTCAACACTTTATATATTTCCCTCCATTCTTTTCTTGCTTGCATAGTTTGTGAGAAGAAGTCACATATAATTCTTATCTTTGCTCCTCAATATAGTATGGTGTTTTTTCCTCTGAATTACTTCAGGATTTTTTAAAATTAATTTTTATTATAGTTGCTTTACAATGTTGTGTTAGTTTCTGCTGTACAGCTAAGTGAATCAGTTATACATATACATATGTCCACTCTTTTATATTCCCTTTCCATCTAGGTCACCACAGAGCACTGAGTAGAATTCCCTGTGCTATACGGTAGGTTCTCATTAGTTATCTATTTTATATATAGTAGTGTATATATGTCAATCCCAATCTCCCAATTCATCCCAACACCCTTCCACCCTTGATAACTATAAGTCTGTTTTCTACATCTGTGACTCTATTTCTGCCTTGCAAACAAGTTCATGTGTACCATTTTTCTAGATTCCACATAAATATTATACGGTATTTGTCCTTCTCTTTCTTACTTACTTCACTTTGTACGACAATCTTTAGATCCATCCATGTTGCTGCAAATGGCATTAATTCATTCCTTTTTATGGCTGAGTAATATTCCATTGTATATATGTATCACATCTTTATATATTCCTCTGTCAATGGATATTTAGGTTGTTTCCATGTCCCGGCTACTGTAAATAGTGCCGCAATGAACATCGGGGTGCATGCATTCTCAGGATTTTTTAATCTTTGATTTTTCTGCAGTTTGAAAGTGATATGCCTAGGTGTAGTTTTGCCATTCATCCTGTGTGGTATTCTCTGAGCTTACTGGATCCATGGTTTGGTGTCTGACTTTAATTTGGACGAAATTCCAGTCATTATGTTTCAAATATTTCTTGTTACTTTCTTTTTCTTCTCCCTCTGGTCTTTCCAGTATACATATATTACATACTTTGTAGTTGTCCCACAGTATGTAGATAGTCTGTTTTTTTTTTTTTTGTTTTTTTTCCTCAGTCTTTTCTATCCTTGCTTTTCTTTGGAGATATCTATTGAGATATCCTCAAGCTCATAGATTCTTTCCTCAGCCATGTCCCATCTACTAATACTCCTATCAATGACTCTTCATTTCTGTTCCAGTGTTTTTTGATCTATAACACTTCTTCTGGATCTTTCTTAGAATTTTCATCTCTGCTTATATTGCCCAACTGTTCTTGCATGCTGCTTACTTTATCCATTAGAGTCCTAAGCATATTAATCATAGTTTCTTTAAATTCCCAATGTGATCATTCCAACACCTCTGCCATATCAGCATCTGGTTTTCAATGCTAGTTCTGTCTCTTCAAACTGTGTTTTTCACCTTTTAGTATGTCTTGTACTTTTTTCTTGATCCTTAGACATGATGTATTGGGTAAAAGGAACTGCTGAAAACAGACCTTTAGTAATGTGGTAGTAAGTTGTGGGGAGAGGGGAAACATTCTATAATGCTATGATTAGATCTCAGTCTTTAGGTGAGCCTGTGTCTCTAGACTTTAGCACATGAACTTTACATGTGCTTCTCAATCTGTGCCCCACCACCACCAATCTGGGACTAAATGGCTAGAGTGGGCTGAGTTGGGTATTTCTCTTCTCCCACATAGAAGGTTACAGGACGCTGGAGTTGGATATTTCCCTTCCCTGAGATCAGTGAGGGTCTGATAAAACCCTAGCAGGACCTGGTCAAATAGTTGCTCCTGAGGGCAGACCCTGTTAAGCAGAACAGAATGTTCTGGCATATTTCAAAATTATTCCTTTTCCTCACCCCTGCCAGAAACATGAGGGGATCTTTCTCCTATATTCACTGAGAGAATCAAGTCAAGCTCCTGGAGGTAAAATTCACAAAACTATCAGAGCCCCTAATGACTGGGGCTCCATGGAGATTTTCTCTCAGACTTGTCCATGCTGAACCTCCAGCAATTCATCAATTACAATACAGGTTTCCTTCCTCAGGCATTGATTCCTGAAGTAACTTCCATTCCAGCAAGTTGTGATTCTCTGTATTTGCCCATGACTCTTTCCATTTTCAGGAGCATGAATCTGCCCTGTGACCTCACTTCTCTTATAGATCTAAAAAGATTTGTTGATTTTTCAGTTTGTTTAGCTTTTGTACTTGTTGTAAGGATGGAGCAGTAACTTTCAAGCCTCTTACACAGTGAACCAGAAACCAGAATTGAAAATCTATACTTTTTGAAACTTACCTTGGAGACGTTTGTAATCCTTAATGAAAACTCAAGAATCTTACAAGTTTATGGGAGTGTAAGTCCCTGGAAAGAAACCAATTTCTGATGCAAAAACTCATGTATCTTACAAGTGCTTTTATTATACCAGTGGAATTAATAGATGCTTTGGCAGGAAGTTAGGACATGTGGAATAGGAGAAATGTGTAGATAGTGTTCATCATTATGTCACCCCCAACTCTTGTCATGAGAAATCCTAGGAAAAGACAATATTATGGCACACTACAAGAAATAGCACATCTAAGATGTTCTGCCTATTTGCAAACTGGCAACTGGGGATAGATCACTGAAATAATAGATTGGTTATATCTTTAAAAACAAAGCACTGTTTTGCCATATTATGACACCATTTAGATATCTCTATTTCATTTATATAAAGCTACATTCTACTCAACACGTTATTAGAGAAACAGTTTCTGGAGAAACTGTTTCTCAAGATTAAAGTCTCACATACTAATATTTTGGTTCCCCCCCTAAATTAAAACATTCATTGGCATCCAGATTGTCAGGAAATGATGTAATAGTTGATGCTGAAGTCAGCATTGTGAGACTCACTAAGAAACGTAATAGGAAAGAATCAACAGACATTTAAGGAACTCCTCAACATGAGGGAGACAGAAATAAAGGAAAAATGATTCAGCAAAAATTGAGACAATGTAGTCAACAGAAGTTCAAATAATTTATAACATACAGATAAAAAGTGTTGCTTTCGGGCTTCCCTGGTGGCGCAGTGGTTGAGAGTCCGCCTGCCGATGCAGGGGACACGGGTTCGTGCCCCGGTCGGGAAGATCCCACATGCCGCGGAGCGGCTAGGCCTGTGAGCCATGGCCGCTAAGCCTGCGCGTCCGGAGCCTGTGCTCCGCAACGGGAGAGGCCACAACAGTGAGAGGCCCACGTACCACAAAAAAAAAAAAAAAAAAAAAAAAAGTGTTGCTTTCATTTAAAAAAAAAAGTCTATAAGTAAAGAAATAGAAAAAAGTTCAAAAATCTTGTCAGTTTGAAATCACCAAGATAACTTTTTAAGACATAAAATAGTCAAGTCAGAAAGATATCCTGGGAAATAAAATGAAAAGATGAGAAAAAGGATAATAAGGGAGAATATGTAAGATAATTAAAATATATAATATAATCAAAGAGGTACAAAATCTAACCAATATGAGTCAGAGAAAGAAATAAGAAAATAATGGGAAGGAGTTTTTCAAGGAAGCAATTTAGGAAAACTTTATAGAACTGAAGGACATAAGCTTCTAGAGTGAAAAGCTCCACAAGAACTTAGGACAGTGGTAAAGATAAAAGCTTCACACCAAAGTCATCAATGGGAAATAATGGAGTACAGGGATAAAAAAGTTTCTAAAACCTTCTAAAGGGAAAACAGAGGGTAATATATGATGGATGGGAAAGAAGAATGGCATTAGACTTCTAAATGCAACAATGGGAGTTAGAAGATAACGATAGCACCTTCAAATTTTTGAGGGAAAATTATTTTGAATCTAGAATTCCACACTCAACTATCATTCAAGTGTGGGAGGAAAAACAAAGATACTTTCAGACATGGATTTTCTAAAAAGGTAACTCCCTTGCACCCTTTCTTTGGAAGCTCCTGGAAGATGTAATCTATCAGTACAATGAAGTAAACCAAGAAATAGGAAGGTGGGAATTTGAAGAAACGGGATATTCAAGGTAAAAAAGAGTCAAAAGGAATCCCTACAAGTAGAATGAAAGGAAGTCTCCAACTCTGCCACAGGGGAAGAAAGCATCTAGTCCATGTTGGAACAGGAAGTTGATGTGCTCCAGGAGGGCTGCTTGAAGAGAACAAGAAGACATATTATCTGACAGACTAGACTATGTGGAATACTGTCCTGACAAGCATATTATAGAGCTTTATAGCATGGAAGGATTTAGTAAAATACCTAAGGACAATTAAGCAATTATTAACTCCAGAAAAAAAAAAAAAAAGTTGAAATAAAGGAAATAAAATAACTATGCATGATACATTACTTGGCTAAACAATGTACAATCCATCATCATAATAATTAAATCTGATAAAAAGTTTAATTGAAATTAAAGGTATAATTATATTAGGAAAATGGATAAGAGGAGTTAGAGTTTCCAGTGAGTCAAGTTGCCTATCATCAAATAAGTGTTTTCATTAGATAATTAACGAGGAAAATCACTGCCTCTAGGGTGCAGGATAAGCCTCAAGGAGGAGACAGATAATGGATTGCAATTCTGGATTAGCACATTTTAATTCAAAAATGAACGCATGTAATTTGGGAGTAAAGAGATCACAGCAGGCTTGTGAGCTCTTACTTAGGTATCATCATCCTACCGAGGTGATGGCTGAGAGAGTAACGGATTTGATCATACTTCCTTGTAAACATAAAAATGGTATTGACCAGTGGCCTTATTCAAAGAAGAAACTTGACATGCATTATCTGTCCAAATAGCCAATTAAAAATATCTGGGATTTATGGGGCATTGCTCGTAGGAGAATGGGTATTTATCACGTAGGCATTATCTGTATAACTATGAAGATTAAAAAACAATGCAGAGCTCCAAACAAAAACGGCATCCTTTGAGAACAAGGTTTCTACAAATATCATTCAAAAGTCATCTGTTAATTCAAAACCAAAGGCATCCTACAGTGGGATCAAAGGACAAGTTGGAAGATGCCAAGTTCTACAGGAAGAAATATTACATCTTTGTCTCATTTTACTTGTATCATTTGAGTCATTAGCAAACTTTGGTGTTGATAAGTTATATGATATAATTAAGTCTGCTTTGACGTTTCAACTGTTGGTGTAAATACAATAATATTTTTATAAATTAAGTAAGTATAAAAATTACTGAATAAATTTTAAACCATTAAAAATAGGGGAGGGCTTCCCTGGTGGCTCAGTGGTTGAGGGTCCACCTGCCGATGCAGGGGACATGGGTTCGTGCCCCGGTCTGGGAAGATCCCAAATGCCGTGGAGCGGCTGGGCCCGTGAGCCATGGCCGCTGAGCCTGCTCGTCCGGAGCCTGTGAGAGGCCCGCGTACCGCACAAAAAAAAAAAAAAATAGGGGAAAACACCAGAATTACATATTTACCAATCCTGTAGATGGGGAAGACGATCTAATCTTTAAAGCAATGTTGGAAATCACAGAGGAAATGATAGATTTAACCATAAAATTATTTAAAAGATCTACTGAAAAATGAATAAAACTAAAGGCAAACAACAAATCTTAAAAAACATTGACAGTAAACATGAAAAAAAAATATTATCAATAAAGAGGTCACTGACATCTATTGGATAAATACAAAACCTCAGTGATAAAGGCAAGGTTCATGAACAGATAATTTATATAACATATATATAATTAACAGCAAAGATACAAAATGTTAATTCTCATGAGCAATCAAAAAAATGAAAATTGAAGTGAAGAACTTTTAATCACAAAGAAAGAGATCCAATTTCTTTCATTCAATGCTGGTTAGAGGTGACACTGGAGGAGGGGTGAAATGACACTGACACACACCTCTTTACAAAAGCCCTTTTGCAAATATGTACTGATACATACTTTAGAAGAAATGCAGGCAATTCAGAGACTCTCACCTTCAAAAAAATCTAAATAGGGAAAAAGTATTATACACAAAAATGTTCACTACTACAGTATTTACATTAACAAGAAAATAAAAGAAGGAAACAACCTATGCTTGTGATTATGTTTAAGTAATCTATAAGAGTGTCTTACTGGATGAAATACTCTACAATAGTTGTCAGTGTTAATTTATATAATTAATAAGAGTCTACAGCATCCAAGTAAAAGTTTCTATTGAGTAATCAGATTTCAACTTAACATAGGCAGTAAGATCCCAAGTATGTTATAAATAAGCTAATAAAAGCAAAATAGAGAATAAGAGTAAGACACCAAAATATTAGTAAGAGTATGCTCTAAATATTCACATTCCAGATGATGTTTTCTGTGTTTCTACACTTTCCAATTTTCCTTAATGATGATACATTAATTTTTTAAAAATCTGTGAATTTTATTTTCTTTTTCATTAAAATAACTTACCTAATTCAGAAAAATTACACAATAATTATTTTCTTTCCCTAAAAAGATATCTTAAAACAAGGGAGAAATTTTTAACTTCATGGAGCCTCTCCACCAGTAGTGAAAATTCTAATTCTGTATTTTAAATGGGAGTGAAATAAATCTCTATACTATATATGCTACTTTAATGAGGCTTCTCTTACTAGGTGCCAAGTACAATTATTAACTGATCACTATTTTATTATTAAAGACAATTAATGTCAGAACCATAAAAACATAGTATAATATAAACTAGACTTAACTTTTCAAGAAAAATACTTAAGCACATATAATACTATGCAAAGTCAAAGCCAGTCAAAAGTATGGTTTACAGAGGGCATCAGTTTTATACTTGAACTCTTGGAGAAAATGAATATTCAATAAATAATTCAAAATTTTAATATACTTATCCTTCTTTACTTGTACTTAGTTCTTTAGTAACCCATCCCTTTGGGGTGAAAAACATTTCCTTAAATAAAATTTTCATCATTTTATAACCAATGTATTTTATTTTAATAATTTCTATTTTGATTTAATCATTTAAATTGCCCACACAATAAACAAAGTACTAAACTGACCTTTGTTTTTTATTATATCTTGTTTTTCAAAAAATATTTATTTATTTGGCTGCACGGGGTCTTAGCTGAGGCATGCGGGATCTAGTTCCCTGACCAGGGATCAAACCTGGGCCCCCTGTATTGGGAGCACAGAGTCTTAAACCACTGGACCACCAGGCAAGTCCCTATATCCTATTTTTTTTTTTTTTTTGCGGCACGCTGGCCTCTCACTGTTGTGGCCTCTCCCACTGCGCAGCACAGGCTCTGGACACGCAGGCTCAGCAGCCATGGCTCACAGACCCAGCCGCTCCACGGCACGTGGGATCCTCCCAGACTGGGGCAGGAACCCGTGTCCCCTGCATCGGCAGGCAGACTTCCAACCACTGCGCCACCAGGGAAACCCTATCCTATTTTTTTAAGCAAAGGTAAATCATGTGAGATTATATCCAGGCTATTTATTAAAATTCAATCTCACAGACTCACAAACACACAAGAATCGTATCGTAAATTTACTAACATTTCTATTTTTAAAAAATAAGTATCATGCTCTAATTTTTTAAACTTAATTTTTAAGTTAACTTTAAACTTCTAGCTCCTTAAGCATAAATATTTGGTTTATGCACATCAATTTCATATTACATACCAGTAGCTTGAACATAACATGGTCGAATAAGTGGTGCTGTTTTTGGAATCATAGGAGAGTCTGACAAACAACACTGAGTGTAAAGTTCTGAAGCTGCGAAGAAATTAATTCGAACTTGAATGCTAAAGTTGTAAGTTGCCACCTGACAGACAAAAAATACATTATAAATGTGACTATTTTTGCTGTAAAAATTGTGATTTTTAAAAATTCAAATACAGTTGGCATACGTTATGTTAGTTTCAGTTGTGCTACACAGTGATTTGACATTTGCATATATTATGAGATGATCACCATGATAAGTCTAGTAATCAACTGTCCCCATACAAAGCTATTACAACGTTATTGACCATTTTCTCCTTATGCTGTATATTACACCCCTGTGGCTTATTTATTTTATAACTGGAGGTTTGTATCTCTTTATTCCCTTCACCTATTTCAACCAATACTATTTTTTATTGTACATATTTAAAGTTTACAACTTGATGATTTGATTTACATATACATAATGAAATAACACAATCAAGCTAATTAACATATCCATCACCTCACATAGTTACCTTGTTGTGTGTGTGAGAGAGACAGAGTTAGCAAATTTCAAGTATAAAGTACAATATTGTTACCAGAAGTAACATATGACCCAGCAATCTCACTTCTGGATGTTCACTTAAAGGAACTGAAATCAGGATCTCAAAGAGATACCTGCACTCCTATGTTCACTGCAGCATTATTCACAATAGTCAAGATATGGAAACAACCTACATATTCATGAATGGATAAAAAAATAAATGTGGTATACATATACAACGAAATATTTTTCAGTTTTAAAAATAGAAGGAAATCCTGCCATTTGCAACAACGTGGATGGACCTGTGGGACATTATACTAAATGAAATAAACCAGACACAGAAACACAAATAATGTATGGTCTAACTTACATGTAGAATCTAAAACAGTCAAACTCATAGAAGCAGAGAGTAGAACGGTGGTTGCCAGGGACTGGGGGGAAGGGAGATATGGGGAGATGTTGGTCAAAGGGTGCAAAGCTTCAGTTATGCAAGATGAGTAAGTCCTGGAGATCTGACGAGATACTATGGATTTAGCAAAACAGCAGTTTAAAAAAAAAGACAGTTTCAAAAAGAAAATTATCATATGACATTGAAAGAACATTTTTTTTTTTCAAAATAAGACTTGGCTTATTTTTCATTAGTCCAAAAATAATTCTTAAAAATAAAAAATAAAAATATTAAAAATAATTGCTATTAATTCAAAATGGACCAAAGACCTAAATATAAAACCTAAAACTATAAACCTTGTAGAAGAAAATGTAGGAGAAAAATCTTTCTTAAGTGCAATACAAAAATAATCATCTATAAAAAAAATAAATTGTACTTTATCAAATTTTAAATTTATTTACTTATTTATTTATTTTTGGCAGTGTTAGGTCTTCGCTGCTTTGCACGGGCTTTCTCTAGTTGTGGCGAGCGGGGGCTACTCTTCGCGGCGGTGCACGGACTTCTCATTGCAGTGGCTTCTCTTGTGGAGGACGGGGTCTAAGTGCATGGGCTTCAGAACCTGCAGCGTGTGGGCTCAGTAGTTGCGGGTTGCAGGCTCTAAAGCGCAGGCTCAGTAGTTGAGGCATACGGGATTAGTTTATCCACTGGCACATGGGATCTTCCCGGACCAGGGCTCAAACCCGTGTCCCCTGCATTGGCAGGTGGATTCTTAACCACTGCACCACCAGGGAAGCCTCTCTCAAACTTTAAATATCTGTTCTGTTAATGATAATGTTAAAAAATAAAATTACAAGCCAAAAACATATTTCTCACAAAAAAATCCATCTTACATCCAAAATATATAAAGAACATACAAAGATTAATAAAAAACAAAGTACCCAATGAAAAACTATGTATTGAAAAGACAATTCAGAAAAGAAAATGTACATATGACATATTACCACATAATTAGGTGTTTAACATCATCAGGTATTAGGGAAGTGCAATTTGAAATCACAGAAGATAACACTTCATACCTATCAAAATGCTTACATAAAAATGATATTACCAAGTGCTGATAAAGATGTAAGCACCTAATACATTTATGAATTGCTGATAGGAATGCAAAATTTTATAGTCATTTTGGAAAAGTTTTCTCGTTTCTTAGAAAATTAAATACATACTTAACATAAGGCCCAGAACTCCCAACCCTAGGTGTTTACCAAAGATCAGTGAAAACTAATTCATACACAAACCTGCATGCAAATGTTTTTAGTGGCCTTATTCATAATCGTGAAAACCTGAAAACAAGCCAAATTCCCTCCCAATAGTGAACGGATAACAAACTTTGGTAAATGCATCCAACAGCTTTCTACAATAAAATGGAATGAACTACTGTTACACAGAATAATACGGATGAATTTCAAATGTAGTATTCTAAGTGACAGAAGCCAGATTGATAAGGCAACCTATTTTATGATTTCATTCATATCATATACAAGTGAAAAGGCAAAATTATACAAAAAAAAATGAGATCAGTGTTTGCCCTGAACTGAAGGTGGGGGAGAAGGTGACTACAAATAAGGACAAGAAAAATTTAGGAGAGGTGATTTTCTATGAAATATCCAGAATAGATAAATCCATAGAGACTGAATGCAGATTGGTGGCTGCCAGTGGCTGGTGGGAAGAGGGCTGGGGAGAAACTGCTTAATGGGTAAAGGGTTTTACTTTGGAGTGACGGAAATGTTTTGAAATGAGATAGATGGGGTGGTTATACCATATTGTGAAGGCACTAAATTGTTTACTTCCAAATGGTTAATTTTATGTTATAGAAATTGACACTCAATAAATTATTTTTTTAAAAAAAAAAATAAATGGGGCTTCCCTGGTGGCGCAGTGGTTGAGAGTCCACCTGCCGATGCAGGGGACACGGGTTCGTGCCCTGGTCCAGGAAGATCCCACATGCCGCAGAGCAGCTAGGCCCATAAGCCATGGCCGCTGAGCCAACATGTCCGGAGCCTGTGCTCCGCAACGAGAGAGGCCACGACAGTGAGAGGCCCACATAACGCAAAAAAAAAAAAAAAAAAAAAAAAATAAATGAAGGACAAATCAATCAGAGGTTTCCAGGAATTCCCCAGATATCTACCATGTGATGATCTCAAGATTCTACAGAAATAAAAAATATGTGTTAAATAAAATGAAGAGCTAAATAATAAAAAGCATATAGTTACAGCTTGCCATGCATATTACCCTACTAGGCAAACTCTTGGGCTTTTTGTTTCAGTATTAGCTGGCTGCTATGGTCTGAAAATATCCCCCCAAAATTCATATGTTGAAATCCTAACCCCCAAAGATGATACAATTAGGAGGTGGGGCTTTGGGAAGTGCTTAAGCCATGAGGATGGAGTCCTCATGACTGGGATTAGAGTCTTATAACTATAATTAGTGCCTTGTAAAAGAGACTCCAGAGAGATTCCTGGCCCCTTCCATCCTGTGAGGACACATCAAGAAGTCCGCGACTCAGAAGCGGCCCTAACCCCACCAATTCTGGTGCCATGATCCTAGACATCCAGGATCCAGAACTGTGAGAAATAAATTTCTGTTACTTATAAACCACCCAGCCTGTGGTATATTGTTATAGCAGCCTGAACAGACTAAGACAATGGCCATGTCACTGCCAATTCCATCTCCCGTCATAGAATCTTTTGCAAATAATCTGTTCCCATAACAGAATTATAGAAGCATAAAAATACTGTAACATGTTTTATTTTCATGGATGTTTCATTTGTCTTGACAAATCAGAGCAAGCAACTCATTCCCATGATAATCTATTTCTGCAGTGATACCAGCACACAGGTGTCAAGGAGTAAATTGAACAAAGATATAGTTCATGTCCAAATACTACACTTTTATATCTTTCTCAAAACAAAACAAAACTTTGTTTGATCTTATTTCTCCTGGAATTTCTCATTGTTAGTCATCAACAACCAGTTATATTTTGTCTCATTTCTATTTTTCCTCTTCTGGTTTGTTTTTTTCATTTTTTACTTGTTATATTAATAGAAATCAATACTTTCACACATATTTTAATAGTATTTATATTATTTTTTAGGTTACTATTGTATTCTTTCCTTTTTTTATATATAATATGAACTCATTTTAAACTCAAGTAATGCTATACACTGACACAGAAGACATGTGAGTGGCCCACAAGGAAAGGAGAGGGTTGAGTGACTTAGTGTAAACAAACAAGTCTAGTCAAGGATGCCAAATACAATTGTAATTGTCCACAAGCAGTTTTGATTGTACCCAAACCTGGTGCAACGTAGGAAAGGAAGGGTTACAACTAGAAATAAATCAAGTCCTTTATTGCTGATTTCACATTTTCCTGCTGCATAGGTCAAACAAGAGAGCACCCACTGACAATTTACATCTACACACACACAAAGATAGATAACTTACAAGTAGCTATAAATATAGTGGAGGACACCTGAAATGCCTCACTGGCACAAATTTAGTGAGCAAAATCTCACAGGGTGTGCTCTCTCTGCAGGGTTCTTTATGTTCTTCTTATTGTCGGATTGAATTACACTTCTATACACTAGGTAAATCTCCCTTTAAACTACCTAGTAAATGTTGAACAATTCAAAATCTTAAGCAATGTGCAGCACTCCAGAAAACTATAAATATATATAATTTATTTTAATTTTATAATCAATTTTAGAACACTAGAAGAGCCACAGTCCAAACATTAAGAAATAGATTTCTAAGCTTTTAACTGTTGAAAGTGTTAAATAGTAAACTGGACTGAAAAATTATCAAATTGCATATGCATCCTCCCCAAAAGTCATGTAACATTTAAATTGGATTATGTATTTTTTCTAATTTTTAGTGACCCCTTAAGCTAAATGCTTTTGTGGATAAAGGATGAAATTAAAAACACAGTTCCACTGTATGAAAACATAAAATCACAATATCGACTTATTAAGACAAGATATAACTTGATCTCAGCAAAATTAAAAACCTATAGATTAAATTACTGCTGAAACTCATTTATTTTCCTATTGAAGAATGTGTGTATGTGTGTGTGTCTGTCTGCATACCTCTGTACACATGAAAGATGCAGATGCAGGCACTGGATAAGAGAATGATAGACTTCAATGCTTCAAAATAATCTGTCACAAAAGGATTATTTTCTTTTAATTTTGAGGTTTTGTTTTTATCAAAATTATAAGAGTACATACTTGAGGAAATAAAAATAATCCTACAAAGCTTATTTTGAAAATCAGCATTCCCTTCCCTCCACCGATGTATACTCACACACACACACACACACACACACACACACACACACACACACACACACACACAAACAAACACACAGAAATCCAGATGCAATCATTTTCGACTCTCCTAGTTATTTCTTTTGGATTTACCTCAACACAGCTAAATAACCTACATAGAGTGTCATAAAACAAGCTTCAATAAATTTAAACGTATTTAAATAATACAAAGAATATTCTCTAATTACAATGTAATTATATTAAAAATAAATAACAGAAGGAAATATGGTAAATTCACAAATATGTGGAAATTAAGTAACATCCTAAATAACCAATAGGTCAAAGAAGAAATTACATGAGAAATTGCAAACTTTGATGAATGGAAAACACAAAATACCAAAACTTTTGGGATATGGGTAAAGCACTGCTTAGAGGGAAATCTATAGCTGTAAAACCTATACAAAAAATTAAGAGGGCTTCCCTGGTGGCACAGTGGTTGAGAGTCTGCCTGCCGATGCAGGGGACACACGTTCGTGTCCCGGTCCGGGAGGATCCCACATGCTGCGGAGCGGCTGGGCCCGTGGGCCATGGCCGCTGATCCTGCACGTCCGGAGCCTGTGCTCCGCAACGGGAGAGGCCACAACAGTGACAGGCCCGTGTACCGCAAAAAAAAAAAAAAAAAATTAAGAAAAATCTCAAATCAATACCTTCTACCTTAAAAAACAAGAAAAAAGAAAAGTAAACTAAACTCAAAGAAAGCAGAAGGAAGTAAATAGTAAAAGATAAAGTGAAAATGAACAAAATCAAAAACAGTATAGAAAATCAACCAAAAGCTGAATCTTAAAAATACCAACAAAATGGACAAACCTTTAGATAGTCTAGGATGAAAGGTGAGATAATTTAATAAAATCAGAAATGAAATAGGCAACTTTACTACCTACCTTACTGAAATAAAAATAGTAAGAGAACACCATGAATAACTGTATGCCACTAAATTAGATAACGCAGACTAAATTTCTCAGGAAGAAATAGAAAATTTGATCACCTTTACCCATGAAGTGGGGAGAAGGTGGTCAAAAGGTACAAACTTCCAGTTACAAGATAAATAAGCCCTGGTGATGTAATATACAGCAGGGTGACTCTAGTTAATGATACTGTATTGTATACTTGAAAGCTGCTAAGAAAGCACATCTTAAATGTTCTCATCACAAGGAAAAATACTGTAACTATATGTGGTGATGAATGTTAACTAAACTTACTGTGGTAATCATTTCACTATATATATATATATATATCTAATCATTATGCTATACACCTAAAACTAATGCATGTTATATGTCAATTATATCTCAATAAAAAAAAGAAACATGGAGGGACTTCCGTGTCAGTCCAGTGGGTAAGACTCCGCACTCCCAATACAGGGGGCCTGGGTTCGATCCCTAGTCAGGGAACTAGATCCCGCATGCATGCCACAATTAAGAAGCCTGAATGGCGCAACTAAGAGTCCGCATGCCGCAACTAAGAAGGTTGCATGCCGCAACTAAGAAGGTTGCATGCCGCAACGAAGATCCTGAGGGCCACAACACCTGGTACTGCCTGCCTAAATAAATAAATAAATAAATAAATAAAATTATTAGGAAAAAGAAAGAAAATACTAGTCTCATAATTATAGGTCTCATTAAAAAAGAAAGAAAGAAAGAAACATGGAAACTCACCTGGAAGAAGTATAGAGAAAACTATTAAAATATAGATGAAGCTGGGGGGTGGGGGAGTAGGGAAGAACTATTGGCCTTAGTTTACTCAAGGGAAGTCAGAGTACTAATTCTAGCAAAACAGAAAGTTCCCAAGAGAGAAAATATAAATACTAAAGGAACATCAGGTCATATCAGAATGAGTAATAGGAAATTAAACCAACATTCATTGGGCTCCATCCAAAGCAGGACATTAGACAGAAGAAACTCATGTGAAATCTATATAAAATCTAAGAGGCAATACTGACAAAGAAAGAATTGAGAAATGAGAAAGAAGAAGAACTCTCCTTTTGTTGCAGATGCTATAAATTTTTACTATGAGAAATATATGCAAAACTTGAAAACAGGAAAGGCTACCCATGATTTGACCTGACACAGAAATGCTATTCATGTTTAAGGACTGGGATGACAGATATACTGTATCAAGTAATAAAATCATGCCACTTTCAATGATATAGATTTGGTTTTTTGAGTTGTCTTGTTCAGATGTGTATCTTTTTAATTCAATATAGTATTTCCCAATATTCTACAAAATCCTGACAATTTCTGTCAATTTCTTTTCTTTCTTTCCATTTTATTATGGGTTATATTTTATTAGTTTCTACAAATACCCTTGTATATGTAATTAAAGGCTTAAGCATATGGTAATTATCCCCCAACCAAACTTAATCCCAGAAGAAACAAACTGTGACTGCAAATTTCCCCCCTATGGATATGCAAAGTGGAACAGAAAAAAAGGGACTATATAAAAATGGTCATTGACATTTTGATGATGGCAACCTTATGAAACTGAAGATTCTGAATGCTAATGACTAGAAGCAAAGTAATAAGCCTCAAAGAAAGGATATGAAAATTTTGTGTCTATAGGCTAAAGAAATATATACTATTCTTCATCATGTTTGGATTCCTAAGATGGCATCATGACAAGCCAGGAGGCTGAGGACATAACATTTATGGTCTAAGCTCTGCAGATCACCAGCAGCTAGCCTTGACAAGTCCCCTGGCCTCACTGTGCACTGGCTTCTACAATTGGAAAAAGGAGAAAAATCTAAGGTCTCAATGCCTGTCTTATTGGATTCATATGGAAATTAAGTGACATTGGATATTAGGGCACTTTACAAACTCTAAGTACTATATAATTATCAACTAAAGGATTATTATAATTTTAAATATAAAATTTGAATAGATCTAGTAGATTGAATTAGTAATTTAGAAAACATATGACAAAGCAAAGCCTGAGATCCGATGACTTCAATGATGAAATAGATCACTAATTTAAAGAAGAATTAACACAATTCTTTCAAAAACAGAAGAGGAGAAAACACTTCTCAACTCACTCTAAGAAGTCAGTATTACCCTGATACTAAAACCAGACAAAGACAGTTGAAGAAAACTATAGACCAATATTCCTTATGAACAGGGATGCAAAACTCCTCAAGAAAACACTAGGAAACTAAATCTAGAAACGTATAAAAAGGATTATACTCCATGATCAAGGGAGACTTATCCCAGGAATGTAAGGTTGATTTAACATACAAAAATCAATCAATATAATGTACCACATTAATAGAATAATGGGCAAAATCATGTGATCATCAAACTGCATGCAAAAAAATTTTTGACAAAATGCAACCTTCTTTCATGATCAAAATACTCAAACTAGTAATAGAAGGGAACTTTCTCAACCTGATAAAGGGAATCAACAAAACATTTTTTAAAATAACACTGCTAACATCATATTTAAAAGCGAAAGACATATGCTTTCCTCCTAAGATGAGGAACAAGACAAAGATCTTTGCTCTTGCTACTTCTATTCAACATTGTACTGAAGATTCTAGAAATCAGGCAGTGAAACAAGTAAAAGGCAACCAAATTGGAAAGGAAGAAATAAAATGCTCTATTTGCAGATGGCATGTTCTTGTACATAGGAAATTCTAAGGAATCTACTAACAAACCATAAGAACTAATGTATAAGTTAAACGTGGTTGCAGAAAAACTAGATCAATGTTTAAAATCAATTGTTTTTCTACACACTTGAAATGAATAATCTGAAAATAAAATTAAGAGAACAATTCCATTTACAAGAGCATCAAAAAAAATTATTTAGAAATAAATTTAATAAGGAAAGAGGAAATTTGTACATTGACAACTACAAAACATTGTTGAAAAAATTAAGAAAGATTTAAATAAATGGAAAAACATCCTATGTTCATGGATTAGAAGACGTAATATTGTTAACATGGCACTACTCCCTAAATTGATCTAAAGATTCTTCATAATCCTTATCAAAATCCCACCCAGACTTTTTGCAGTAATTGACAAGGTCAGCCTAAAATTCATATGGAAGTGCATGGGACACAAAGTAGTCAAAAATACTACTGGAGAACAAAATTGGTGGACTCACATTTTCCAATTATAAAAACTACGAAGTTATTATAATCAAGACCTTGTGTTATTGGAATAAGGACAGACATATAGATCAATGGAACATAACTGAATGTCCAGCAATAAACTTTTATATTTATGTTTAATTGATTTTAGACAGGAGTGTGAAGGCAATTTAATGTGGTAAAATAATATTTTCAATAAATGGTCCTGGGACAAATGGACATCACATGCAAAAGAATGAAACTGGACTCATATCACACATACACAAAAAATAATTCAAAATGGATTACAGACCTAAATGTAAAAGCTAATACTCTAAACAAAACTCTTAGAAACAAATATAGAAATCTCATGACTTGAGTTAGGTAATAGCTTCCTAGATATGATACCAAAAAGCACAAGTGACAAATGAAAAAGAGATACATGGGACTTTTGTCACATGTGTCTTTTATATTAGCAGATGATAATACCCAGTGTGAAGACAATGTGAAGAAAATACAGCTTGGTGCCACATTAGGATGTAAGCTTTCTACTATAATCCTAAAGTCAAGAATAATGCAGGAGGGGGCTCCCCTCGTGGCGCAGTGGTTGAGAGTCTGCCTGCCGATGCAGGGGACATGGGTTCGTGCCCCAGTCTGGGAAGATCCCACATGCTGTGGAGCGGCTGGGCCCATGAGCCGTGGCCACTGGGCCTGTGCATCTGGAGCCTGTGCTCCGCAAAGGGAGAGGCCACAGCAGTGAGAGGCCCGCGTACCGCAAAAAACAAAAAAAAGAATAATGCAGGATACCTAGTAGGTGCCCAATAAACATTTGTTGAATGATGATGATTGATGGAAATATAAACTGATACAAGTTTCGTGGTGATAATGTGGATATATGTACCAATAATTAAAAAGCACATAACCTTTCCTCACCAATTCCAATTCTAAATATCCAAAAGAAACAACAGAACAAGTCCTCAGAAATGAACATGCCAGTTTATTCACTGCACTTTAATTCACTCGTCGAATACTTATTGTCTGATATGTGCCAAAAAATATATTAATGCTACAAATATAATGTTGAACTATATATCATACTGTTTTCTTCCTTTGAATAATAATATGATTGATGACATACAGATATCTGACTAGATTAAGAAACGACATCTATCCTGGGTTAAAACGTGTGTTAAATTAGTATGTGAAAGATATTTCCCAACATGGCCTTAAAGCATATTGCTTCATAGGAAATTAGGAATAAGATAAGCCAAGAAAAATAACTGATCTTGTTCTAGAAATTCTAAACAAGGTAGTATGATAAGAAAAAAGTGGTAAAAATTATCATTATTAAAATAGAAGAGACAATAATATTTGCAATCTATTGTTTTGTTTTGTTTTTGTTTTTTTGCGGTACGCGGGCCTCTCACTGTTGTGGTCTCTCCCTTTGCGGAGCACAGGCTCCAGACGCGCAGGCTCAGCGGCCATGGCTCACGGGCCTAGCCGCTCTGCAGCATGTAGGATCTTCCCGGACGGGGGCACGAACCCGTGTCCCCTGCATCGGCAGGCAGACTCTCAACCACTGCACCACCAGGGAAGCCCTGCAATCTATTACAGTATTCCTAAAAAAAATCTAAAATAAATTGAAGGATAATTAAAAGTAACTGATGCTTAAAGTAAGATAAACAGTTTTACACCTCATTAGCATAATTTATTTTCAAAATATTGATGAGAGCATAAAAATAATAAAACCCAATCATTTACACTGCACAAAACAGCATAGAAAAATTATTTCAAAATATTTCAAACTTTTGCTGAGCAGTATAAAATGCTTTAATAACATAAACGGCATATCTTTTTTCTGAATATGAAGCTCAATTTTATACAGAAACCACTTCTCTCTAAATTTTTTATTAATTTAATGCAACACAAACCAAAATTACCATAGAAGTTTTAGCTATAAACTCAAGAAAAAGATTCTAAAGTTCATCAAGAAAAATGGCCAAGGGGCTTCCCTGGTGGTGCAGTGGTTGAGAATCTGCCTGCCAATGCAGGGGACACGGGTTCGAGCCCTGGTCTGGGAGGATCCCACATGTCGCAGAGCAACTGGACCCGTGAGCCACAACTACTGAGCCTGCGTGTCTGGAGCTTGTGCTCCGCAGCAAGAGAGGCTGCGACAGTGAGAGGCCTGCGCACCACGATGAAGAGTGGCCCCCACTCACCACAACTAGAGAAAGCCCACGCGCAGAAATGAAGACCCAACATAGCCAAAAATAAATAAATAAATAAAATTTAAAAGAAAAATGGCCAATGGTATTTTAAAAGGAAAAGAATACAGTATCCTACCAGAGAATTAAAAGAATTTTAATAGTACCAACCAGGCCAAATTGTTAGCAAATAAATCATTACTGTTGTATGGTGGCTTGTTATGCAAGAAGAATCAAAGAATTTTAAGTGCAATTTAAAATTCACCTTTCACCTCTGAGGTTGGCAGAATATTACATACACATACATATATAATGGATGCAACCTAGTTGTACAAAGAAAGACGACAGTAAGCAACATTTTACATTGTTACTAGTGGCTAATACTACTGGTATAACCTTTTTGAAGAGTAATTTGACAACGCATATCAATAGCCTAAAATATGTGCACGGAGTTTGACCCAATTATTCTACTTCTAGGATGATATAATGAACGCCTATAATGTGAAAACAAACAGTTATTTACAAGGATGTTTCTTACAGAATCATTTATAGAGTCAAAAAATGGAAAAATCTTAAGTGTACAGTAAGAAGGATTAGTTTAATAACTATAACATAGTATAGCCATAAAATATTATCCCTAAAAAATTAAATTGCATTTAGAATACTTAATGACACAAAAAGCAATTGATAACATTTAAATTAATACACTCAGCAAAAAAAATGCAGGTTAAAAATGTTCATAAAGTATTATTTCATTATAATTATAGACATAGAAATATAAGTATAGAGATAGAAGGAGAAAAAACAAAGATACCCCAAAATATAAACAGAGGTCATTGTTATGTATTAGGATTTATTTTGTATTCTTTCTTTCAGCTTTTCTAAACTTCCCATTTAATTTTGACAAGAGACTTTAATAATCAGGAGGAGAATATCACTGATATGCAAGATTGAAATATAAGATGATGCTGAGAAAACCTGCAAATCGTTAGGATACGTGGGAGTTGAGTAGGCTTTGAAAGCTATTAAAATACTGTAAAAATTAAAAAGATAAACATCCTCTGAATCTCTTCAAATAACTTGTTAATTATGCTTTTGTCTGAATTAGAAAGACAAGTCACAGATTGTATTATTCAACAAATAATTGTAATACCTTGACAATATTTCATGCACTTCAAAATCCGAAAATGTAAATAATGTGTATTTTGATATTATCTGATAGCCCAAATTAGGCCAAAGGAAACTATTCCTAAAATGACTTTCAAAAAAAGCAAAGATGTTCTCTCTCTTCTGGATAACCCTGCTAAAGAGTATCTATCTAAATGTCACTGGTTCATGAATGTAGATGAATAATTATTACACAGTAAACCTGTAGAAATCAAATATAGTATGGTATACATCTTAATTATTACACACTAAACCTGTAGAAATCAAATATAGTATGGTATACATCTTAATGTTGTATAATACAACTTAATGTTGTAGATAAAATTAAAATTTTTCATTTTCTTTAATATCAGAAGAGTAACCTTTGATATCTCATCCACTATGATTGTCAAAAACTAGAACAGACAAAAGAGTGAACTCTGTAGACATTATCATTCCATGTGAACCATATGTGCACAAAACCCACAAAATACATGCCAGCTAATGTACTGCACCTAAGAAGGCAAAATTAATCTTTAGCATTTTCTTAAATCTGAATGTGTCCTTAAATTTTCTTGACTTTTTCCTCCTGAAAGCTAAATAACAGCTATCATTGTTCCTAAAATAAGATTTTAATCTCAGTAAACTCTGTAGTTTAGTAACATTACTAAAAAATGGATTATTAAAGATGTACTTTGTTAGCATTCAATACACCTTCTTGTTGTGTTTTAATTCCTTTCCTTTAGTTGATTCTATCCTACACCTACTGGGTACAAGGCATCATGCTAGTTATGCTGGAATATAAAAAATGTTTTGACATAAGAGTTTCATACTCTAATTGCCATATAGCAGTTTGATTCTTGTTTGGGAGGATGCAGCGACATGCCTTTCCATATCATAGGTAGCAAGACGCTCTCTCTTTGGCACTTCTATTGCCTTCAAAGCAAAAGCATATCAGAGATTGCCCCTGAAATTTTGCCAGTGGTATCCCTTCCTCCTGGGCACATTCTAGGAAAGGTTTTTTTCTTTGATTTTCTTTGCTTGTTGTTTTTGTTGGTGTTTTTAAATCACCAAACATCGAGGGACACTACCCAAGAACCAGTGTTATAGCAACCCCTCTTAAATCTTCACAGCATGTCTTTGGTGATTTCAGGTAATGATTCTAAGAACATCAAGCATACCCCACTCAAATATAAGTAGAAAGCACATGCTGGCTCAAATATAAGTGATTTTGGGGTTAGCCTCAACTTTCCTCTCCTTCACAACATGTCATATCTTGAATTTTCTAGAGAGCATAACTGAGACCACAAGACCACGAAGGCTCCTTGTGTGTGCCCTCTGCACCTCTTGAGATACACTGCAAGCATGAAGCCAGACAACTCCACGATCATTTTACTGAATTAAAGGGTATACCCAGACATGCTCACAAGTAGAAAAAGACCCACTACAAAAAGAACTTAGGTGATCTTCAATAGCTTCTTAGTTAGGATTATCTTAACTCCACAACTCTCCAGTAATGTGAGTAATAGAAAGCTTAACTTACTTCTTTGGGAGAAAATGCTAGGCCACACTCCAGAGATGTCTCTCTCTCTAACTCCAAGGAATATATGTCAGGAAATGCAGTGTCTGTGAATTCCCCTATAAGAGCAGAAAAAGGACACTTTTTTTTTTTAAGCCAGATACATATCTATGATGCTATTGTTAAATGTGGAAATGAAACTTTGAGAAACCTCATCAAAATGTTCACAACAATCAAAAAACAGTCGCTAAAACATCTGTGCGGGGCTGCATAAGGTTGCTAGGTTAAGGAATCACTCTTAATGCCAAGATGCTAATCAGCAAAACTGGTATCCAAAAATGGAACAAATATATATTCAATCAGCAAAACAGAGAGGATAAACCTATTTTTTAAAATCTCCAAAGTTCAAGAATGATACCACAGTCATATTCAGATGAATATAAAAAGGTATAAAGGTCAAGATCAAATAACTGACTGAATCTTAGGTCTGAGAAAATTGAGACTCCCTCTCCAGTGAAGATGGAACAGGGAGAATCCAGACCTCCTCTGATGCCTTACGGAGTTCACAAAGAAGATAAACACAATTTCGTACAAGAAAACTTTTCAACAAAATGGTATCACTCCAGATACAAAGGCATTGGGTGGAGATACAGAAACAACTGTCAAATAGTAACACAAACTTCAGGGTCAAAAATTATAACCACTTAAATAAACTTCTAAAATAAGTTCCTGAAAGATCAAATGTTAGCTACAATAGAACCTCTGCCCTCATCTAAACAATTCTAAAAATCCTTTTTTCTCCCTAAAGTTTTCTGATTAATCCAAGGAATGATAATAATTTCAATTACCCTGTCTCAAAATAAACTTAAATAACTCATTTCATTCTCCTTCACCCTACTCAATTTCTCTCAACTTGATGTATGATATAAAAACCATTAAACAAATGAAGAAAAAGGATCCATTAAGTGTTTATTAACACAAACATGTTTGTGGTGTGGGAAAAAATACATATATTATACAGCAAAGAATATCCACCTAGAATGGCTATATATCTCGAATACATAAAATATAATAAAAATAGATATTCTTAAGTATATTTGAAGTATATATAAACATATAGATTGTGAAATGCAATAATCCAAGACAGCATCAATAAATATTTCTTGAGCACCTATAATGTGCAGAGAACTATGTCAGACAACTCTAGCAGAAAACAAAAATTGGAACCATAGTCCTTGACCTCATGGAGCTCACAGCGTAGTAAGGGAGACAAACAAGTACAAAGCTCTTTTTGATACAAGGTACAATTTGGTTAGTGCTATAATAAAACTCACCTAATGTCCTAAAGGAGCAAAGGCAAAAAAAATAATTTCAACCGATTGGACAGGGGTACGAATGGGGCTAATGATTCATAGGAATGCAGGAGGTTGATGCTAATTTATAAAAGAGGGTAGAATCTCAGGCAGCAGGGACAGAAGAGGAGGAACTAGCCTAGGAGGAGGGAAGCCCAGTGCCAGAGGAAGTGTGTAACACAATCTGGTTGCAGTAGAGACAGCTGATGGAGCCTACAATGGGAGAGGTGACTGGAAAGAAAAGGTGGCATCATAGCTAAACAGATCTCAGTATTTCCTCCCCCTTAAGTCATTCTTGTCCTGAAACGATAATGTGAAAAACCAAGTCTAATTTGTCACAGAAGGACATTTATGTTTTAACATACTCATAATAATAAAATACATTTTCAGGACATTTTAAGTATAAACTTTATTGAAAATTGTTAATAATTGTTAAGATCAACTTATATACATCCTAGACTGTGTCAGCAGCCTGCTGTTGAGAACCACTGCTGCTGGTAACAGGAAACCAACAAAGCTTTTCAAGCAGAGGGCAGATGGGATAAGATCTCTGCTTGAAGGAGATCACTCTCTGGTATAGGTATGAGGATAAAGGCTTGGAGGCAAGGAAAGCATTTTAAAAGATGATCCAGTGACCTAGAAGGGAAGCTTGAGCTAGGGCTAAGGCAGAATTGTGGAAAGAAATGCATCTTGCCGAGTAGCTCTGCAGAATAACCAGGAAGAGCCTGTGATTCATTAACAAGGTGCATGAATGCATACGAGGCAGTCAGAGTAAAGTGTTAATGCAACTAAAGTTTCAACATCCAGATTTTCCAAAACAGAATATAAATCTCATATGGATTTCCAACTGCCTACTGTTATGATTCCTGGGCTATTCCACAGTCCCCTCAAACACAGCATGCTTGCCTAGATCTATTCCTTCCCTCACATTATATCAACTATGAATAGTCCCTCCCATCACATACGTCTTAGAGTCAAAAACTGGGAGCGATCCAAGACTTCCTACTCCTCCTTAATACTGATGTCCGCTTGGTAACCACATCGAGGCATTGCTAATTTCTCAGCACCTCTGTACTCTCCTCCTTCCCGTCCCTGGTATCAATGTCTGAGCTCAGGCTCTCATCACTTCTCACCTGTATGGCCACCATACCTAACTGATCCCCCTGTCTCTGTTTTTGCCCCTCCTGTACCCACCTTTTCCCCCAGCCCATTTTCAACTTTGCTCCAAAAGGAAAATTAGTGAAGTGCAAGCCTACTCATACCATTGCCTGGATATCAATCCTTTAATTGTGCTGCCTAACCTCTAGGATAAATGTCCAGAAAAAACTATTAGTTACCTGGGTCTCACTTGCCCCTCTATACTCTAGATAGTCCAAACTACTTGCCACACTGACTCATTTCTAGGCCTTTACTTGCATTCTTTCATATCACCTTCTCTGTTTCTCTCCTTATTTCTTCTAAATTCAGATTAGGCATCAACTTCTCCAAGAAATCTTTCCTGTTGGTGATTCTCAGCTAGTTTCCCTTAGCATATGCTTCCTTAGCACCAGGTACTGACCTGTCTTGTAGCATCCACATGCTATATGGTAATAACCCAATTCTTTTTTTTTTTTTTTTTTTTTTTTTTGCGGTACGCGGGCCTCTCACTGTTGTGGCCTCTCCCGTTGCGGAGCACAGGCTCCAGACGCGCAGGCTCAGCGGCCATGGCTCACGGGCCCAGCCACTCCGCGGCATGTGGGATCTTCCCGGACTGGGGCACGAACCTGTGTCCCCTGCATCGGCAGGCGGATTCTCAACCACTGCGCCACCAGGGAAGCCCCTAACCCAATTCTTTGTCTCTCTCTCTTACTGTTATATAGGTGGTCTCCATTTGTCATTTAGATCCAATAGCCATCTTTCTCTGCTCTCCTCTGTCCTGACCTCTACAGACTGATTTATCTAGGTCCCTTGCTCTTCTGTCTCTGATTTGGTTCAACCACAGGGAAATGTCAGCAAGATATCAGAGAGTAGGAGGTATTTATGCCCTCATGTCTTCCCTGCCTTGGCTGCAATTCTGGCAAGGACAGCAATTTTTTTTTTTTTTTTTTACAGTTATAGCTTTTATTAGATGGCCCCTCTTTCAGAGTTTCACCACTCACAGGGCTTCAATAATATCTTGCCTCCTCTTGCTCCTTCCGGCCTAGAGGTAGAAGCAGCTTCCATCCCTTGTCAGTTTTTTTTAACCTGGCTCCCAGGTCCATACATAATTCCTTCACTAAATCATCTTCAGTTAAATGCTTTGAGTCATTTGTTTACTACTAAGACCCTAACTGATAAACTTACTGTTAACTTTTAGAGAACAAGTAAGATGTCTTATTATCTTTATACATTCAAAGTCTAGTATCTGGCCTATAATTGGTATTCAACAAATATGTACTGAAGAAGAAATGACTAAACCAACGGTTGGCAAACATTTTTCTGTAAGGGTTTATATAGTAAATATTTTAGGCTTTGCAAGCCATAAGGTTTCTGTCACAACTATTCAACCCTGCCATTCATGAAAGCATCCAGAAACAATATACAAACAAATGAGTGTGACTGCGTTCTAATAAAACCTTCTTTATAAAAAAACAGGTGTCAGGCCAGATTTGGCCCACAGACTTTAGTTTGCCAACACCTGGAGTAAACAAATGAAATACTTTATAAAAGTGCATTTTTTTCAAACTTAATTTAACATAAAGATACCTAATATATAGGTAAACACAGAGAGAGAACTCTCCAAAACATTCACCTGAAATTCTTAAGCAATTAAAACTAGCAATTAATAATTTTATTTTCATTTATAGTATATACTTATGTATAATATACTTAACCTACTATATTATATCAATTAATAAGCACAGTTATATGTCATGCATTATCAAAGTCTTCTGATATATATACATGTATTTCTAGAAATAGAACCATTATGGTTTATAGGATATAAGAAAAATATGGGGGACTTCCGGGAAGATGGCGGAAGAGTAAGACGCGGAGATCACCTTCCTCCCCACAGATACACCAGAAATACATCTACGCGTGGAACAACTCCTTCGGAGCACCTACTGAACGCTGGCAGAAGACCTCAGACCTCCCAAAAGGCAAGGAACACCCCACGTACCTGGTTAGGGCAAAAGAAAAAACTAAACAGAGACAAAAGTATAGGGACGGGTCCTGCACCAGCGGGAGAGAGCTGTGAAGGAGGAAAAGTGTCCACACACTAGGAAGCCCCTTCGCGGGCGGAGACTGCGGGAGGTGGAGTGGGGGAGCTTGGGAGCTGCGGAGGAGAGCACAGCAACAGGGGTGCGGAGGGCAAAGCGGACAGATTCCAGCGCAGAGGATCGGGCCGACCGGAACTCACCAGCCGAGAGGCTTGTCTGCTCGCCCGCCAGGGCGGGCGGGACTGGGAGCTGAGGCTCCGGCTTCTGTCGGAGCGCCGGGAGAGGACTGAGGTTGGTGGCGTGAACACAGCCTGCAGGGCGTTAGTGCACCACGGCTAGCCGGGAGGGAGTCCGGGGAAAAGTCTGGACCTGACGAAGAGGCAAGAGACTTTTACGTCCCTCTTTGTTTCCTGGTGCACGAGGAGAGGGGATTAAGAACACTGCTTGAGAGAGCTCCAGGGACGGGCGCGAGCCGCGGCTAAAAGTGCGGAGCCCAGAGACAGACATGAGACGCTAAGGCCGCTGCTGCCGCCACCAGGAGGCCTGTGTGCGAACACAGGTCACTAGCCACACGCCCTTCCGGGGAGCCTGTGCAGCCCGCCACTGCCAGGGTCCCGGGATCCAGGGACAACTCCCGCGGGAGAACACACGGCGCGCCTCAGGCTGCAACGTCACCCCGGCCTCTGCCGCCGCAGGCCCGGCCCACACTCCGGGACCCTCCCTACCCACCGGCCTGAGTGAGCCAGAGCCTCCGAATCAGCGGCTCCTTTAACCCCGTCCTATCTGAGCAAAGAACAGACGCCCTCCGGCAACCTACACGCACAGGCGGGGCCAAATCCAAAGCTGAGCCCCTGGGAACTGTGAGAACAAAGAAGAGAAAGGGAAATCTCTCCCAGCAGCCTCAGAAGCAGCGGATTAAAGCTCCACAATCAACTTGATATACCCTGCATCTGTGGAATACCTGAATAGACAAGGAATCATCCCAAATTAAGGAGCCCTGTGGATGAAAGGCTCTTGGTGCTGCAGCCAGGAGTCAGTGCTGCTGTGCCTCTGAGGTGGGAGAGCCAACTTCAGGACACTGGTCCACAAGAGGCCTCCCAGCTGCACATAATATCAAACAGCAAAAATCTCCCAGAGATCTCCATCTCAACGCCAGCACCCAGCTTCACTCAATGACCAGCAAGCTACAGTGCTGGACATCCTATGCCAAACAACTAGCAACACAGGAACACAACCCCACCCATTAGCAGAGAGGCTGCCCAAAATCATAATAAATCTACAGACACCACAAAACACACCACCAGACGTGGACCTGCCCACCAGAAAGACAAGATCCAGCCTCATCCACCAGAACACAGGCACTAGTACCCTCCACCAGGAAGCCTACACAACCCACTGAACCAACCTTAGCCACTGGGGACAGACACAAAAAAATAACAGGAACTACGAACCTTCAGCCTGCAAAAAAGGAGACCCCAAACACAGATAAGCAAAATGAAAAGACAGAAAAACACACAGCAGATGAAGGAGCAAGATAAAAACCCACCAGACCTAACAAATGAAGAGGAAATAGGCAGTCTACCTGAAAAAGAATTCAGAATAATGATACTAAGGTTGATCCGAAATCTTGGAGATAAAATGGACAACAGAATGGACAAAATGCAAGAATCAGTTAACAAGGCCCTAGAAGAACTAAAGATGAAACAAGCAACAATGAACAACACAATAAATGAAATTAAAAGTACTCTAGATGGGATCAATAGCAGAATAAGTGAGGCAGAAGAACGGATAAGTGACCTGGAAGATAAAATAGTGGAAATAACTACTGCAGAGCAGAATAAAGAAAAAAGAATGAAAAGAACTGAGGACAGTCTCAGAGACCGCTGGGACAACATTAAACGCACCAACACTCGAATTATAGGGGTTCCAGAAGAAGAAGAGAAAAAGAAAGGGACTGAGAAAATATTTGAAGAGATTATAGTTGAAAACTTCCCTAATATGGGAAAGGAAATAGTTAATCAAGTCCAGGAAGCACAGAGAGTCCCATACAGGATAAATCCAAGGAGAAATACGCCAAGACACATATTAATCAAACTGTCAAAAATTAAATACAAAGAAAACATATTAAAAGCAGCAAGGGAAAACAACAAATAACACACAAGGGAATCCCCATAAGGTTAACAGCTGATCTTTCAGCAGAAACTCTGCAAGCCAGAAGGGAGTGGCAGGACATATTGAAAGTGTTGAAGGAGAAAAACCTGCAACCAAGATTACTCTACCCAGCAAGGATCTCATTCAGATTTGATGGAGAAATCAAAACCTTTACAGACAAGCAAAAGCTGAGAGAGTTCAGCACCACGAAACCAGCTCTACAACAACTGCTAAAGGAACTTCTCTACGCAAGAAACACAAAAGAAGGAAAAGACCTACAATAACAAACCCAAAACAATTAAGAAAATGGGAATGGGAACACACATATCGATAATTACCTTAAATGTAACTGGACTAAATGCTCCCACCAAAAGACACAGATTGGCTGAATGGATACAAAAACAAGACCCATATATTTGCTGTCTACAAGAGACCCACTTCAGACCTAGAGACACATACAGACTGAAAGTAAGGGGATGGAAAAAAGTATTCCATGCAAATGGAAACCAAAAGAAAGCTGGAGTAGCAATTCTCATATCAGACAAAATAGACTTTAAAATAAAGACTATTAGAAGAGACAAAGAAGGACACTACATAATGATCAAGGGATTGATCCAAGAGGAAGATATAACAATTGTAAATATTTATGCACCCAACATAGGTGCACCTCAATACATAAGGCAAATACTGACAACCATAAAAGGGGAAATCGACAGTAACACATTCATAGTAGGGGACTTTAACACCCCACTTTCACCAATGGACAGATCATCCAAAATGAAAATAAATAAGGAAACACAAGCTTTAAATGATACATTAAACGAGAAGGAGTTAATTGATATTTATAGGACATTCCATCCAAAAACAACAGAATACACATTTTTCTCAAGTGCTCATGGAACATTCTCCAGGATAGATCATATCTTGGGTCACAAATCAAGCCTTGGTAAATTTAAGAAAATCGAAATTGTATCAAGTATCTTTTCTGACCACAATGCTATGAGACTCGATATCAATTACAGGAGAAGATCTGTAAAAAATACAAACACATGGAGGCTAAACAATACACTACTTAATAACGACGTGATCACTGAAGAAATCAAAGAGGAAATAAAAAATACCTAGAAACAAATGACAATGGAGACACGACGACTCAAAATCTATGGGATGCAGCAAAAGCAGTTCTAAGAGGGAAGTTTATAGCAATACAATCTTACCTTAAGAAACAGGAAACATCTCGAATAAACAACCTAACCTTGCACCTAAAGCAATTAGAGAAAGAAGAACAAAAAAACCCCAAAGTTAGCAGGAGGAAAGAAATCATAAAAATCAGATCAGAAATAAATGAAAAAGAAATGAAGGAAACGATAGCAAAGATCAATAAAACTAAAAGCTGGTTCTTTGAAAGGATAAACAAAATTGATAAACCATTAGCCAGACTCATCAAGAAAAAAAGGGAGAAGACTCAAATCAATAGAATTAGAAATGAAAAAGGAGAAGTAACAACTGACACTGCGGAAATACAAAAGATTATGAGAGATTACTACAAGCAACTCTATGCCAATAAAATGGACAAGCTGGAAGAAATGGACAAATTCTTAGAAAGGCACAACCAGCCAAGACTGAATCAGGAAGAAATAGAAAATATGAACAGACCAATCACAAGCACTGAAATTGAAACTGTGATTAAAAATCTTCCAACAAGCAAAAGCCCAGGACCAGATGGCTTCACAGGCGAATTCTATCAAACATTTAGAGAAGAGCTATTACCTATCCTTCTCAGACTCTTCCAAAATATAGCAGAGGGAGGAACACTCCCCAACTCATTCTACGAGGCCACCATCACCCTGATACCAAAACCAGACAAGGATGTCACAAAGAAAGAAAACTACAGGCCAATATCACTGATGAACATAGATGCAAAGATCCTCAACAAAATACTAGCAAACAGAATCCAACAGCACATTAAACGGATCATACACCATGATCAAGTGGGGTTTATTCCAGGAATGCAAGGATTCTTCAATATTCGCAAATCAATCAACGTGATACACCACATTAACAAATTGAAGGAGAAAAACCATATGATCATCTCAATAGATGCAGAGAAAGCTTTTGACAAAATTCAACACCCATTTATGATAAAAACCCTGCAGAAAGTAGGCATAGAGGGAACTTTCCTCAACATAATAAAGGCCATATATGACAAACCCACAGCCAACATCGTCCTCAATGGTGAAAAACTGAAAGCATTTCCACTAAAATCAGGAACAAGACAAGGCTGCCCACTCTCACCACTCTTATTCAACATAGTTTTGGAAGTTTTAGCCACAGCAATCAGAGAAGAAAAGGAAATAAAAGAAATCCAAATCGGAAAAGAAGAAGTAAAGCTGTCACTGTTTGCAGATGACATGATACTATACATAGAGAATCCTAAAGATGCTACCAGAAAACTACTAGAGCTAATCAATGAATTTGGTAAAGTAGCAGGATACAAAATTAATGCACAGAAATCTCTGGCATTCCTATACACTAAGGATGAAAAATCTGAAAGTGAAATCAAGAAAACACTCCCATTTACCATTGCAACAAAAAGAATAAAATACCTAGGAATAAACCTACCTAAGGAGACAAAAGACCTGTATGCAGAAAATTATAAGACACTGATGAAAGAAATTAAAGATGATACAAATAGATGGAGAGATATACCATGTTCTTGGATTGGAAGAATCAACATTGTGAAAATGACTCTACTACCCAAAGCAATCTAAAGATTCAATGCAATCCCTATGAAACTACCACTGGCATTTTTCACAGAACTAGAAGAAAAAATTTCACAATTTGCATGGAAACACAAAAGACCCCGAATAGCCAAAGCAATCTTGAGAACGAAAAATGGAGCTGGAGGAATCAGGCTTCCTGACTTCAGACTCTACTACAAAGCTACAGTAATCAAGACAGTATGGTACTGGCACAAAAACAGAAATATAGATCAATGGAACAGGATAGAAAGCCCAGAGATAAACCCACGCACATATGGTCACCTTATCTTTGACAAAGGAGGCAGAAATGTACAGTGGAGAAAGGACAGCCTCATCAATAAGTGGTGCTGGGAAAACTGGACAGCTACATGTAAAAGTATGAGATTAGATCACTCCCTAACACCATACACAAAAATAAGCTCAAAATGGATTAAAGACCTAAATGTAAGGCCAGAAACTATCAAACTCTTAGAGGAAAACATAGGCAGAACACTCTATGACATACATCACAGCAAGGTCCTTTTTGACCCACCTCCTAGAGAAATGGAAATAAAAACAAAAGTAAACAAATGGGACCTAATGAAACTTAAAAGCTTTTGCACAGCAAAGGAAACCATAAAGAAGACCAAAAGACAACCCTCAGAATGGGAGAAAATATTTGCAAATGAAGCAACTGACAAAGGATTAATCTCCAAAATTTATAAGCAGCTCATGCAGCTCAATAACAAAAAAACAAACAACCCAATCCAAAAATGGGCAGA
Source organism: Delphinus delphis (assembly GCF_949987515.2). Classification (NCBI taxonomy): domain Eukaryota; kingdom Metazoa; phylum Chordata; class Mammalia; order Artiodactyla; family Delphinidae; genus Delphinus; species Delphinus delphis. The sequence continues at coordinate 95,934,572 of NC_082704.1, forward strand.
AGACCTAAATAGACATTTCTCCAAAGAAGATATACAGACTGCCAACAAACACATGAAAGAATGCTCAACATCATTAATCATTAGAGAAATGCAAATCAAAACTACAATGAGATATCATCTCACACCAGTCAGAATGGCCATCATCAAAAAATCTAGAAACAATAAATGCTGGAGAGGATGTGGAGAAAAGGGAACCCTGTTACACTGTTGGTGGGAATGTAAATTGATACAGCCACTGTGGAGAACAGTATGGAGGTTCCTTAAAAAGCTACAAATAGAACTACCATATGACCCAGCAATCCCACTACTGGTCATATACCCTGAGAAAACCATAATTCAAAAAGAGTCATGTACCAAAATGTTCATTGCAGCTCTATTTACAATAGCCCAGAGATGGAAACAACCTAAGTGTCCATCATCGGATGAATGGATAAAGAAGATGTGGCACATATATACAATGGAATATTACTCAGCCATAAAAAGAGACGAAATTGAGCTATTTGTAATGAGGTGGATAGACCTAGAGTCTGTCATACAGAGTGAAGTAAGTCAGAAAGAGAGAGACAAATACCGTATGCTAACACATATATATGGAATTTAAGAAAAAAAAATGTCATGAAAAACCTAGGGGTGAAACAGGAATAAAGACACAGACTTACTAGAGAATGGACTTGAGGCTATGGGGAGGGGGAAGGGTAAACGGTGACAAAGCGATAAAGAGGCATGGACATATATACACTACCAAACGTAAGGTAGACAGCTAGTGGGAAGCAGCCGCATAGCACAGGTAGATCAGCTCGGTGCTTTGTGACCGCCTGGAGGGGTGGGATAGGGAGGGTGGGAGGGAGGGAGACGCAAGCGGGAAGAGATATGGGAACATATGTATATATATAACTGATTCATTTTGTTGTGAAGCTGAAACTAACATACCATTGTAAAGCAATTATACTCCAATAAAGATGTTTAAACAAAAAAAAAAAAAAAAAAAAAGAAACCACAGGGGTGTATGCTGAGTGTGCCCATGGAAACAGGGGCCTGCTGGAACTAGCCTTGCTTTCCCATTTTGAAGGCTGCATTCATGCTGCCTTGAAGCTACCTGACATTCCCTGCTCTTGACAGGCCTGTCAACCCTGTAAGAATGCTTCGGGGAAAATTATGAGTCTGTTCTGTCTAAACCAGGTGCTTCCGCGGCCGCGGTTGTGGTCCGCCTGACAAGCTATAGAGCTAAAGGGAATCTCAACGTGAAAACCTGCCTTCAGGTTAGGCCCCTAGTAGCCGTGCAGAAAAGGAAGCGGGCAGCTGTTTCCATGAGTTCTTAGTCGCTTATATGCTTGATGCGAAAGGAAGTGCACTTTAAAAAAAAAAAAAAAAAAGAAAAATATGCATTGAGTCATAAGTCAAAAATACTTAAGAATAACTGCCCTTGACTTACAGTATTTGCTTAACATTATTCCTTAGAGCAAACTTAAAACTGTTTTACTTTTACAATAATATCATAATGGTATAAAATATATACCTGATTTGTCTTTAAAATCCATAGAAAAACCTTCAAAGTCTTCCAGATTAAACTCTGCTCTGGCACGTGTTATACCTTTGCTTTTTACTAAAAATGGAATAATCTGGGTAACGCCAACATAGGTGCCACTGAAGTTAAATACATCCTAAAACATAAAAAAAGAAATCATAATTAGAAGGTAGAGTAACAATTTATGGAAATAATGTAAACGAAAAATTACATTGCTAAACAGTAGATCTTAAAAGTCCTCATTATGAGAAAAAAATTGGTAAGTATGTTTGGTGACCAATGATAATTAGACTTACCATGGTGACCATTTCACAATATATACAAATATTGAATCATTATATTGTACACCTGAAACTAACATGTTATATGTCAATTATACCTCAATAAAAAAATACACTCATGTTTATCAAGGACATTATTACAGCAGTATTCTATACAAATTAGTTAAATTTTCCTTCTTCCCCCTCCCTCTTACATGTAATCAGTTACCAAATCCCATTAATTCTGACTTCTTCACCTCTTAACTTTATTGTAATTGTATAAAGTTAGTAACTCATCACTTTTTTTTTTTTTTTTTTCTCCTGTACGCAGGCCTCTCACTGTTGTGGCCTCTCCCGTTGTGGAGCACAGGCTCCGGACACGCAGGCTCAGCGGCCATGGCTCACGGGCCCAGCCGCTCTGCGGCATGTGGGATCTTCCCGGACCGGGGTACAAACCCGCGTCCCCTGCACCGGCAGGTGGCCTCTCAACCACTGCACCACCAGGGAAGCCCAGTAACTCATCACTTTTCATTTCATTGCTAGATTTGACTTTCTCCAATTCTCCCCTCCACATCTAAGTCACAATTAAACTAATTAAAAATCTGACCACATCATTTCCTGTCTTAAAATTTGATGATTCTCCTCTACAGGAGATCTACAGGACAATGTCAAGTTTGTTAGCAGGGCTCATAAAGTTCACCATGACCTTCCCCTGCCTCATGTTCCAGCCTTACCTAGCTCCACTCTCACCCCTATGACTTCATATTTCAGCAAGCTGTATGACTTGTCATTTCCAACCAGTACCTGGCGCTTCTCCCTTCTGTGTCTTTATCAAGGTGTCTCTTCTGTCAGAAGGCCCTTCTCTAACTTGTAATTGCCTGATAAAACACTATGCATCCTTCAAATACCAGTTGGATAAGCCACAATTAATTACCATATGATCGGGACTACTTCTGTTGCTTATGTTTATTCACATTATGACATCATAATGTCCGTTTATTTGTCTTTTTATGTCTCTTCTAGTGGACCTTAAGTCTCATTCATTTTTACATCTCTAGCACCTATCTGACATCTAGCTTAAATACATAAGGAATGTTTACTGAATGTATCTTAACTTTAGCTTATATGCCAGGCATGTGTACCCCACAAAACTCTGCAGGATTCCTCTTCTGGTAGAGTAACTATATGTACTTTACAGTTCCTTAGTAAAAGAATCACATACACCATTAAAAGAGAAAGAGGCAACAGTATCCTAATGCTGAGAAAAACATGGCATTAAGGTCAACTGTCCACTATTTGCTTCACTTAAAATATCAACCCAGTTCTACAGGTGAAATTTGTGAAATCCAAAACAGGTAGTGAAAGTTTGATGCTTCGTATGCAAAAAATCACTCCTCTTATCCCATTTCTGGTCTTTCCCATAGGTTAATTTGGATAAAATTTCCTAATTGTTATTAAGACACACAGTCAATGCCACACAGTTATTAGATATATTGCTAACAATATCTGGTAATACTAGAATATTGTTTTTAAAAGGTAACTGGGCATCAATGTTTAAAAATCCAACATAATTAAGAAATATTGATAAATATATATTAAAGTCCTATAAATTACTCAGTTATGCCATAACATGCAAAGCCTGCCACAAATATCTTTAGGACTAGGAAATGCAGTATTTAAAGTCTCCATCTTTGTCTAACATTGTTCAAGGAGGGACACCATATCAACTGAAAAAAAGCACTCTGGATACTACAGGAATCACCACTGTCTTGGACAAGCTAGCTTAGTATCCATCAGTCTATCTGGACTTACCATGCCTTCAACACTGAATAAAAGAAAGGTTAGAAAATTGTAACTTAAAGCCTAGAATTGTGGTGATGCCGTTAAAGTGCAGACTAGTGGTAAGGCCCTACCTGAGGCAACCAGCAGCCTCATCAATTTCTACTCAATTTAGTTCAGCACCAGAATGGTACTAGGTACTGGGGATAGAAAAACAAAAGGGCAGATAACCTGAAAATAATATGACAATTGCTACAATGGAGATGTTCCCAGAGTTTAAGATGTTTGTGACATCTAGTAAATGTCACAAGAGAGGGGAATATGGGCTTGCTTTGAAGGATCAGGGAAAGTTTCTTTAGGTAGGTAAGACCAGATCTAACTCTGAAAGCTTGGACAGAAAAAAAAAAAAAAAATAGCATGTATGTGCACTCTATCAACTGTAGAACAAAATTTCATTAGGGTACAGAACAATAATTCAAAAAATAAATTTGATTATAGTTCAGAAAATGTAAATCAATACCATAGTGGGGTATTTTACACTCAAAAGATTGGCAAACATTGTGTCTTATAATACAACTTATGGAGCAACAGAATGTGGATCAATGGAAACATGAGAAGAAAATACGGAAATTATCTTGTGAAGTCAAATATGTACATTATCTGCATCTCAGCAACTCCATTCCTAAAGAAACTATTTCATAAGTACCTTAGAAGATATGTACATAAATGTTCATAGCTATAGTATTTGTAATACCAAAAAAACAGACACTAATTGGATGGACAATGGAATGAGTCTACAAATTACAGTATGTCTACATAATGGACTATTAAGCAGCAGGGAAAATGAATAACATACAGCTACACATAACCTAGATGAAGTTTAAAAACATGATATTCAATTAAAAGTAACCCACCAAAGATAATATATCTTTGTTATAAAGCTCAGAAATGAACAAACTAAATAATGAACCATAAGGAATTCATACATATGTGGTAGCCTAATTAGAAAAAGTAAAGGGAGAACAATGACAAAATTCAGGAAAGTAGTTATCTCTTAAGAGGGGTAGGATCATGATGAAGCCTTCAGATAATTTAACGGTACTGGTACTGTTCTGCTACTTAAGTTCAGTGGTGAATTCTTAAACTTTCATTAATTGGCTTAATACTCTGCTTCATCACTTATATTTATATTACATATATTAATTTCTATGTGACAAATTACTACATAATAAAAATTTTTTAACCTAAATGGGCTGACTAGGGACACATAAATAAAAATCGCCACACTCATAAATTGATTATACAAATAGGTAACATACTCACAGGATTGATTTCAACATCAGCAATCTCAATAGATCCACCAGTCCTAAGATCTATGTCTTTTGCACGGTGAATAGCAATCTATTTAGGAAAAACATAAAACTCTGTAGAAACCACACTAAAATAGACTCATATACTGCTGAAGTATTACCTGGCATTTATATAACATTTTATAATTTAAATAATCATAACTTATTATAAACGTCACAAGATTTATTCTGGGAGTTATCATCCCATTTCTTGTGATGTAGAATTGATATTCCTAAAGGAGTGAATTTTCAACTCTTAAAAACTTCCATCACAAATGGGACCTCGTGAATTTGACTGAAGAGTTCTACCCATTTGCCTTGACATTATTGCTTCAAACTCTGTGTGAGCCTTTTGTATTTACCTAATTCCAAAGGAATATTCAAAATTAAAACAAGCAAGAAACTGAGTGCAAACACAGAAAGATACTAATATCCAAAACAACCATAATTCTAATGAGAGCAGCTAAAAATTGCTGAGTATATGGCCCAAGTATACTGCTAAATACATTATCTCCTTTTTAATCTTCAGTATTCTGTTAATACCCTAATTTCCAAGTGAGGAAAACTGGGGCTTAAGGTCACAAAACTTGAAAGCAGCAGTGGCTAAACTTGAACCAAGAACTGCCTGAGCACTCAATTTCTTCCAAGAAATTTAAGACAGTGAAATAAGAATTTAGTCATGTAACTCCTACAAAATAAGAACTATAGATTACATGAACATATAATTGTCTAATCAAAATCTCAGAAGCACAAAAATATCATTCCCTGAAAGCCCTACCTGTACAAGAACAGGTTAGCAGTCAACTTCGAGATTTAAATCTAAATGTATATTAAAAAAAGAGATATGAGTGTATTTCACTCTTTTGATAGAATCAGTGGCATTGTTTATAGGTAAAGAAACCACAAAATACCATTTTTTCAGAATTATTAAGGAAAGTGAGTGTCATCTAGACAATCTTATTAACCGAACTGCTTAATTCATACTACTATATGATTTCTATATTTTATTTACAGAATACATAGTACCTAAAATACTTGACTAAAATCATAAGAAGCATAACTTAATGCTTCAGAGGTAATTACAAATCAATATATTGCTTCACTGATGAACGCCATATGTAAGTCTCAACACCCCCATGGCTGCCTTTTACTCACTTCTCCTTTCGTGGGTAACTGAAGATTCCAGGCTGCCATAACCCATTTACTACCCTCACCAATTGCCCACTTGACCTTTTCATCTCCTGAGACTTCATCTGTACCCTGGACAATATCACCCGTCACAAATCCATGGCCTCAGAAACCATACATTCATCTGTCCCTCTCTTTCTCACAACCCTCTCTCATCCCTGCTTTCTCACCCATTTTCAGAGAATAGAGTTCCACGATGTCACATGTGTGATGTTTCCCTGATCAGCCCCAATTAACCTGTCTCCATTTTCTCCGTTATTCAACAAAGTTTATCATTCCAACTTCTCATCAATATATTCGATCCACTTATACTCATCTTGATTTTCACAGGGGTAACAGAAATAACCTCTATCATCTCTAAGATTAATCCTTAGCCTTCAGACCAACATGTATAAGCAATGGCCTCTTTACTAGACATCTCTACATAGGGATGCAAAAGGTGCCTCAAACTCATGATTTCCCTCTAAAATATGCTACTCATCCTCTAATCTTTCTTCAAATGTTGTTACCACCTGTCTCACACTTGACTTACCTGTTTTATTTATATGTGACCCCTTTCAATCATCAAACCCTAAATAGTCATCTCCTAAATTTGACTAGAATTTGTCTAGAATCCTACCTCCTGAGAACACAATCTTCTCCTGCCTGGACATCATCAGCAGACTAATAACTCTGCACTGGTCGCAGTTTAACACTGCTCTATAACCAAAGTGATGTCTGAAAAATGCAAATCTGAGTGTGAAACTCTCCATGCTTAAAAACTCCAAGCTCTTAAGATGAAATTTTGACTTCCTAAGTTGTTGCTAAGGACCTGTATGACTAAAATTTATACAGGCCTCTAAATACATCTTTCCCCACTATCATCCATTCAATCTATAACCAAGTCATGTTAAACTAAGTTTTTCATATCTGCCTTGTAGCTCTCCCTCTCCTCCCATATGCCTGAACACATTCAATTTTGTCTTCCTTGAATACTCTTTCCTCCTCTCCTCCCTCACCCCACTACTACCCCTTTCCTCTGGCTGATTCTTAACTCTGGTGTCTTTCAGATTTATCTTCCCCTAGGAAACTGCCCCTGACCATTTAAGCATGGGTTGCAAACCTCTCCCGTGTACGCCCCCAGCCTACTGTATTTCTCCATCATAGTACTTATTACACTATCTTTTAATTTTGAGTTGTTTGCATCCCCCATAATATTGTACATTCTTAGAGACCAAGGACCCTAGTTATCTTGTTCAATTTTGCATTCCTAGCAACGCAACAGAGCCTAACACATAATATGTGCCCAGTAAGTACGCATGGAATGGATGAATAAAGGAATCTCATTATAATATACTGTTAAAAAGGTAAGCTTTGTAAAAACAGCATGGTTCTCTAAAATACAGTGGAAACTAATCTCAGTAAAACCTATATTTTAGTGGCTATGTTTTTTATTTTTTCCAAAATAATATACAAAAAGTCTGCCTAAATATCAGACCGTATACCACAATATACACTTTATAAACATCTTTCAATATATACTTTTGTTTTTGTAATTTATTTGTTTTATTTAATTATTTTTGGCTGTGCTGGGTCTTCGTTGCTGTGCACGGGCCTTCTCTAGCTGTGGCGAGTGGGGGCTACTCTTCCTTGTGGTGCACGGGCTTCTCATCGCGGTGGCCTCTCCTGTTGTGGGGCAGGGGCTCTAGGCTCTCGGGCTTCAGTAGTTGTGGCGCGTGGGATCTAGAGCGCAGGCTCTGTAGTTGTGGCGCACGGGCTTAGTTGCTCCGTGGCTTGTGGGATCTTCCCAGACCAGGGCTCGAACCCATGTCCCCTGCATTGACAGGCGGATTCGTAACCAATGCGCCACCAGGGAAGCCCCCTATACTTCTTTATAAAAGTAAGATCTAATTATTAGGTTGTTTATTTGGGGGCCAGGCAAATTGGTGTTTATTATATTAAGCTAAATATTATTTAAGAACTAATGGTTATGGGAAATTGAAGGATAAAATGGAGGATATCTCTTAAGCCGTTCATTTTGATCTGATGATAGTGCACATATTACTTTTTTAATGTGAGTAAATGCACAGAGTTGATCATCAAATTGAAGATTAAGAGCATTCCATTCCATGAGTTTATAATAAGTAAAATTTACTACAGACTGGTCTTACATGTTTTATTTATTCTGTTTAATGAACACTTAGAGAAGTCCCTAAAATCAAGGTAATACCTTTTCATTTACATAATTCCCAGAACATAAAATAGTAAAACATTTTATGTGTGCTATAAAATACAGATATTAACGTCATATACAATTTTCCTATGATTCCTATAGTCATTAAAGCTATTTAAAATTAGCATTCCAAAACTGATTATTTTTTCCTTAGGTATCTAATTAACACCATGGAAAAAACAATCCTTTGCTCTGTGACTAGTGAGGGCTTGTCACAAGTCAGAGATGCCAAATATTCCAAGTTCATGTGAAAAATGCCTCATATCAATGAAATGTATCCATTTCAACGTAGTAGAAACTTCCATTAGCAACTTTCACCAAGAATATTTTCTACAAATCCTCTTGCCAAGTTCTGCTAACCATTTTTACAACCGATGTATAAGTAAGGTTGTTTATTTTTTAGATTTCTAAAAACTGCACCTCTGTAGAGCTAACTCAATTAGAAATTTAGAATAGAAAAATAACAGAAATTTTTTAAATTACTCTTTAGTGTCATAATATTAAAACCCATCCCCATTAGAAGAAATCATTAAAATAAGCTTTCTAAGAATAAACATGTATATAACATTTTATAGAATTATACCTACTATTATAAATATCATAACCAAACAAATCCACAGACACATATATAAGGAGCAAACACACATATGCATAAACATACCTTTGCTCCTGTATCAAATTTTCCTGCTACAGTAGGAGTACAGGAGGTATTGAGAACAGTTAGCCCCCCCAATGGAATGATTCCTTGTGATGGAACAACATCAATCACAGACAAAAGACTCTGGTCACAAACCTATAATCAAAAATTTGCAGAAATGTCACTTATCCTTTAAAGTTATTGTTCCAAAGCTTTCATAGGAAAACTTCTAGACCAGTACATAGAGAGAGGACCTACAGGCACACAGCATGAGATGGTTTTGAAATAGATTTTCAAACACCAGAGAAACAATTTGAACTTCAACAAGGATTTGCACCCCTAACCCAGCAAACAGAACTTTTAGCAATGGCATTTTCCAATTCAAACAGGACGATGAAGGTTATTATCTGAAGTGTTTTCAAGCCTTTGCAAAACTTACAAGGAAAGGATGAGATGTATCTGTTGGAGAGATGCCAAAATTCTAGATACTATTTTGATAGCCTGTCTTTTCCCTGATCCTAAAAAACTGAAAGCAAAGTTAGTGGGGAGGCAAGATGATAAAGTAACCTACTCTTCTTTATTATTTCCTTTATAGCCTAATGTCTAAGGTATCATTTTGACCTTCAAAAAAGTAACTTACCACAAGAGTTAAGGTGTGGTTTGTCAGAGGCCAATTTAGGCTTATCTATCATGCCTTAAGTCAGAATAATTTGAAGGGAAATTGGTTAACATATTTTAGGGGATGAGGGAACAAACAGACTTCAGAACTAATTCTGAAGCAACAGAGTAGAAAAGGGTATCCTCCTTTGCTTGTCTGGGCAGAAGACATGTAAATACAAGCTTGAAAGAAAGATCTCAAATGCTAACCTCTACTGTCACTATTAGGAGATGTTAATGTTTCTCAGTTAAAAAAAAAAAACATCTATTACCAATTTAAACACCACCCGCCCCACAATTTAAATCAGGAGTAACAACTATAAATAGAATATCTTTAGAATGGTCTTGATCTAGGTCCCAGTTGCTACCATAACAGTCTTGATGACAGAGTGAAAACGAGGAAAAAAAGGAAAAGCATGTAATTAAATACTGAATGTAACATAAACACTGCATATTTTTTTAAATGTTAGTTTTTTTGAAATCATCTTTTTTTCCCAATAAAACAAAATAACAGAAAGAAAGCAAAAGAGGGGTAAGAGGAGAAGGAAGGGAGAGATTAAGGAAGGAAGGAAGAGATAGAGACAAATTTTATGGGAAACTAAAAGGATAAAGTAGATGAAATGTATTCAGATAAATCTGATATGAAATACCTAAATATTAGCATTAGTCAATCTATAAAGACTAAAGTATTCATGGCATAGAACTCATGGCAATAAATAGTTCAAATTATAATGTGATCTGATCCAAGTAAGATTTCCAGATTCTACATTACCTTGAAATAAGCATGGTTTGGTCCTACATTGTGAAGAATGGCTTTTCTCCAAGTTGTTAAACCTTGAGGGCTATCACTGAAGAGTATCCTTGGCTCTAAAAGAACGACCTTGGTGTGACCAAGCTAATAAGAGGAAGAAAGGGAACATGAAATTGAAATAACAGTAAACATTTTTTTAATCCCCCACAAGATAACTCAAACTTTTTCAGCTTCATAGAAATTTCTAAAATACGAAGCGTTATCAGATTTTATGGTGTTCTTAAGAGAAAGGAAAAGAGTGGAATATTTACAATGTACTCCTAAACTGAGGAAGGCAGAGAGAGTAAGATAACTCTAAGGACGAAGTAAATCCATGACTGAGAATGATGTAGATTAGTCACTGAAGGGGATACTAGAGACCATCTGCCCCACTACATACAAGGTGTTACCATGTGCTACACAAAAGGAAAAAGTTCAAGGGTCATGTAAGTATGGGAAATAACATGCCAAGAGAGATTATCCAGGCATGTTTCTACTAGAAGTCTTCTCATAGGGCTTAATATGCTGATAATGTACACTTTGCTTATCTGAGAATGGGGAGGTAGTACACTGTGATTCACAGAATTACTTAGGCACAGGACTCCCTCGCCCGGTCCTACACAAACCACTTCATAGAACTACAGCAACATAAAACACTTTTTGGAAACGTTGATATTATCCACCTCTCCCATTTTACAGGAAAACAAATAGTAACCAAGGTGAACTAGAACCCAAGATTTCTAATTCCTCATTCAGTGCTCTTTACAATAGACCCTACTATAAATAATACATATTATTTCTTATTGTCTTAGGAGATTTTAATACATTCGTATAATTAGTTGAAGAACATGATTCGGATAACTGGAAAAATAAACTTTCAAACAAAGCTAACAAAAGATGAAATGGTCAAGTAAGTCCTTCATAATTAATGAAAAAACTTAAATGAACATTTTATTTAATTGTTTCACATTCCTCCTTCTTTCCTTTCTTAAGAGTAACACTTCACTTACTCTTAAGTAAGTTCACTTAAACTCAAGGGCTTGAAAAATTGGCCAAAAATAATCTAGTTCAGTACACTGACATCTCAGAGTTTAATTCTTAACCAACCCTAGTGTAGGGAAAGTGGAAATCAAATTTTATGAGAGGGTAATGGCAAAGGCTGTGGAGGCAGATCACTTTGGATATAAATTCCAATAGGGCATTTACTGCACGTGTGAACTTGTACTAGATAATTAACCATTCTAATGCTCCATTTTCTCACCCATCAATTGAGTTATTAATACATTCCTTATAGAGTTGCTGTAAGGATTAAATGAGATAATACAAGAACGTCATTTTGCATCGTACCTGAGACACAATAATTAATAAATGATACCTTATGGTTATCAGGGGATAAGGGGGGGACGGATAAATTGGGAGACTGGGACTGACATATACACACTACTATATATAAAACAGATAACTAATAAGAACCTGCTGCGTAGTGCAGGGAACTCTACTCAATACTCTGTAATGGCCTATATGGAAAAAGAATCTTAAAAAAAAAAGACTGGATACATGTATACATATAACTGATTCACTTTGCTGTACACCTAAAACTAATACAACATTGTAAATCAACTATACTCCAATAATTCTTTTTAAAAAAAATGATACTTATTATTAATGCTAAGTCTACATTACTAAATTGCTCATCTTTTATTTGTTAGAAAAAATACACATGGGGTGAGTATATGAGCAAATTTATATTAGTAAACTTGTCAAACACAGTTATGTAAATAACAGTTAAAGAACTGTATACATATGTTCACCAAAAGACAGAGAATGTTAATAGAAGCACTATTACATTAGCCAAAAATCTGAAACAATCCAAACCCTCATCAGCTGTGTGATGGAAAACTGATTGTATAGTCTAACCAAATGGAATGCTATTCAGGAGTGAGAATGAATAATCTGTCACCACATGTATCAGCATAGATGCATCCCACAAACCTAATTATGAACAAAAGAAGACAGGCATAGAAGAGAACATATGGTGTGATGACATTTATATACAGTTTAAAGCCAAAATTAATCTATGCTCTTAGAAGTAACGATTGTGATGATCCTGGGAGGGACACATAGTGACTGAAGTGTGGACTAGGGGGGTTCTTTTGTGATGCTAGTCATGTTCTGTTTCTTGATCAGGTTGATCTGGGTGTGAGTTACAAGGGTGTTACTAGTTTATAAAAAATAATTGAGTGATACATACTTTATAATATGTGCACCTTTCTGTAGTATACTATACTTCAATACAAAGTTGTAAAAAGAATTAATAAGTGATTTAAACATAGTGAAAGCAGCAGCTTATTTCAAGCCTGGGGCAAAGGAAAGACCCTATTGATTTCTGACTGCCACTTGCCATCATAAAAGTGGATGGATCTCTTATATCTTAAGGCTATAAGCTTCTTTATAGCTAAAATATGTAAGAACATGATCATGGCCTGGAGACAGAGATGGGATTTAGTAAAACAGCATTGGGTTGTGTTAAATTACTAAGAATGTTGGGAAGGGAATTTGGTACACATGTAAAGCATATCCTTGGTAATTAAGAGCCATGAAGTTAAGGTCTTCTGGGTTCTACCACAGAAAGAAAGTTAAAATTACATATTGCAGCCTTCACTTTACTTACATTTTTATTATAAGTATATTCCATATGGAATATGGAAGAATTTTCTATATTTCCTTGCTATATAAATCACATGATCCATTTCATACTGAATTATTAATTACAACTAAATACGAAAAATGCAATAATATAATTTTCTCTAGTTTTCTTTGGCACTTATTAAAGAAATAATTTAATTTCAAGTGGCTCCCATGGTATTATAGTCTCTAATAACAATCTAGTATTGTTGGCACAAAAGTTTTGGATTTCTGAGTTAATTCTAGATAATACAACACATTTTTTAGCAAAGTCTTCATTTATGGTAGAGAAGTGGCTCCAAGAAGATGTTAAGACACTTTAGCTAACTAAGTATTACATGTAAAATCAGTTTTTACTAACATAGTATATATACGCAACTATATACGCATATGCATACTCAACCAATTTATAGCCCTCAAAATAAAAATAATATTCAAGGGAAATCATTACATGTGCAAGACATTTCAGTGTCAGCGTGTTTCCTTCATTAATGTGAAGAATAAATTCTCCCCTTTCTGGAGAATCAAATCCCAGCTGCCATGTCACTTCACATTCCAATAGGGAGTATGGCTCAACAGTGCCTACAGAGAATTTAGAGAGAACAAGAAATTTACCACATTTTAACTATATTTATTTTTTAATATCCAAAATAAGAGATGGCATAAACATGTAATGACATTTTATAACAAATTATTTAAATTAAACAAAATACAGGGAATACCTTATGCTCCAACTTTAATAGGCAGATCAAAATATCTGACAAAAAGTATGCCAATATATAGCAAAAAAAATTTAAATTTATCAATGAAGCAACACTCTAGGATTAGAGATAACTTTACATCTAGACAGTAGAAAATCATCTGCGATCCCTGATCAAATGTCCCCTCCACATTTCTCAACACTCTGAAACACACCGGACACTCATTCAGTTTCTGGAGGAAGGAATTATCATTACCAGAGGCTTTTTTTTGTTTGTTTTAATGTTCAAATCCCTAGAGATATAACTTCTGATGTAGCTATTAGCAATTAGCACATTTCTATAATTCAAATGTATTTAGAACCCAGGAGGGTATAAGGCACATTTACTGTGAGCTGCTTTACCTGTTTAAATTCATCATCTCCTTTGGTCTAAGAAAATAATACTTGATGGAAAGAATGACTTAGAAGTTCTTCCCTCAGGAAGAGGGGATCATCTGAGATTCAAAGGCACAGGATACTGAACAGAGACATGCGTGACCATCACAACAAACTTTGCCTTGAGTCAGGCTGACTCACATGCAACAGTTTTCTCAACCTTGAAAAAGGTATAGTGCCTACCTCCTAGTTTTGCAGTGGCCACGTAGGGAGATAACAACACACATAAAGGGATTAACATAGTGTGTAATGCCCAGAAAGCACCCAGTGTCAGATATTATTATTAATACTCTTGAATGCCAATACTATAGTTGGCACAATAATTTATAAAAAGAGGAGAAACTACTCGTGGAAGAGCTAACAGTCTAGTTGGGATCCATCAGAATTATATTTGTCTATAAGTAACAATAAGTCCTGTTACAGTGGGTTAGGTAGATACGAGTTTATTTATCTTATGCAATCAGAAGTCCATGGGCAGGTATTCCAGGGCTGCCTTAACAGGTTGACAATGCCTTGAAGGAGCAATGCTCCTAGCTTCCCACACTGCCATTCCTTATCACGTGGCCTTCCTCTGTGTGGAAAGGTATCAAAGCACAGTCGTTAAAAAGAGCACAAATTCTCCGGTCAGACTCCCTGGTTCAAATTTCAGCTCTGACACTTACTAGCTGAGACTTTGGACGATTTACTAAACCTATGTAACACAGATTCCTCATACATAAAGTGGGGATAACAACTGTTTCTTAGAGAATTGATAAAGGGAATAAATAAGCTAATATAAGCAGAAGTACTTCAAACAGTACCTGGCATATAGAAGGGGGATGAAGCTAAAAGAAATTTCTGTCCATATCTCATTGGCAAGAAAGGCTGGGGAAAAGAGATACGTAAATAAGAACACTGCTTCCCCAAACAAAATGAGGGTCCCATAAGGAAGGGGAATGGATATCAGATAATCTGGGCTTAGTAACATCTACCACAACAGGAGATGGACATAAACAAATAACTGTAGGTGATGTAACAAATACACAATGGGAGTGGAAAAGAGGTTGGGTGGGGAGTTCTAAATTAGCCCAAGAAAGTGGAGGAAACTTCATCATAAGGAGATGGCATTTGAGTTGTGACTGAAGAATGAGCAGGAACTCTGCAGGAGGACAAAGTCTGCGGGAAATGTAGAAGTCAAGTGATGGCACTAGAAGTGAGTGATGTGTAGAGAAGACTGTGATGGGAAGTAACTCTGACAAAGAAGAGTCAATGCTATTTATAAAGACACCTAAGCTTTCAGAGAAGAGTTGAGAGCAGCACAAGGATTATAGATCCATGTTGAGAGGGTTAGCTTGAGGTCAATAATTTCCCTTCAACCAGCATGGCTATATATTTTTCTCCAGGAATATTATGTATATCATGGGACAGGAGAAATAAGTTGGATGGCTGAATTGAGCATGGCTGGGATTGGCAGGGAAGGTACTACAAACAGCCAAGGAGTGACAGAATTGAGAAAGACAATGAGAGTGAACTGACTGAAGACAAGGCTGAGGACTGAGTGGACTCAAGAGTTCAGTATGGTTAAAGACAACAAGGATGAACACATAAGAAAACAAGCAGAAACATAAACAATATCTAATGAAAAAGTCATATGAGAAACCAATTCTACCTTAGAAAACATCAATCCACTCTTCCATTCTCCCCTTATAATATCCACTATCCAAATACAAATCCAAAATGTATCATGCCTCAGGAAAGAAGGACAATCACAACATAAAATTTAAATTATAACTCTTCACTTTAGTTTACAAAACAATAGAGAGGGATATGATTAAATGCATTATGTAGGATGTAAAACCAATTCTAGGGGCACAAAAATTTGCCACCCCAAAATGTGTCTCTTTGGCATGAGGATTAATTTAAGCTGATTATTATTATTATTTTTTTTTATTGCGGTACGCAGGCCTCTCACTGTTGTAGCCTCTCCCGCTGCGGAGCAACAGGCTCCAGACGCGCAGGCTCAACGGCCATGGCTCACGGGCCCAGCCGCTCCGCGGCATATGGGATCTTCCCGGACCGGGGCATGAACCCGTGTCCCCTGCATCGGCAGGCAGACTCTCAACAATTGCGCCACCAGGGAAGCCCTAAACTGATTATTTTTAAGAAATAGAAGAAGACTCAGGAAGTTTTTTCTTGTTACCTCTTCCTTAACTGCCTAAAAGAATTTAGATAAAGGGCTAGTTCCCAGAATAGAGCTATCACCAGAGATACATGCAAAGAATATGGGCTGGCTATGATAGGGGAGACTCAGCTGGGCCTAGAGATCAAGTCTACTCTGTGTACCATGATCCAGGAAACATCTGTTTACCAAACATTTGCTTTTCCATCTGCATGTGAATTCCCTTTCTCACCTTTGAAGCCCCAATCCACTACCCCCAACATCCTCTTTTGTCTTTAGCTGAAGACGACATTTAAGGTGAGGATTTGGCCACTCTGGCAAGTTATGGGGTTTTCCTGGGTCTGTCTCACGGATACATGTTATTAAACTTTTGTGTGATTTTCTCCTGTTAATCTGTCCCATGTCAGTTTAATTCTTATACCAACTAGAAGAACCTAAGGGTAGAAGAAAACTTCTTCTTTTCCAACACGATATACAAAAGGGATGTAAGAAAAATAACTCAATAAAAAGATTTATACAGGAGACCTTCAAGATGGTGGAGGAGTAAGACGTGGAGATCACCTTCCTCCCCACAAATACATCAGAAACACATCTACATGTGGAACAACTCCTACAGAACACCTACTGAATGCTGGAAAAAGACCTCAGACCTCCCAAAAGTTATATATATTTTTTTCCGTTTTCTCTTTTTGGGAGTATGTATACGTATGCTTAGTTGTGCAATTTTGTCCGTATAGCTTTGCTTTCACCATTTGTCCTAGGGGGCTGTCTGTCTGTGTTTTGTTGTTTTTTTCCTTACTATAGTTTTTAGAGCTTGTTATCATTGGTGGATTTTTTTTATTGGTTTGGTTGCTCTCCTCTTTCTTCTTCCTTTAATGACTTTTTAATTTTCTTTTTTTTTTTTTTTTTGCGGTACGCAGGCCTCTCACTGTTGTGGCCTCTCCTGTTGCAGAGGAACAGGCTCCAGACACGCAGGCTCAGCGGCCATGGCTCATGGGCCTAGCCACTCCGCGGCATGTGGGATCTTCCTGGACCGGGGCACGAACCCGTATCCCCTGCATCGGCAGGTGGACTCTCAACCACTGCGCCACCAGGGAAGCCCTGACTTTTTAATTTTTTAAAATATTTTCTTTTATTTTAATAACTTTATTTTATTTTATTCCTTCTTTCTTTCTTTCTTTCTTTCTCCTCCCTTTTCTTCTGAGCTGTGTGGCTGACAGGGTCTTGGTGTTCCGGCCGGGTGTCAGGCCTGTGCCTCTGAGGAGGGAGAGCCAAGTTCAGGACACTGGTTCATCAAAGACCTCCCAGCTCCACAAAATATCAAATGGCTAAAGCTCTCCCAGAGATCTCCATCTCAAGGCTAAGACCCAGCTCCACTCAACAAACAGCAAGCTACAGTGCTGGACACCCTATGGCAAACAACTAGCAAGACAGGAACAAAACCACACCCAATACCAGAGAAGCTGCTTAAAATCATAATAAGGTCAGAGACACCCCAAAACACACCACCAGATGGGTCCTACCCACCACAAAGACAAGATCCAGTCTCATCCACCAGAACGTAGGCACCAGTCCCCTCCAGCAGTAAGCCTACACAACCTACTGACTCAACCTTAGCCACTGGGGGCAAACACCAAAAACAATGGGAACGAAGAACCTGCAGCCCGTGAAAAGGAGACGCCAAACACAGTAAGTTAAGCAAAATGAGGAGACAGAGAAACACACAGCAGATGAAGGAGCAAGGTAAAAACTCAACAGACTAAACAAATGAAGAGAAAATAGGCAGTCTACCTGAAAAAGAATTTACAGTAATGATAGTAAAGATGATCCACAATATTGGAAATAGAATGGAGAAAATACAAGAAACGTTTAACAAGGATCTACAAGAACTAAAGAGCAAATAACAATGATGAACAACATAATAAACAAAATTTAAAATTCTCTAGAAGGAATCAAGAGCAGAATAACTGAGACAGAACAGATAAGTGACCTGGAAGATAAAATAGTGGAAATAACTACTGCAGAGCAGAATAAAGAAAAAAGAATGAAAAGAACTGAGGACCGTCTCACAGACCTCCGGGACAACATTAAACGCACCAACATTCGAATTATAGGGGTTCCCAAAAAGAAGAGAAAAAGAAAGGGACTGAGAAAATATTTGAAGAGATTATAGTTGAAAACTTCCCTAATATGGGAAAGGAAATAGTTAATCAAGTCCAGGAAGCACAGAGAATCCCATACAGGGTAAATCCAAGGAGAAATACACCAAGACATATATTAATCAAACTGTCAAAAATTAAATACAAAGAAAACATATTAAAAGCAGCAAGGGAAAAACAACAAATAACACACAAGGGAATCCCCAGAAGGTTAACAGCTGATCTTTCAGAAGAAACTCTGCAAGCCAGAAGGGACTGGCAGGACATATTTAAAGTGTTGAAGGAGAAAAACCTGCAACCAAGATTACTCTACCCAGCAAGGATCTCATTCAGATTTGATTGAGAAATTAAAACCCTTACAGGCAAACAAAAGCTAAGAGAATTCAGCACCACCAAACCAGCTTTACAACAAATGCTAAAGGAACTTCTCTAGGCAGGAAACACAAGAAAGGAAAAGACCTACAATAACAAACACAAAATAATTAAGAAAATGGTAATAGGAACAGACATATTGATAAATACCTTAAATGTAAATGTATTAAATGCTCCAACTAAAAGACACAGACTGGCAGAATGCATATAAAAACAAGACCCGTATATACGCTGTCCAAAAAAGACCCACTTCACACCTAGGGACACATACAGACTGAAAGTGAGGGGATGGAAAAAGATACTCCATGCAAATGGAAATCAAAAGAAAGCTGGAGTAGCAATTCTCATATTAGACAAAATGGACTTTAAAATAAAGACTATTACAAGAGACAAAGAAGGACACTACATAATGATCAAGGGATAAATCCAAGAAGATGATATACAATTGTAAATATTTATACACCCAACATAGGAGCACCTCAATACACAAGGCAAATGCTAACAGCCACAAAAGGGGAAACTGACAGTAACACAATCATAGCAGGGGACTTTAACACCCCACTTTCACCAAAGGACAGATCATCCAAAATGAAAATAAATAAGGAAACACAAGCTTTAAATGATACATTAAGCAAGATGGACTTAATTGATATTAATAGGACATTCCATTCAAAAACAACAGAATACAATTTCTTCTCAAATGCTCATGGAATATTCTCCAGGATAGATCATATATTGGGTCACAAATCAAGCCTTGGTAAATTTAAGAAAATTGAAATCATATCAAGTATCTTTTCCGACCACAACGCTATGAGACTAAGTATCAATTACAGGAAAAAATCTGTAACAAATACAAACACATGGAAGCTAAACAATACACTACTAAATAACCAAGAGATCACTGAAGAAATCAAAGAGGAAATCAAAAAATACCTAGAAACAAATGACAATGAAAACACAACAACCCAAAACCTATGGGATGCAGCAAAAGCAGTTCTAAGAGAGAAGTTAATAGCAATACAATTCTACCTCAAGAAACAAGAAACATCTCAAATAAACAACCTAACCTTACAGCTAAAGCAATTAGAGAAAGAAGAACAATAAAGCCCCAAAGTTAGCAGAAGGAAAGAAATCATAAAGATCAGATCAGAGAGAAATGAAGGAAACAATAGCGGAGATCAATAAAACTAAAAGCTGGTTCTTTGAGAAAATGAACAAAATTGATAAACCATTAGCCACACTCATCAGAAAAAAAGGGAAAAGACTCAAATCAATAGAACTAGAAAATAAAAAGAAATAACAACTGACACTGCAGAAATACAAATGGTCATGAGAGATTACTACAAGCAACTATATGCCAATAAAATGGACAACCTGGAAGAAATGGACACATTCTTAGAAGAACACAATCTTCCAAGACTGAACCAGGAAGAAAGAGAAAATATAAACAGACCAATCACAAGAACTGAAACTGAGACTGTGATTAAAAATCTTCTAGCAAACAAAAGCCCAGGAGCAGATGGCTTCACAGGCAAATTCTATCAAACATTTAGAGAAGACCTAATACCCATCCTTCTCAAACTCTTCCAAAATATACCAGAGGGTGGAACACTCCCAAACTCATTCTACAAGGCCACCATCACCCCGATACCAATACCAGAAAAAGATGTCACAAAGAAAGAAAACTACAGGCCAATATCACTGATGAACATAGATGCAAAAATCCTCCACAAAATACGAGCAAACAGAATTCAACAGCACATTAAAAGGATCATACACCATGAACAAGTGGGCTTTATCCCAGGAATGCAAGGATTCTTCAATATACACAAATCAATCGATGTGATACACCATATTAACAAACTGAAGGAGAAAAAGCATATCATCATCTCAATAGATGCAGAGAAAGATTTGACAAAATTAACACCCATTTATGATAAAAACCCTGAAGAAAGTAGGCATACAGGGAACTTTCCTCAACATTATAAAGGGCATATATGACAAACCCACAGCCAACGTCGTCCTCAATGGTGAAAAACTGAAACCATTTCCTCTAAGATCAGGAACAAGACAAGGCTTCCCACTCTCACCACTAGTATTCAACATAGTTTTGGAAGTTTTAGCCACAGCAATCAAAGAAGAAAAGGAAATAAAAGGAATCCAAATTGGAAAAGAAGAAGTAAAGCTGTCACTGTTTGCAGATGACATGATCCTATACATAGAGGATCCTAAAGATGCTACCAGAAAACAACTAGAGCTAATCAATGAATTTGGTAAAGTAGCAGGATACAAAATTAATGCACAGAAATCTCTTGCATTCCTATACACTAGTGATGAAAAATCTGAAAGAGAAATTAGGGAAACACTCCCATTTACCATTGCAACAAAAAGAATAAAATATCTAGGAATAAACCTACCTAAGGAGACAAAAGACCTGTATGCAGAAAATTATAAGACACTGATCTAAGAAATTAAAGATGATAAAAAAAAGGTGGAAAGATACACCATGTTCTTGGATTGGAAGAATCAACTGTGTGAAAATGACTATACTACCCAAAGCAATCTAAAGATTCAATGCAATCTCTATCAAACTACGTATGGCATTTTCCATAGAACTAGATCAAAATATTTCACAATTTGTTTGGAAATACAAAAGACCTCGAATAGCCAAAGCAATCTTGAGAAAGAAAAACGGAGCTGGAGGAATCAGGCTCCCTGACTTCAGACTATACTACAAGGCTACAGTAATCAAGACAGTATGGTACTGACACAAAAATAGAAAGATAGATCAATGGAACAGGATAGAAAGCTCAGAGATAAACCCATGCACATATGGTCACCTTATTTTTGATAAAGGAGGCAGGAATGGACAGTGGAGAAAAGACAGCCTCTTCAATAAGTGGTGCCAGGAAAACTGGACAGCTACATGTAATAGAATGAAATTAGAACATGCCCTAATGCCATACACAAAAATAAACTCAAAATGGATTAAAGACCTAAATTTAAGGCCAGACACCATCAAACTCTTAGAGGAAAACATAGGCAGGACACTCTATGACATACATCACAGCAAGATCCTTTTTGACCCACCTCCTAGAGAAATGGAAATAAAAATACAAATAAACAAATGGGACCTAATGAAAATTAAAAGCTTTTGCACAGCAAAGGAAACCAGAAACAAGACAAAAAGACAACCCTCAGAATGGGAGAAAATATTTGCAAATGAATCAATAGACAAAGGATTCATCTCCAACATTTATAAGCAGCCCATGCAGCTCAATATCAAAAAACAAATAACCCAATCCAAAAATGGGCAGAAGACCTAAACAGACATTGCTCCAAAGAAGATATACAGATTGCCAGCAGACACATAAAAGGATGCTCAACATCACTAGTCATTAGAGAAATGCAAATCAAAACTACAATGAGGTATCACCTCACACCGGTCAGAATGGCCATCATCAAAGAATCTACAAACAATAAATGCTGGAGAGGGTGTGGAGAAAAGGGAACCCTCTTGCACTGTTGGTGGGAATGTAAATTGATACAGCCACTATGGAGAACAGTATGGAGGTTCCTTAAAAAACTAAAACTAGAACTACCATACGACCCAGCAATTCCACTACTGGGAATATACCCTGAGAAAACCATAATTCAGAAAGAGTCAGGGACCACAATGTTCACTGCAGCTCTATTTACAATAGCCAGGACATGGAAGCCACCTAAGTGTCCACTGACAGATGAATGGATAAAGAAGATGTGGTACATATATTTAATGGAATATTACTCAGCCTTAAAAAGAAATGAAATTGAGTTATTTGTAGTGAGGTGGATGGACCTAGCGTTTGTCATACAGAGTGAAGTGAGTCCCAAAGAGAAAAACAAGTACCATAAGCTAACACATATATAAGGAATCTAAGAAAAATAAAATAAAAATGGTTCTGAAGAACCTAAGGGGAGGACAGAAATAAAGACGCAGACGTAGAGAATGGACTTGAGGGCTTGGGGAGGGGGAAGGGTAAGCTGGGACGAAGTGAGAGAGTAGCATTGACATATATATACACTACCAAATGTAAAATAGATAGCTAGTGGGAAGCAGCCACATAGCACAGGGAGATCAGCTCCATACTTTGTGACCACCTAGAGGGGTGGGATAGGGAGGGTGGGAGGGAGACGCAACAGGGAGGAGATGTGGGGATATATGTATATGTATAGCTGATTCACTTTGTTATAAAGCAGAAACTAACACACCATTGTAAAGCAATTATACTCCAATAAAGATGTTAAAAGAAAAAGATTTATACAAAGAGGCAAAAACAAAAGTGAGTAATTATTATATGAATATTCTGAGCAGCAGAAGGAAAATGACATTAGAGAAATCTAGGTATATAATATAAATTATGCATACTTTCCTCGATGCTATATCAAATAGATTCAAGTATTGTATCATTTGTGTTCTAAAAAAATTAAAAGTACTTAAAGGATGGGCTTCCCTGGTGGCGCAGTGGTTGAGAGTCCGCCTGCCAATGCAGGGGTCACGGGTTCATGCCCCGGTTCAGGGGGATCCCACGTGCCGCGGAGCAGCTGGGCCCGTGAGCCACGGCCACTGAGCCTGCGCATCCGGAGCCTGTGCTCCGCAGCGGGAGAGGCCACAACAGTGAGAGGCCCGCATACCGCAAAAAAAAAAAAAAAAATGTACTTAAAGGCTAATGGTATTCATATTAACACTATATTCGGAATTAAATGTCTTTGTGTTTTTTGCTTTGATTTTAAAAAATGTAAGAGGTGTTATGAGAAACCCAAAGAAAAGAAAAGTAAATACTAAAATCTCCCTGTAAAAATAGAGTACTAAAAACCATGAGAAGTTTATAACATTGTAATTACACTTTTGACAAATGAAGCATTTTCACGGCATTTCCATGGCAGCCACAAGGGGGAAGCCCAGCCACTCAACACTGGCTAGGATGCAGAAATACAAGGAAAAGTACCTGTGCACTGTGCTTTTCTGACACCCTTAGTGTCATATCACGTGCTTGATCAGAACCTATAGCTGGAATGCAGATAATGTAACTACAACTGATACCTCCTGTTCAAAAAAACTGGAGAAGGTTTATCTAGAATCTCTGAAATCTGCAGAAATATTTTCTTTTTCTTCTCTGATCATTTACTCCACTTCTTTCTAGTTTGGGGCGGGACCCAGTATTTTCAGTATTATTAACAACAACAACAAAAAAGAGCTTGGTCAAATGAATCTGCTAAATATTGATAGAAGTATACCTCAAATGCTTAATAAATTATAATCTGGGATTGTGCTAAATCTATCCAGATTAATAAAACGATTAAATATGGTTATATCAATGATCTCCAGCCATAATAAAGGGACAGTCCTCCACTTCCACTTGTTAAATTTGTCAACATCTCCACCTATATCTGCACTAAAATTAAGTGAACTTAAATTAATACTCGAGCTTGTTTATAACACTCCCTGGTACCAACACTGGTAGAGTTATATAGAAGTCACGATTTGGAAATGACTGATATTCACAGGAAAAGCACCTAAGGCAAGAATTCAATGAACCAGGACTCCTCTGTGACCTGAAGTATAGTCTACTTAGATCTCAAATGAAGACTATCTCTAAGTTAGAGATAAAGAGGGAGGGAGGGGGAGAGGAAGGGAAGGACATAGGGAAGGAAGGAGGGAAGGAATGTCCCATTGTCCCAAGACCATTTGTGATTTACTTCTACATTCTTATCACCATTATACAGTACACACTCCAGATATGATTAATGCCTGAATACATGAATAAATGAATGTCTAAATCAAACAACAGAATAAACTATTACCTTTAGCTGGACAAATGGAAAATGCCATCCCTTTTCCTGTATTTATCAGTTGCCATTCAAATTTGACAAAATAATTCTGATGATTATACAACCTAACCATCCCCCTAAAACATGTTTTCACCAAGAAGCCTTGTGGTCTCAGTACTAGCTCATTAGCAGATAGCTCAAGTTTTACTGGCAAGACAACTGCCATCACTAGGATGTGCCCACCAGGCATATTGTTGACTGACAGGTGAAAGACCTGTAACACAGCAAAGGCATCCAAATTTAACTAACACCTCTTAACTGAATGGTAGAATTCAGTTACATGTAAAATGTATATATTATTGATTGACATCAACAATTCTTAGTAAACAATATCAAAATAATTATGAAAGGTAATTAGACTACCATTGAAATATGAATCTACAAATCTACATATTGCTGCACATATAGTTTCTATGTTTGGGGACCAAACATAATATATACTACAATAATTGGGGTAAATATACAAAACGACATTTTGATTCTAGCAAACAGAAATTTGAAAATAAATCTTACTTCCAAAATTTTCCAATGGTGGGAGATTCAAATATCATTGAAACAGAAGTACTAGCTGTAGGTGGAATCACATATGAAAATTGGTTGGTCTTCCGAAGTTCTTGCAAATTGACATCTAACTGGATCAAAATATGAATAGGTAGCATATTAATAACATGTAATAGACGAGTATTTGTTGAGTTCACACAAACATCACCAAAGTTAAGGACAGAGAGCCCTGAAAAAATGAAGAGTTACTAAGCTTAATGTTGACAAACGTGTTCATTGACTTATTTAAGTTTTCATACTATATGCTGATCGATTAATTCGTTAAAAATAGTACTTAAAATAGTTACTATATATCAGAAATTATTAACAGAGCTTTTTATCTAAATGTCCATAATTTGAGGTGATTGGCCAAAATTCAATACATATTGTGATTATATGGAAAATTTCATGACAAAATTATTAGCACTAATTATAACTCAGTACATGAATTTGCATACTCCTACACCCTCTCCACTCCCATAAATGCATTTATGTTCACTTATCCAGAACTTACAGAAATTGGTAACTTCCCATGACTCACTGTTTAACTTTTAAGTTTTCCTCTTTAAATGCCAGAAGTTTTTATATCATAACAATCTTAATTATGTCTTATCCTTCTTTTTTAACAGCTTAATTTAATTTTAACTGGTATACAGCAAGTACAGAATTTCATAAGCATTGACATATGTATACACCTAAATACAGGTGAAATACCTGAAACGATCACCACAATGAAGAGAGTGACCATCCATCACTCCAAAAAATATACTTGGCCCCTTTATAGTTTCTCCCTACCACAATCCTCTGTATTCCCCCTTTCCAGACAAACACTCATCTGCTTTATGTCATTATAAATCAGTTTGCATTTTCTAGACTTTAATATGAGTGGAATAATATAGCATGTATGGTTTTTCTCTGATTTCTTTCACTCAGCAAACTCTCTAGAGATCCATTTAAGATGTTTCATGTGTCAACAGTCCATTCCTTTATATTACTAAGTAGTAGTCTATTATAGGTGAATGTTTATGTATCACCTGTTAACACTTCGATTCTTCCCAGGTATGGCCTGTTAAAATTAAGGATGCTAAAACATTTGCGAACAAGTATTTGTTTGAAAATATGCCCTCATTTCTTTTGGATAAATATCTAGGAGTATAATGGATGGGTAATATGGTACATGTGTGTTTAAATGTTTAAGAAACTGCCAAACTGCTTTAAAGTGGTTGTATAACTTCATATTCCCACTAGCAGTGTACAAGAGTCCCAGTTTCCTCACATCTTCAGCAATAATTGAAATGGTAAGTTTTTCAGCCATTCTAATAGATTTATAGCAGTATCTCATTGTGGTGTTATTTTGTGTTTCCCTTACAATGAACAATGTTGTGCATCTTTCCATGTGCTTATTTGTCATTGTATCTTCTATAAGGAAGGAAGCACATGGCTTATGATCTATTTTGATTTAGTTTTGGCACATGATGTAACTAGCACTACTTTTTTTTTTTTTAATCACAGCCATACTAACACATGTGACGTGGTATCTCATTGTGGTTTTGATTTGCATTTCACTAATGACTAATGATATTGAGCATCTTTTCATGTGCTTACAGAGAATTTTTATGTCTTCTTGGGAGAAATGTCTATTCAAGTTTTGTGCATTTTTAATTGTGTTTCTTGTTGTTGAGTTGTAGGAGTTCTTTATACATCCTGGATATTAATCACTTATCAAATATACTATTTGCAAATATTTTTTCATATTACGAAGGTTGTCTTTTCACTCTATTGATTGTGTGCTTTGATGCACAAAAAAGTTTTTCATTTTGATGAAATCTGGTTTATTTTTTCCTTTGTTGCCTATGCTTTTGGTATCATATCCAAGAAATCATTGCCAAACCCAATGCCATGAAAAATTTCACCTGTTTTCTTCCAAGAGTTTTATAGTTTTAGCTCTTAAGTTTAGATCTTTGATCCATATTGAGTTAATTTTTGTACATGGTCACATTCGTTTTTTTTGTTTTTTGTTTTTGTTTTTGTTTTTAACGTCTTTATTGGAGTATAATTGCATTACAATGGTGTGTTAGTTTCTGCTTTATAACAAAGTGAATCAGTTATACATATACATATGTTCCCATATCTCTTCCCTCTTGCATCTCCCTCCCTCCCACCCTTCCTATCCCACCCCCTAGGTGGTCACAAACCACCTACCTGATCTCCCTGTGCTACGCGGCTGCTTCCCACTAGCTATCTATTTTACATTTAGTAGTGTATATATGTCCATGCCACTCTCTCACTCTGTCACAGCTTGCCCTTCCCCCTCCCCATATCCTCAAGTCCATTCTCTAGTAGGTCTGTAGCATTACTTATTGAAAAGACTATGCTTTCTGCACCTTTTTGAACCTCACTGCCTTTTACCTTTGTCAAAATTCATTTGTCCAATATATATAGGTCTATTTCTGAACCTTACTTATGTTTCATTGTTCTATATTTATGCCAATAACATACGGTTTGGTTTACTATAGCTTTATAATAAATCTTGAAATCAAGCAGTGTTTTATCTCCAACATGTTTTTCCTTTTTCAAAACTGTTTTGACTATTCTAATTACATTGCATTTCCACATGAATTTTAAAATGAGCCTGTCAATTTCTACAAAAGATCCTGATGGGATTTTGGTTGGAACTGTGGTGAATCTGTAGATTATATGGATCGTTTTTGCATATCTTCTATGTCTCTGCATAACTTTTTTTTTTCTACATCTTTATTGGAGTATAATTGCTCTGCATAACCTTTTGAATAAATGGAATACAGGTACAATAACTGTTTTAGTGTCGTTGTCTGATAATTCTAACCTATGTATCAGTATTAATCAGATTTAACTGATTAATAATTCTCTTTATTATGGGTTGTATTTTCCTGCTTCTTATGTATTGTAATCTTTGTTTGGATGTCAATATAGTAAATTTTACCTCATTAGGTATGGGATATTTTTTCATATTCCTATAATATTCTTGAGCTCTGCTCTGGAAGGAAGTTACCTCAAAACAGACTGGTCCTTCCAGATCTTTCTTTTATGAATGTTACCCGGGTCCAGAGCCGTGCTCTAAATAGTAATAATTATTCTCCACTACTGAGGCAAGAACTTCCTGAGTACTCTGCCTCAATGTCCCATGAATTATGAGGTTTCAGTACTGGTTGAGGCAAGCAATACAGAGGTGAGCCAGAAATATTAAGACAGAGATACAAGAACAAGACAGACAAAGTGGGTCTAATAAGATCCTATTTATACCTAGAATAACCAAAGCAATCCTGAAAAAGAAGAGCAAATTTGGAGGACTTGCACTTACTGATTTCAAAACTTACCATAAAGCTACTTATCGACAGTATAGAATTGTCATTGGGATAGAAATACATATCAATGGAACAGAATTAAGAATCCAGAAACAAACCCTGACACATTTGGTCATTTGATTTTCGACAAAGGTGTCAAGGCAATTCAATGAGAAATGATAGTATTTTCAACAAATGGTGCTAGGACCATTGAATATCCATATGTTATAATATGAATTTAGACTCAACTCATACCATAAACAAAAATTTTTAAAACATAAAAAGGAATTGTAGGGGCTTCCCTGGTGGCTCAGTGGTTGAGAGTCCACCTGCCAATGCAGGGGACACGGGTTCGTGCCCCGGTCCGGGAGGATCCCACATGCCGCGGAGCGGCTGGGCCCGTGAGCCATGGCCGCTGAGCCTACGCGTCCAGAGCTCTGCAACAGGAGAGGCCACAACAGTGAGAGGTCCGCGTACCACAAAAAAAAAAAAAAAAAAAAGGAACTGTAGTCCTAAACATAAGACCTAAAAATATAAACTGTTTAAAAGAAAATAGGAGAAAATATTTGTGACCTTGAGCTAGCTAAAGATTGTTGGGCATGATATCAAAAGCATGATCTATAAAAGTAAAAAATTTAGTAAATTCGATTTCATTTAAATTAAAAAACTCTGTGCTTTAAACAACATTATTAAGAATATGAAAAGAAAAAAAAAGCCACAGACTTAGGGAAAATATTTGGAAATCATATATCTGATAAAAAAAACTTGTACTCAGAATACATAAACAATTCCTACAACTCTGTAATAAGAAGGTAAATATTCAAATTAAAAATTGGGCAAAGACATTTCTCCAAGATATACAATTTAAATAGTTGTACCTCTAAGTAAATGCATGAAAATATATTCAACACCTTAGTCAAAAAGGAAATGCAAATAAAAATCACAATGAGAGAACATTTCGCACCCGCTAGGATGGCTGTAATCAAAAAGACAGAAAATAATAATTGCTGGTGAAAATGTGGAGAAACTGTAACCCTCATACACTGTTGGAGGGATTGTAACTTGGTGCAGTCACTGTGGAAAATTTTTGGCAATTTCTTTAAAAGTTAGACACAAACTTACCATATGACTCAGCAATTCTACTCCTAGGAATCTAACCAAAAGAAATAAAAACATATGTTCACTCGAAGAATTATATGTGAGTGTTTATAGCAGCAATATTCACAATAGCCTCAAACTGGAAATAGCTCAATGTCCATCAACTGGTAAATGGATAAACAAAATGTGGTATTCCTAATAAAATGAGATACTATTTAGATACAAAAAGGAACAAAATATTTATACCTACTACCACAAGGATGAACCTTACCAACATTATGCTAAGCTAAAGAAACAATATAAGGGAAACCACATATTATGATTTCTTTTACATGAAATGTTCAGAATAGGCAAATCTATACAGATAGAAAGCTAATTAATGGTTGCCTGGGGCTAGGGCTGGGAATTGGGAGTAACTTGTATATAGACATGAGGGTGATGGCAGCACTGTAAAACTGAATTGTGATGACAGTTGCATAAACCTGTAAATTCACTGAAATTCATTGATTTTCATGCTTTGACCTGGTGAATTTTATGTAATATAAATTATACTTCAATAAATCTGTTAAAAAATTGTTCATTAGGTTTTTATAGATTCTTACCAACAATTACTTGATGAATTTGCTTTGGTGTCAAGATTAAGCTGCAATCATGTTTTTCATGGGGTGAGGATGGGTCTGATTTAAGTCCTTTGAGAACCTGTGAGAAATCACATTATTCCAAAATTAATTGTTCAATATTAGCAAAAGGTATTTTAAGAATTTTCATGGTATAATAAAATGTAAAATATTGCACATGCCTTTCTTCTCAAAGACTTTGTCTCCGTGGATGCTATATGTCTGGTACTTAGCAATTGGTTACACTTGATCCAATGCTGTGCTGAAGATAACTCTTCTATTTCCGCTTCTGAGAATGTGGGTGACTTTAGACCCGATGCTGGCTGTAATCCTATGTCTGTATCATTATATGAGTACATGTGTTTCCTAGTGAAATCATAATAATAATTAACTGAGGCTAGGTCTTTTAGAAAATACATCAGTAAATCCAAATATTCCCCATAGTACATGCTGTTACTGACCCACTCAGATCCACTGAAGCAGACGGAAGCACTAATCTGCATAAAATTGCCGTCTGTTAAGGGACCCCATTCTCAAACACCTCC
The DNA here is from genome assembly GCF_949987515.2 of Delphinus delphis. NCBI lineage: Eukaryota > Metazoa > Chordata > Mammalia > Artiodactyla > Delphinidae > Delphinus > Delphinus delphis. The sequence continues at coordinate 95,965,472 of NC_082704.1, forward strand.
TCAAGGTGTTTAATTTATGCTCATGGTATAATTTATGCTCAAAAGACCCTAGGTATCAGGCTGAGAGTAAACTTTATTTGAAACACATTATTTCTGAGTTCTCTCTTCTGCCCTCTCCTGCTTTCCTCATATTGTGCAGGTTTCTCCCAAAAGAACATTCTCCAAAAATCACATGTGCTGGAATTCCTGTCTCAGAATCTGCTTCTGGGGAAGCCCACCCAAGACATTCCCAAATCAGAAGTAAAAAAGGAAATAAATGCAGTTAAAGTAGTTCAATGTTTTGCTATTTTCATACATGAAAAGTCATTTAAATCACTAAAAAGAACCTAAAGAGTAAAGAAAAAAATTCTGGCTCTACAGGCACCATGCTCTGTTTCATACTGTTTGAGGAAGTGAACTTTACCTCTGTTCTTTCTGCAGGCGCACATTTCTTAAATATTTAATGTATCCTGCATAATGCTTTTCATGTGCTTTCTTTTCTATTTTTTCAAATTTAGTATATGCAAAATCAGGATCCACATAGTTATATCTTGGAATCTTTGTGAAAATCGTCCTACAATATGAGCAACACATGTTAATATTTAGGTGTATATATATATGCATTTATTCAATCAGTATTTACTGAGTGCCTCCTATGCCAGGAGTTGGGCACAGAACGGTGAACAGGACAGATTCTAGTCCTTTTATATACCAAGACATTATTACATGTAGAAATAGAATGACATCTAATCTTCTTCTTAACCTAATCACAGGAAATCCCTAAGGTCACTGGGAAGAAGTAGGACCTACCCTAAACCCACTCTTGGGTAGTATTAGTCAAGTAGGCAATTTGGGCAGTTCTAGATTACAGATGGAACTAGATCTGAATCTGATTAGTGTTTCCTAATAGTTAATTACTTTTAGATCACTGTGATCAAAATCATAAAAGAATATATAGAATAATAAATCCTTTTGTTAAATCATGCTTTCTTAATATCTCAGAGCTTATGAAATAACCATCAGCAATAAATCTATACAGATAAAAAAAAATCCAAAGAAGAACTGCAAACTACTCTACATCTCACATTCACTCAACTGGTGCATGCACTTCCTTTCACCTACCACATATTTTCCATAAAAACAAAAAGTACAATTATTCACATCTTTTGGCCTTAGGCTACCTCAGTCTTCAGCAAATTTTATTAATCATTGAGATTCTCACCCTTAATAATTAACTCCTAAGTATAAACCTAGTAGTCATATACAGTCAAATGAAATTTAATCTAATATCTAATATTTCTTCCTGTTTTTGATAATTCCTCAGTGGTAACAGTAATACAGCTTGAACTGAGTTAAAGACTTTAAGAGAGTGAGGCAATAAGAGAGAAACAAATGCTTTGTTACTCAGATAGTTGTTGATATATTTAAATCTCCCTTCAGGCTCTGGGATCCTTAACCACCTTTAGAACCTAGAAATAATTCCTATATCTGAAGTCCCTCTCTCTGTAACAAGGAGAAAAGGAGGGACTTAAAAAGAAGTAGTACAGGAGGTGCCTAAAGTGACACAGAGCTGCTTACTAACATATCTAAATGCTTATCAGCTCCTTAAAGAATAAACTTTAAGAAATACCTCTGCAGCTTTGAGTAGGTGATTTTTTTTAAATGTGCAAAGTACAGACAACAAAAATTACTATGTAAATAAAGCATTTTTCCTCACTTATTTATTAAAAAAATTTTTACTGAATGCCTAATATAACACACTATTCTGAACACAAGACATATACTGCATTAAATAAAACTAGACAAAAATTCTTACCTTATTTTCTTCTCAAAAATTGAAAAGGTAAAAAGCATTAAAAAATAAAACAGCAATTATAATTACAACAACTTAATACACTATAAAATTTCATTACTTAAATGTTCATTACTATTTGCTAGCCAGAAAATTACTGGACTAAATTTTGTATTTCTATTAGCATGGAAAAGAGTAAATTGAGAAAAATAATTATGACCATGGGATGCTTATGTTAGCCTTCTTCAAAAAAATCCTGGCATTTTGAGATCATCTGATTAATACTTAGACAGGAACAAAATGTTAATGTTAAATTAACACATTATATCTCTATATAGATATATTTGTATAAGCATAAGGAATAATTGAAAATGATACATTTAAAAATTATTTCCAGCAGCTACCTCTGCAGGGTGGGATGAGTTTTCTTTTTTATACTGTATAATTATTTAAAATGGAGTCTGCATAATTTTTATGCGTGTGTGTTTTATGGTACTTGTCAAGTAAAAAAAGAGAGATAAAGACTGCTGTTGATGGAATCTGTAAAATAAAATCATAAAATAGACTATATAAAAACCCAGAATTTTCCAATTGTGGATAATAAAACAATTATAGACTAAAAAATCAAATGGTATTTTAAGAAAATGACTATAAAAGTAAGTGAACTTGAAGACTCACCAAAGGTAAAGAGACAAGTAGAGAAAGCCCAGGGACATGGTCAAGTTTAGACAGTTAAACAAGCAGGCAGAAAAGAAACCCAGTTCATCCTCAAATGTATAAAAACCATTCCTGAGCTAATGGCCCAAATAAAGATGTCAGGTTGACTGGGTTTATTCTCACTAAGCATTGACATGGTAGTAATTTCTTTGAAAATGGGGTAATTTTTAAATTGAGGCTTACTATCACTCATAGTCCTTATAATTGGGGAGGTTTTAGTTCACTTTGGTAAAGGTTATTGAAAATGTGACTTTGAGGGGACTGAACAAAGATGATAGCATAGGGATGAAGATAATGACAATGAAGACGAGAACAACTTGTTTATCACAGTTTAAAATTTTTAATCTTAGATAAATTCAGGCTCTCAGCCATAATTAATGAACATGACTACTCTGAGGACTGTATACATTTCCAAAAGTGATTATTTCTATTCTTCTTCTCTACTTGTTGACAGCATATTTTAAGAATCATCTGGTAAACCATTCACAAGTCCTGGCAAGTACGCAATAGAGATGAGAGGTTAGATGATAGCATTCAGCAACCACTCCTCTGATGTAAAAGAAAAAAAAAAAGAGAGAGAAAATTAAATTTTGCTATTATTATTATTACGATCACTAATTTGTTACAGCAGGATCTGATAAGATCTCTGCATGTCATGCTGGTTATTGTATCTTACAAAATTTCAGGTATTTAATATAGCACATTACCTGAAATGTTTATGCTCTTCTCCAGACCGGATACTTGCAGCTCGGTCATTGGGAAAGGCTATCAGAGCATCCTTTATTAACTCCTTACTTGTGTTATGATTGTGAATGTGTGTCGTGGTTGATTGAAGCATTGCAACAAGTGCATGGTCCTTGTATTTTGCCAAGTCTTTCACCACAAACTGTCCCACAGGGTTACTGATCAAAGGGGATATACCTTTTAGAGAATTGAATATTAAGTGTAAATATGTTTTTTTTAATTTCCATGAATTAATTACTACACTAGACCACTGGTTCCAACTTAAAGCTAAATCCCTAAGCAAATTCAGAAAATATGAATAATTCATTTAATAAATGGATCTACATAAAACAATTTAGCAAAATAATGCATGCATAAGTAATAAAAATGCATGCAAAAAAACTAAAACATGGTAACTTGAAGGACTGGGTTGGCACACGTGAAACTGAAATTTTTATACGTTAAAGAGAGTTGAATATCAGCAATTTCATATGGGTCAATGTATAAGAGATAACTGAGAATTAGTTGAAACAGCAGCAACCAGAAAATCCACGGAATGGTCAAAACCAGTTTACAATATAGACTCAAACAAAGAAGTAAAAGAATAAAATATAAAAACCATTAAAATATTTAATAAATTTTATAGATCACTAAACCAGTGCTAGTCAAAGTTAGATCCTCAAAATGGCAGCATCAGCATCTACTGGAAACATGTTAGAAATACAAATCTTTGGGCTCCAACAAAGACCTACTTAATAATCAACGCTGGGACATAGGACAGTGATATGTTTTAACAGGCCTAGATGCACGTAGAAGTTGAGAACCATTAGATTAGACCACATTTGATATATACAGCTAAGCATTAGTATGTTAAGATAATCCTGTATTAACCAAAAATAGATAAATAAATGGTAAGCACCCCCAATAGCATACCAGGATTAATTTTCATCACAACTTTCTTGGTGGAAGGTTTGCAGACACTACTGAAATATAAACGTATCTGATGGAAAGGCTTCAGGGACAAAGACTGCAAATTTTCATCTGTCACTGAGCCAATAATCTCTATAAATTGCTTCACTTTAAAGACTCCAACTTGATGTGGAATGAATAAACATGCCACATTCTGAAAAAAGAAGAAAAGTGACCAATTGCTATAGACTGAATGTTTGTGAACACCTAAAACTCATATTTTGTTTTTTGCCTTTTTTTTTGCCACACCGCACGGCACACGGGATCTTAGCTCCTCAACAAGGGATTGAACCCGCACCCCCTGAAGTGGAACTGTGGAGTCTCAACCACTGGACTGCCAAGGAAGTCCCTGAAACTCATGTTAAAAACTCATATGTTAATGCCCTATGGCAGGGGTCCCCAACCCCTGGGCCACAGACCAGTACCAGTCCCAGTCCGGTCCATAGCCTGTTAGGAACCGGGCCGCACAGCAGGAAGTGAGCGGCGGGCAAGCAAGCGAAGCTTCATCTGTATTTACAGCTGTTCCTCATCACTCGCATTACCGCCTGAACTCCACCTCCTGTCAGATCAGCAGCGGCATTAGATTCTCATAGGAGCCCGAATTCTACAGTAAACTGCGCATGCGAAGGATCTAAGTTGCAGGCTTCTTATGAGAATCTAATGCCTGATGATCTGAGGTGGAGCTGAGGCAGTGATGCTAGCACTGGGGAGCGGCTGCAGATACAGATTATCATTAGCAGAGAGGTTTCACTGCACAGAGACCATAATAAATTAATTGCTTGCAGACTCATATCAAAACCCTATCAGTGAGTGGCAAGTAAAAACAAGCTCAGGGCTCCCACTGATTCTGCATTATGATGAGTTGTATAATTATTTCATTATATATTACAACATAATAATAATAGAAATAAAGTGCACAATGAGTGTAATGCACTTGAATCATCCCGAAACCATCCTCCCCACCCTGATCCGTGGAAAAATTATCTTCCACGAAACCGGTCCCTGGTGCCAAAAAGGTTGGGGACCGTTGCCCTATAGGATAGAATTAGGAGATCCGAGCCCTTGTTAAAGAGGGTCCACAGATCTCCCTAGCCCCTTCCACCATGGGAGGATACCACAAGAAGTCTGTGACCAGGAAGAGGGCCCACACCTGACCATGCTGGCACCCCAATCTGGGACGTCCAGCCTCCAGAACTGTTAGAAATAAATTTCTGTTGTTTATAAATTGTGCAGTCTATGGTATTTTCTTACAGCAGCCCAAATGGATTAAGAAAAACTATTGTACTGTTAGGACAAAATAAAAAGCAAATCAAAAAATATTGCTTATAAAACTTTAAGGAAAGCTAATTTATCGTGGTGATATGAAAGTCTTTAGAAATATCATATACAGAATTGACAAACCTTCAAGATACACATTACTGGAAAATTATCTAAGAAAAAATTAAGATTAATGGTACTGAAGCACTTCCAGAACGGCAGATTAAAGACCTCCAAATAGTTACTCATCCACAAACAGAAAGAGAACACTAGGAAAATTGTCAAAATCAACTTCTCGGATATTTGAAAATTACCTAAAATACTGCAAAAGTCCAAAGAGTATTTATTTTTTTTAAATGGCTGAATTCTAAACAAAGAACAGGCTTTGTGGCATTTTTACCTACTGTAATCACATCCTCTTATTCCAAATTCGTGCTCTCCTTGAAAAACAACAGCCTTGCAACTATGGTAACTGTGAAAATGATTAGCCTAGCAGCCATCGAGGGAGAATGGGTTTAAAACTCTCCGAAAACCCCATCCCCAGAGAAGTGCTCATATGTGTTCTGTCTGAAAGCTAGCTGAAAAGCCTAGTTTGAGAGCATGGCTTTAACTGACCTGATTCAGAGCTCACTCTGTGTGAACAACTCTCTCCCTAGGGTTTTGCCACCCTCCCCTTGAAAAAGAATCAGCTGCAACTGTTGAACATCACAGCAACCTGAGATAGCATTAGCATTTAAGGCTAATAAGAAATAAGAGAATAAAAAAACAAAGCCAAAAATGTTCAGAGGGTATTAGAAAAGCTCTGACATATTCCTGGCAATCTAGATTGCCACACACACGTGCAAGAGAGTGTATATCCCCAGGAAAGATTTGAGAAAGATCTAATCTGTCACCTCTGGCTGACTTTGGGACTCGGTACAAGGAGGACCTGAAGCCAGAAAGAGTTGTAAACTACCTGGTAGAACACTGAAGTCATGGCCCACTCAACACATTTATACAGAGGTACTCAGCAAAGGCTGTGAGACATATGGAATCAAGGAATTTAAGGGAGTCTCTGCCCAATCAATAGCTGACCACTAAATTAATTGAGCAACACTTGATAGTCTGCACACAGCAAAGAAAACAACCTTTTCAGAATTAGTCTAGAAAGTCACTAAACAAATAAAACAACAACAACAAAGAGCAAAAATCCTATGGGAGATCTGATTTCCAGAGCTCTCAAATTATATTATTTAAAATGCCCAGTTTTCAACAAAAACTTACTGGACACTCAAAGAACTAGGAAGTTATGGCCAACACACAAGAGAGAGGCAATAAACAGAAACTGTCCCTGAGGAAAAACAACTGTTGGACCTATTAAACAAAGACAGTAAGTACAGTACTATAAATATGTTCAAAGGACTGAAGAAAAACATGTCTAAAGACTTAAAGGAAACATGAGAACAACATCTCACAAAATGGAGCATATCAATAAAGTACAGAAATTGTTAAAAAGAACAAATAAAGACAAGGGAATGTAGGAAACTCACAAGTATGTGGAAATTAAACAATACACTCCTAAGCAACTAATGGGTCAAAGAAGAAGTCTCAAAGGAAATTAGAAAATACTTTGAGATGAAGAAAAACTAAAACTCAACATACCAAAACTTATGGAATGCAGCAAAAGCACTGATTAGAAGTACATTTATAGCAGTAAGCACCTATATTAAAAAAGACAAAGGCCTTTGTCATGTAATACATGAAATAGAGAATAGAAAACAACAGAGAAAATCAACAAACCTGAAAGTATGTCTTTGAAATCATTAATGATATTGAAAAAAAACTTGAGCTAGACAAACCAAGCCAACAACAACAACAACAAAAACTCAATTTCTTAAAATCAGGAATAAAAGAGAGGACATCTTTACCAACTCTACATCAATAAAAAGGAGTATGAAGGAATACAATGAACAATCATATGCCAACCAATTAGATAACCTATATGACATGGACAAATCCTCAGAAAGACACAAACTTCTGAAAATGGTTCTAGAAGAAACAGAAAATCTGAATAGCCTAGGATAACAAGAGATTAAAGTAGGAATTTTTAAACTTCTGACAAAGAGAAGTCCAGAACCAGGTGGCTTTGATGAATTTTACTGAACATTTAAAGAATTAGCACCAATTCTACAAAAACTACTCCAAAAATTAAAGGGAACACTTTCCAAATCCTTCCATACCAGTTTTAGGCTAATGTAAAAAGTAAAGACATTCAAGAAAATAAAACTACAGACTAATGTCCTTTATGAATATATATGCAAAACTCTACCAAACATTATCAAATTGAATTCAGCAACACATACAAAGGATTATCCACACTATGTAACTATGTAAAACTATGTAAAACTATGTAAAACTCCTTTGCCATGTAACATCACATATTTGGTCTTGGGAAGAATTTTTTGGATTAGACTTCAAAAGCACATACAACAAAAGTAAAAAATAGACAAGACTGCATCAAACTAAAAACCTTCTGTTGAGCAAAAGAAACAGTCAACACAGTGAAGAGACAGCCTACAGAATGGGAAAAATACTTGTGAATCATCTAACTGATATAGGGTTAATATGCAAAATATATAAGGAACTCATACAAATCAAAAGTAAACTAATAACCTGGTTAAAAAAATGGGCAGGTGCAGCAGAAACTAGGTGGCGGGTAGGGAGTGAGCAGCTCCGCGTCGCCACTGCACCTACAGTGTGCCTCGGTAGTGGTGAGTCCTGGTACAAGACCACAGTTTGATAAGTCGTCTCCTACTGCATTAAGGATGGCCAACCTCAGCATGAGATACGCCTCTGGACATTGATGGCTTAAAGTCTTTCTATAAAAATCTACTACTGAACAGATCTTCAAGATGGCGGAAGAGTAAGAGGTGGAGATCACCCTCTGCCCCACAAATACATCAGAAATACATCTACATGTGGAACAGCTCCTACAGAACACCTACTGAATGCTGGCAGAAGACCTCAGACCTCCCAAAAGGCAAGAAACTCCCCACGTACCTGGGTAGGGCAAAAGAAAAAAGCAATAAACAGAGACAAAAGAATAGGGACGGGACCTGCACCAGTGGGAGGGAGCTGTGAAGGAGGAAAGGATTCCACACACTAGGAAGCCCCTTCGCGAGCGGAGACTGCGGGGAGCGGAGGGGGAAGCTTCGGAGCCACGGAGGAGAGCACAGCAAGAGCGGTGCGGAGGGCAAAGCGGAGAGATTCCCACACAGAGGATCGGTACCGACCACTCACCAGGCCGAGAGCCTTACGCACCGGGGTGGGCAGGGGCTGGGAGCTGAGGCTCGGGCTTCGGAGGTCGGATCCCTGGGACAGGACTGGGGTTGGCTGCGTGAACACAGCCTGAAGGGGGCTAGAGCACCACGGCTAGCCCGGAGGGAGTACGGGAAAAAGTCTGGAGCTGCTGAAGAGGCAAGAGACTTTTTCTCGCCTCTTTGTTTCCTGGTGCGCGAGGAGAGGGGATTAAGAGCACTGCTTAAAGGAGCTCCAGAGACAGGCTAACAGCGCGGACCCCAGAGATGGGCATGAGACGCTAAGGCCGCTGCTGCTGCCACCAAGAAGCCTGTCTGCAACCACAGCTCACTCTCCACACCTCCCCTCCCGGGAGCCTGTGCAGCCCACCACTGCCAGGGTCCCATAATCCAGGGACAACTTCCCCGGGAGAACGCACGGCGCGCCTTAGGCTGGTGCAATGTCATGCCGGCCTCTGCCGCCACAGGCTCGCCCAGCACTCCGTACCCCTCCCTCCCCCGGGCCTGAGTGAGCCAGAGCCCCCTAAGCAGCTGCTCCTTAAACCCCATCCTGTCTGAGGGAAGAACAGATGCCCTCCGGCGACCTAAACACAGAGGCGGGGCCAAATCCAAAGCTGAGCACCTGGGAGCTATGAGAACAAAGAAGAGAAAGGGAAATCTCTCCCAGCAGCCTCAGGAGCAGCGGATTAAAGCTGCACAATCAACTTGATGTACCCTGCATCTGTGGAATACATGAATAGACAACGAATCATCCCAAATTGAGGAGGTGGACTTTGAGAGCAAAATTTATTATTTTTTCCTCTTTTCCTCTTTTGGTGAGTGTGTATGTGTATGCTTTTGTGTGAGATTTTGCCTGTATACCTTTGCTTTCACCATTTGTCCTAAGCTTCTGTCCGTCCCTTTCTTTTTCTAAATAATTATTTTTTAATTTAATAACTTTATTATATTTTACTTTATTTTATTCTACTGTATCTTCTTTCTTTCTCTTTTCCTTCCTTCCCTCCTTCCTTCCTTCCTTGCTCTCTCCTTCCCTCCCTCCATTCTTTCCTTCTTTTCTTCTTTCTTCCTTCCTTCCTTTCCTCCCTCCCTCCCTCCATCCCTCCTTTCTTTCTTTCTTTCTTTCTTTCTTTCTTCTTACTTCTACTAATTCTTTCTCTCTACTTTTACTCCCTTTTATTCTGAGCCGTGTGAATGAAAGGCTCATGGTGTAACAACCAGGAGTCAGTGCTGTGCCTCTGAGGCGGCACAGCCAACTTCAGGACACTGGTCAACAAGAGACCTCCAGGCTCCACATAATATCAAACGGCGAAAATCTCCCAGAGATCTCCATCTCAACACCACCACCCAGCTTCACTCACGACCAGCAAGCTACAGTGCTGGACAACCTATGCCAAACAACTAACAAAACAGGAACACAACCATACCCATTAGCAGAGAGGCTGCCTAAAATCATAATAAGTCCACAGACACCCCAAAACAAACCACCAGACATGGACCTGCCCACTAGAGAGACAAGATCCAGCCTCATCCACCAGAACACAGGCACTAGTCCCCTACACTAGGAAGCCTACATAACCCACTGAACCATAACATAACCCACTGGGGACAGACATCAAAAACAACGGGAACTACGAACCTGCAGCCTGCAAAAAGGAGACCCCAAACACAGTAAGATAAGCAGAATGAGAAGATAGCAAAGCACACAGCAGATGAAGGAGCAACATAAAAACCCACCAGACCTAACAAATGAAGAGGAAATAGGCAGTCTACCTGAAAAAGAATTCAGAATAATGATAGTAAAGATGATCCAAAATCTTGGAAACAGAATAGACAAAATGCAAGAAACATTTAACAAGGACCTAGAAGAACTAAAGATGAAACAAACAATGATGAACAACACAATAAATGAAATGAAAAAGACTCTAGATGGGATCAATAGCAGAATAACTGAGGCAGAAGGACGGATAAGAGACCTGGAAGATAAAATAGTGGAAATAACTACTACAGAGCAGAATAAAGAAAAAAGAATGAAAAGAACTGAGGACAGTCTCAGAGACCTCTCAGACAACATTAAACGCACCAACATTCGAATTATAGGGGTTCCAGAAGAAGAAGAGAAAAAGAATGGGACGGAGAAAATATTTGAAGAGATTATAGTTGAAAACTTCCCTAATATGGGAAAGGAAATAGTTAATCAAGTCCAGGAAGCACAGAGAGTCCCATACAGGATAAATCCAAGGAGAAATTCGCCAAGACACATATTAATCAAACTGTCAAAAATTAAATACAAAGAAAGCATATTAAAAGCAGCAAGGGAAAAACAACAAATAACACACAAGGGAATCCCCATAAGGTTAACAGCTGATCTCTCAGCAGAAACTCTGCAAGCCAGAAGGGAGTGGTAGGACATACTGAAAGTGATGAAGGAGAAGAACCTGCAACCAAGATCACTCTACCCAGCAAGGATCTCATTCAGATTTGATGGAAAAATTAAAACCTTTACAGACAAGCAAAAGCTGAGAGAGTTCAGCACCACCAAACCAGCTTTACCTCAAATGCTAAAGGAACTTCTCTAGGCAAGAAACACAAGACAAGGAAAAGACCTACAATAACAAACCCAAAACAATTAAGAAAATGGGAATAGGAACATACATATCGATAATTACCTTAAATGTAAATGGACTAAATGCTCCCACCAAAAGACACAGATTGGTTGAATGGATATAAAAACAAGACCCATATATATGCTGTCGACAAGAGACCCACTTCAGACCTAGAGACACATACAGACTGAAAGTAAGGGGATGGAAAAAGATATTCCATGCAAATGGAAACCAAAAGAAAGCTGGAGAAGCAATTCTCATATCAGACAAAATAGACTTTAAAATAAAGACTATTAGAAGAGACAAAGAAGGACACTACATAATGATCAAGGGATCGATCCAAGAAGATATAACAATTGTAAATATTTATGCACCCAACAAAGGAGCACCTCAATACATGAGGCAAATACTAACAGCCATAAAAGGGGATATCGAAAGTAATATATTCATAGTAGGGGACTTTAACACCCCACTTTCACCAATGGACAGATCATCCAAAATGAAAATAAATAAGGAAACACAAGCTTTAAATGATACATTAAATAAGATGGACTTAATTGATATTTATAGGACACTCCATCCAAAAACAACAGAATACACATTTTTCTCAAGTGCTCATGGAACATTCTCCAGGATAAATCATATCTTGGGTCACAAACCAAGCCTTGGTAAATTTAAGAAAATTGAAATTATATCAAGTATCTTTTCCGACCACAACACCATGAGACTAGATATCAATTACAGGAAAAGATCTGTAAAAAATACAAACACATGGAGGCTAAACAATACACTAATTAATACCGAAGTGATCACTGAAGAAATCAAAGAGGAAATAAAAAAATACCTAGAAACAAATGACAATGGAGACACGACGACCCAAAACCAAGAGGATGCAGCAAAAGCAGTTCTAAGAGGGAAGTTAATAGCAATATAAGCCTACCTTAAAAAGCAGGAAACATCTCGAATAAACAAACTAACCTTGCACCTCAAGCAATTAGAGAAAGAAGAACAAAAAATCCCCAAAGTTAGCAGAAGGAAACAAACTATAAAAATCAGATCAGAAATAAATGAAAAAGAAATGAAGGAAACAATAGCAAAGATCAATAAAACTAAAAGCTGGTTCTTTGAGAAGATAAACAAAATAGATAACCCATTAGCCAGACTCATCAAGAAAAAAAGGGAGAAGACTCAAATCAACAGAATTAGAAATGAAAAAGGAGAAGTAACAACTTACACTGAAAAAATACAAAAGATCATGAGAGATTACTACAAGCAACTCTATGCCAATAAAATGGACAACCTGGAAGAAATGGACAAATTCGTAGAAATGCACAACCTTGTGAGACTGAACCAGGAGGAAGAAATAGAAAATATGAACAGACCAATCACAAGCACCAAAATTGAAACTGTGATTAAAAATCTTCTAACAAACAAAAGCCCAGAACCAGATGACTTCACAGGCAAATTCTATCAAACATTTAGAGAAGAGCTAACACCTATCCTTCTCAAACTCTTTCAAAATATAGCAGAGGGAGGAACACTCCCAAATTCCTTCTATGAGGCCACCATCACCTTGATACCAAAACCAGACAAGGATGTCACAAAGAAAGAAAACTACAGGCCAATATCACTGATGAACATAGATGCAAGAATCCTCAACAAAATACTAGCGAACAGAATCCAACAGCACATTAAAAGGATCATACACCATGATCAAGCGGGGTTTATTCCACGAATGCAAGGATTCTTCAATATACACAAATCAATCAATGTGATAAACCATATTAACAAACTGAAGAAGAAAAACCATATGATCATCTCAATAAATGCAGAGAAAGCTTCTGACATAATTCAACACCCATTTATGATAAAAACCCTGCAGAAAGTAGGCATAGAGGGAACTTTCCTCAACCTATTAAAGGCCATATATGACAAGCCCACAGCCAACATCATCCTCAATACTGAAAAACTGAAAGCATTTCCACTAAGATCAGGAACAAGACAAGGTTGCCCACTCTCACCACTCTTATTCAACATAGTTTTGGAAGTTTAAGCCACAGCAATCAGAGAAGAAAAGGAAATAAAAGAAATCCAAATCGGAAAAGAAGAAAAACTGTCACTGTTTGCAGATGACATGATACTATAAATAGAGAATCCTAAAGATGCTACCAGAAAACTGCTAGAGATAATCAATGAATTTGGTAAAGCTGCAGGATACAAAATTAATGCACAGAAATCTCTGGCATTCCTATACACTAATGATGAAAAATCTGAAAGTGAAATCAAGAAAACACTCTCATTAACCACTGCAACAAAAAGAATAAAATACCTAGGAATAAACCTACCTAAGGAGACACAAGACCTGTATGCAGAAAATCATAAGATACTGATGAGAGAAATTAAAGATGATAGAAATAGATGGAGAGATATACCATGTTCTTGGATTGGAAGAATCAACATTGTGAAAATGACTCTACTACCCAAAGCAATCTATAGATTCAATGCAATCCCTATCAAACTACCACTGGCATTTTTCACAGAACTAGAACAAAAAATTTCACAATTTGTATGGAAACACAAAAGACCCCGAATAGCCAAAGCAATCTTGAGAACGAAAAATGGAGCTGGAGGAATCAGGCTTCCTGACTTCAGACTCTACTACAAAGCTACAGTAATCAAGACAGTATGGTACTGGCACAAAAACAGAAAGATAGATCAATGGAACAGGATAGAAAGCCCAGAGATAAACCCACACACATATGGTCACCTTATCTTTGATAAAGGAGGCAGGAATGTACAGTGGAGAAAGGACAGCCTCTTCAATAAGTGGTACTGGGAAAACTGGACAGCTACATGTAAAAGTATGAGATTAGATCACTCCCTAACATCATACACAAAAATAAGCTCAAAATGGATTGAAGACCTAAATGTAAGGTCAGAAACTATCAAACTCTTAGAGGAAAACACAGGCAGGACACTCTATGACATAAATCACAGCAAGATCTTTTTTGACCCACCTCCTAGAGAAATGGAAATAAAAACAAAAATAAACAAATGGGACCTAATGAAACTTCAAAGCTTTTGCACAGCAAAGGAAACCATAAATAAGACCAGAAGACAACCTTCAGAATGGGAGAAAGTATTTGCAAATGAAGCAACTGAGAAAGGGTTAATTTCCAAAATTTACCAGCAGCTCATGCAGCTCAATAACAAAAAAACAAACAACCCAATCCAAAAATGGGCAGAAGACCTAAATAGACATTTCTCCAAAGAAGATATACAGACTGCCAACAAACACATGAAAGAATGCTCAACATCATTAATCATTAGAGAAATGCAAATCAAAACTACAATGAGATATCATCTCACACCAGTCAGAATGGCCATCATCAAAAAATCTAGAAACAATAAATGCTGGAGAGGGTGGGGAAAAAAGGGAACCCTCTTGCAGTGCCGGTGGGAATGTGAATTGGTTCAGCCACTATGGAGAACAGTATGGAGGTTCCTTAAAAAACTACAAATAGAACTACCATATGACCCAGCAATCCCACTACTGGGCATATACCCTGAGCAAACCATAATTCAAAAAGAGTCATGTACCAAAATGTTCATCGCAGCTCTATTTACAATAGCCCGGAGATGGAAACAACCTAAGTGTCCATCATAGGATGAATGGATAAAGAAGATGTGGCACATATATACAATGGAATATTACTCAGCCATAAAAAGAAATGAAATTGAGCTATTTGTAATGAGGTGGATAGACCTAGAGTCTGTCATACGGAGTGAAGTAAGTCAGAAAGAGAAAGACAAATACCGTATGCTAACACATATATATGGAATTTAAGAAAAAAAAATGTCATGAAGAACCTAGCGGTAAGACAGGAATAAAGACACAGACCTACTGGAGCACGGACTTGAGGCTATGGGGAGGGGGAAGGGTGAGCTGTGACAAAGCGAGAGAGAGACATGGACATATATACACTACCAAACGTAAGGTAGATAGCTAGTGGGAAGCAGCCACATAGCACAGGGATATCAGCTCGGTGCTTTGTGACCCCCTGGAGGGGTGGGATAGGGAGGGTGGGAGGGAGCGAGACGCAAGAGGGAAGAGATATGGGAACATATGTATATGTGTAACTAATTCACTTTGTTATAGAGCAGAAACTAGCACACCATTGTAAAGCAATTATACCCCAATAAAGATGTTTTAAAAAAAAATTCTCTTTATCAATCCACCATCTGGAGAGAGAATAGTCTATAAGTAATCTTTTTGTTTTCATTCTGTAGGAGAAATAATCATGTGTCACTTCACTCTTCTTTTGTAAATTATTTGCTTATTTTTCCCATTTTAAAGGCTTCCCTAACATCTGTAATTAGAATTTCCCATGCCTTTTGAAGTTTATTTTTCTTAACCTTAAAAATATTTTTAGGAATAGTATGTGTTCCCTGTGGAAGACAAAGAACATAAAAAATTAAAATATGAACTGCTAGCCCTTAATGTACTTATTAGTAAACTTCCACTGCCCAATGAAGAGCCACAAAACATAGCATCCTAACACAACAACTGTTTGTTCTCACAGATCTACAGGTTGGCTGAGGGGCTCTACTTCACGCTGTAGCTTAGGACCAGAGGGCTGGCTGGGACCCTTTCTAATGGTGATGACAGTTTTAAAATGTGAGGTGGGTCTTATAAGTGCTGTCACAGAAAGATCTTGCATTCACTTCCATTAAGTTACAAGAGCAAGTCACAGAACAATATGTACACTGTGGCCCCTGTGTGTTAAAAATTCAACATATTTTTGTAGCACATCTATGTACAAAGAAGCCTCAAATCAGCTTTAGAATGACACACACCAGACAGTTAATTGTGGTTACTTTTGAAAAAGGGGCTGAATTTTCGAGCAATGTTGTAAGGGAGGAGTTTGTGATTTATGTGTGTAAGAAGTTTTTATAAGAAGAATATATATGCTATGATTAGCTCTGTCATTAAAACATTTAAATGAGCCTAAGAGTAGAAATAGTAGTTGTGTATCACTCGGATTAAGTAACTGCTAACTGATGCAACAGAGAAAACCTGATATCTGAATGACTTAACACAACAAAAGTCTGTTTCTTGTGCACATAAAATCTGATGAAGGTTGGCAGAGGCTCACCTCTCACAGATGACTCCGAGATCCCGGCTATGTACGTCGCGTGGCTCCACACCTCAACACGGGCTCTCTCTGTTTGCTGCTGAATGGAAGAGAAAGCACAGAGGTGCCGTACTGACTCCCTCGTGCCTTGGTCTGGAGGTGACCCTTCCTAATTACAAGTGGACTGGGAATATAGTCTCCCCAGGAACCCAAGGAGAGCAAGACAGGATGTGGATGAGGTTTGCAGTCTCCCATAAACTGGTGTATAGTGTGTGCTCAATAAAGAGCAACTACTGCAATTGCTTATGACAACAACCCTCTTAGTTAGTTGGAGGAGTTTCTGAGAAGGCCAAATTTACCTTGAAATTCACCAAGTTTTTCTTGTGCATACTATGTAAGACATGTTTGCAAATACAGGATTCCCTCTAATTTCCAAAAGTACCCTGTACATCTCAGCAGAGAGGGCTTTCACCAGTACCTTTCTGCATTGCCAGTTGCAATAACCTGTGTAATCTCAGTAGGCTGGGAATTTTCTCCTAACTTTTGGTTGCATGGTCAAAATCATAGCCACCCACCACCTGACTGAACATACCTGAACACCCGAACAGGTGCCATTAAGCATATTGAACAAACAGCATCTCCCCTGGGGCCGATACAGACAAGGATTACTGGGAGGATGGTGAATTACTTTTCCTTGTTATTCAAAGCTAGCATGTCTGACAAAGAACCATTTTCCACCTCCAAGAAGGACTCCAAGATGGGTTTTTAGGAATTCAGCCTCAGCAGATGTTTGTTTACACAGTGATTTCCTTGGTCCCTCCTCCTTTACCACTTAGGAAGAAGGCTTTGGTTTTGGACCCCTTAATTAAGTTCACTCATCAGTGTATGGATTCAGTGGCCAGATTCAAAGAAGACACTTCATTAAAATCCTACTGCAAATATCACGTTGTTTCAAACAAGGCCTCCCTAGCCTTGGGGTTATAAGCCAAGGCCCTGTAGAGTCCATACCAAATCAGAGTCTCGTCACCAGCAGGTTTGCAAACACTGAGAATGTGGTGGAGGCACCCAGTGGGGATGAGGAGGTGTGTAAACGTCACTGTCTGAAGTGAACAGATACATGGAAAGGGCAGCTGCTGTCCCAGGGGTCCACGGTGACGAACGGGATCTGCGGGGAGTCGGGATGCTCCGAGTCAGGGGAGGGCAGGGCATATGGGCTGTCCGTTCCTCCGGGAGCTGAGTGCAGCCTCCAGAGGAAGATGCAGAGAAGAGCTGGCCAGCAGGTCAGCTTCCAGTCTGGACACGAGGGCACACTGGGGAAGACCAAGGGTCAGGGCGCTGTGATGCCACAAAGTGCTGGGACTGGACCCCCGTGCCGGGACCGGGGCAATCAGCTCTCAGGGAAGCCTGGGGCGAGGGGCAGGAGGATCCTAGGTAAACGAAGCCCACAGACAATCCCCAAATGGTGTCTGATTCTCATGTTCACCTTCCTTCTTTAGGCCTGCTTTTAATATTTTGGCTACAAGTTCCTCTTTCTTATTGCCTGAGAGACGTCACGGAGCAGTGAGAGGAGAAATGGATTAAGAGACAGAAGGGCTGCCTCAGGCTGGGAGGAGTGGAACAGTATGGGCTCTGGAGGAATTCAGACCGGGCTGTACTCCCGGTTCTGTCACTTTACCAGTCCGGAGAATACTGCAAGTTCTTTGTCTGCCAAGTGGGTTTGATAAGCCTCATCTTATAGAACTGTCGGAACATATGTGATATATGTAAAGCACCTGGCACAGTGGCTGGCGATGTCTGGGTCTTTCATGCATGGCAGTTATTATGATGCTTATTTTCATACCAGAAGAGACTGGTCTTCTCTGTCCTAGAGATACCCTCATCTCTAGGAATTTTTCATTTTATCCAGGAGATGTCAGAGACTATGCGGGCCTCTAGGACAAAGAAAGCTGAATTAACCAAAGTGCTCCTTAGCAAGTAACCCTGAGTACATTTTTCCTAGCAGAGAATATGTTGTTTCATTTGTGGAGGCAGGGGTTCCACCAGGATGCAAATCAAACCTTATAGAATTTGTGTCAAGGACCAATAATTCCCCTGCCTCCCAAAACCCCCCCGATTTTCATGTGTTTCATCACCACCAAAGTCTGGGCCCATTTAGGAGTTCTGCCAGATTACACTCAAGACAAACAAATCTCATATATTAACGCATATATGTGGAATCTAGATAACTGGTACAGTTGAACCTCTTTGCAGGGCAGGAACAGAGACGCAGACATAGAGAACGGACATGTGGACACGGGGGAAGGGGGGGTGGCATGAACTGGGAGATTAGGATTGACCTATGTACACTACCATGTGTCAAATAGACAGCTAGTGGGAACCTGCTGTACAGCACAGGGAGCTCAGCTTGGTGCTCTGTGACCACCTAGATGGGTGGGGGGAAGTGCAGCAGGGAGGGGATATATGTATACGTGTAGATGATTCACTTCGTTGCACAGCAGAAATACAACATTGTAAAGCAATTATACTCCAATTAAAAAAACCCGATAACTAATTAATGGAGCGGGCTGGGGCTCCTCCAGCCCAGGGCACAGAGTGCCAGCACAGGGGCTTCTCAGCATCCCACCACAAAGAGACAATCTGCATAAAACACCTGGTTTGTTTGGGCACCGTGTTCACCTGCACCGGGGCAAAAGCACTGGACCCCTGCTCACCATTATCACAGCCTCATCTAGCCCACCATGCAGCCAACTTAAAATTACCTCCCAAGGAGGGATTTGCAAAATAACCTAAACCTCAAAGTGTTCTGGCTAAGAGAATTTATACTTCACTGCTCTCATCTGGACTCTCTCCCCACCATCCTCACTGAGTTTTTCCATCACACCACCTTCCTTATATAATAGCGGCTCTTATACTCTCAACATCTACAGGCAGGTGCAGGGTCTTTTTTATCTTAGCATCATCACTACCAGCACAGAACCTTCCAAAGAGCAGATGCTCAATTACAGATGGGAATCAATGAGGCACTGAGTGAGGAATGTAACTTATTACTATTTAATTTTGTCGGCATTCTTGAATAAGCTAAGGACATCTAGGTGTATATCTTTGAATTTTACAAAGAGAAAGACAAAGGTGAATAAGACAAACCAAAATTTGACTAAACTTTACTTTGCTTTTCATTTTAAAACCACAGCATTCTTTCACATTTCCAAGAAAATTCCTATTCCAATGCCATATTATCTCAGTCCAGAACCCCAGAAAGATGCAAGGAGTTTTCACATCGTACTACACAGTACCTAAACTCTTACGCTTAAACCTGATAAACAACAACAAATATGTGATCCATGTCATTTATAAACTTGGATTCTGAATCTAAAGAAACATTCTAGTGAAAGAAACAACATTTGAAAGATACTACTGTAAAACAGGAACACAAAGAAGATATATATTATGATCTTTCCAGCCCCAGCTTAGCCTCTCACTACTGAAAAGGTTGGCAGCGTTGGTCAAACACAAAGTGAAGAAGCTGCCTCAGACCTCACTAAGGGTGGGAGGAACTGCTAGACATGACCTTGGAAGGCGCACTGGCCTTGACACAAGTACCAGCCCTGGCTGCAGCTCTGGCTCGGGCTCGGGCTCGGGCTCTCTCTTCCTCATCTTTCAGAGCCTCCTCATAGAGATCTGGTAAGGCACTGGGGACGGTACCAGTCACCTTGGCCATAAACTCCAGGACTTTCATCTTGCTGGTTTCAGCGTGGGCTCTCCGGCCCCACAGGAGCTCATAGCACGGGAGATCGCTGTCGCACACCTGACGATACACCAGGTACTTTTCCTGCACCAGATCTTCTGTGATAAGCTTCCTGGGCTCCCCAAAGATTATGTGACACCTTCCAACATAAACACCCAAACCATTCAGGAATTCCCAGATCTCCTCCTCAGAGGCGCGGTCGCCATGCAAGAAGATCACACCGAGGACAAGCATCAGAAGCCCATTCTTCCGAAACCGCCCGCCACTGCTCTGACGCCCATCATCGCTGACATGTAGCTTGCTGACAAGGGCATAGGAATCACCACCCGGCTTGACTTCCTTCAACTCAAGACCAAAGACCAGCTGAACGCACTCAGCAGCTCTCCTGAGGATCTCAGGGAACTTCCTCTTGTACCTTTTGTTCACAAGCTTCAGCAAGTCTGCCTTTATAATGGGCTCTTCCACTGTATACTTCTCCAGCAGGAATTCTATCACCATTCCCACCTTCTTGATCAGAGGATCTCTCTGAAAGCTCTCACCGGAGGCTGAAGCCTGGGAGGAATTTTTCCTTGCCTCAACCCGGACCTTGGCACGCACATCAGATCCTGGGCCTGAAACCCCTGCAGCACGAGAGCTAGTGGCTGGGGCTCCCTGAGGCTCCTGGCGAGTGCCAGCAGCAGGGGAGCTCGGGGGAGTACCCCGAGAAGGAGAAGAGGGGCACGAGGGCGACTCTTCTCTCTGTGCTGCAGTGGCCTGAGCACCCCCGAGATTCTGGGTCTCCCTCCGGGCCTGGTGGCGCTTCTCACGGGCACGGAGCTTACTCTTCTGCCCCCGAGGCATGACTATGGGCAGGGACAGCAAGCGGGGGAGTGGGCAGGAGAGCAGGTGATGCTGGAACCTGGAGGAGGGAAGGTGAGAGGGTGTGAGCACCTTCAGCAGGGAGGTCCCACCCTGACTTGAAGAAGGCCGCTCTGCACGTTTCCTTGAGGGCACTGCTCTAGGAACCACTAGGCTCTTGTTCTTGGTCAGCCTGTCCCGAGAACCCAGTGTAAGAAGCGAGAGTGAGTGAGCCTCAGGCTACAGCCTGCCAGCCCTGCCTGTGGCTGACAGCGGTGACCACAGATCCTGGTAGGGTAGGCCCTCTCTGGGTTCCAAGGGTCCCTTTCGTTCACAAACAGGATTGTCCCATTGACTCTTGGTAGGGCCGGGACCTCTTTCCTGTGCTGCTCTAAAGGTGACACCTCAAAGCTCCCTGGGGCCCACGAGAAGGAACTGAGCCATGGACACTGTCGGGGTGCACAGCGCTGACAGTTGTGTGGGGCCTGCTCTGTCCTGAACTCGTTGGTCCTCAACCATTCAGCGTCCTCATCTTGTCGATACCAAGGGTCTGGGACCCCTCCTGCTGCCCCTGGTGCGGCACCTTCAGACGAAGGATCTCGTCTCCCTTAGAAATGATACAAAGAAATGAGGAGCCTCCGCCTGACAACCATGCTCTGGGCCTTCAAGGGCTGAGCAGAGGCCTGAGCAGGACTCTTTATTATGCCTTTGATTCGGTGGAAGGGGGGTGTGCTATCTTCAGTCGTCATTCACAGTCCCCACTGGGTCTCCTGGGAGGATCTGGGGGCTCCTTTCTCTCTTGACTTGAGGACATTTCCTCACAGTACGGCCCACAGCTCCCTGAGACTTAACAGTGGAAGTGAGGATGGCCTTACCTGGCCACAGCGCCCCTAGTCTCTAGAGGCTGAAAGCTGCAGCAGGCAGGCTGAGGCCCTATAACGTGTGGTCCTCCCTCACGGTCCCCATTTCTCACTCAGGGGAGGGTCTACGGTTCCTCCCTCTGCTGACCCATCACACCAAGATGCTGACTTCCCTGTGAGTTCCGAGTGGGGAACTGATGGGCACTTCTGCCTCACATCTGTGCCCGGGGGCGCCTCTAGGAACGACAATGGAGAGGGACTCTGCGCAGTCCCCGCTGGCACGGGGTGGACTTCCCCCCACAGTCCTCAGCATCTTCTCCGTGAGTCCCGGCAAATCCCGGAAATCCTCCCTCCGCTGATCTGAGTTCGCTTGCATTACATTAAGATTCTCACCTTCCTGAGATCCCCAAGATGAAAGAAAGGGTGAGCCACTGCCAGTCACCCCCATCCATGCCCTCCCTGGGTTGGTAGCAGGGGCTGGACTCCGCGGGACCCCACTGTTGCGGCATCGTTGGCCTCTTTCGCCCTCACTCAGACGGCATCTACGCTCCTCCCTCAGCCCACCTGAGTCTTCTGGCCTCAGATCAAGGCCCACATCTGCCTGGGTCCCTGGGGCCCGAAGTGAGGGGTGACACATCAGGCTACCTCTACCTGGGGTGTCCCAGGGCTGAGGGGGGTGGGAGTTTGTGGGCCCCCACTGCTTTAGGTGGGTGTGCATCTACATCATCCCTCAGTGTCCTCACCCTGACGCACAGCAGGACTTGGACATCCTCTGTGTCTTGACTTGACGTCTATCCCCTCACACTAAGGCCCCCAACTCCCCAAGACCCGCTAGAAAGAAAATTTTCTTGTCTCTCTAGCTACAACTGTGTGTGGACTTGCAATGCTGACAGGCAGGAAGAGATTCTGTGGCCCTCACTATTGTG
Source organism: Delphinus delphis (assembly GCF_949987515.2). NCBI lineage: Eukaryota > Metazoa > Chordata > Mammalia > Artiodactyla > Delphinidae > Delphinus > Delphinus delphis. Next base: position 95,988,311 of record NC_082704.1, read on the forward strand.
GTGTAGGTGGTCCCCTCAATTCTCAGGGTCCTCTCCTTGGTTCCTGACATTACCTGGAAATCCTCCGGCTGCTCACCTGAGCCCATACTCCCATCAAGGAGGTTCCTCACCTCCCTGCCATGGTCCGGGAAAACGTGAGTGATATTCATCAGGTCACCATGCCTGAGTCTCCCTCCCAGGTCTGAGAGTAGGAATGAGATTCTATGTAGTTCACTTCTTTCTGGGTGGGGCTCCCGCATGTTCACTCGGTGTTACCACCTTGACTCTCGTTAGGAACCAAGCTTCTTCCCTATGTTGAATGAGGCCTCTCCCATTAGACCCAAACCCTGACGTCCCTGAGACCACCCTTGGAGGAACTGAGAGGGCAATTCAGCCTGAGAGCTCTAAACCTGGCTTCCCAGGGCGAAGGCAGAGGTGGCACTTTGTGGGGTCTCCTCTGTTCTGGGGGAGTCGGTTGTCTCATTCCTCACAGAGAATTTGTGCCTTGACATCGATCATGGCCTGGGACTCCTCTTCTTCTGCTGAACCGGGCAGCCAGCCCTTAAAGCAAGGCCCTCATCTCCCTCAGACCCCACAGGCAGAAGTTAGGGGGCACCTGAGCCTGCCAGCTCTGCCCTGGGCCTCCCGGGGCTAACGGCAGGGGCGGCATCAGATGCAGCTCTCTCCACTGTGTATGGAGCAGTCTCCATTTCCTCACTCAGGATCTTCACCTTGACTCTGCACCCTGCCTGGGACTTTGCCCTCTGCTGACGTGAGCCCATGACCGTCAGAAAAGGTCCTCATCTTCCTGGGACCTGAGCTTACAGTCAGAGTGAGCCTCATTCTGCCAAAGCTGATCTGGGGCTCGGCTACGCCTGGTAACAGCAAGGGTGGGACTCTCCGACCCCACTGTTCTGGAGTTGGTGGCTCCCTCAGTCCTCATTCAGGACTCTGGCGTCCAGTCCGGGTAGGGTTTGGGATTCCTCCCTCCACTGACCCGAATCTACATGCCTCAGACCGCAGCTCTCACCTCCTTGAATAGCTAGAAGAGAAGTCGGGGGCTCCACATCCCGGCTACCTTATCTGGGGACTCCCAGGTCTGAGAGCAGGGCTGCTGATTTGTGCAGTTCCCTGTTTTCACGAGAGGTCTGCTTACTAACACTGATGGTCCTACCTCTGCTTCTTTTAGGGCCAAGTCTCCTCCCTAAGCTTAATGGGGTTGCCTTATCTATCTATCCATCCATCCATCCACCCGTTGTTTTACATTTCACACCCATTACGCATTTACTTCGTAACTGGTAGTTTGTATCTCTTAACTGTCCTCACCTAATTTCTCTCTTCCCCCAACCACTTTTGCTCTCTGTATCTATAACTGTTTCTGTTCTGTTGTTTGTTCATTTGTTTTTTCAGTTTCCACGTGTAAGTGAAATCATACAGTATTTGTTTTTCTCTGTCTGACTTATTTCACTTAGCGTACAGAACACCCTCTTGGTCCACGCCCCCGCCCTTTCTTTTTGGCCGCACCATGTGGAACGTGGGATCTTAGTTCCCCTACCAGGGATCGAAGGTGCGCCCCCTGCAGTGGAAGCGAGGAGTCTTAACCACTGGACCGCCAGGGAAGTCCTGCCCCCTTTCCATAAAGGCCTTTCTCTACCCGAACGTTCCCTAGTCCCCAACCCCACTTCCCACCCCAGGCAGAAATGAGGGGTTCTCTCAGCCTGAATTACTCTAGAGCATCGCACGAGTGAAGGTGGGAGGGGGCCCCGTGCAGTCACGCCTTTCGGAAGGAGGAACCCTCGTCAGCTCTGAAGGTCCCACTTTTCACCTGCTGGGGACAAGACTACACCCTTTGCCTAAGAAGCCGCCCCCTCTAGACAAAGGCCCTCCACTCTCTGAGGCCCTCCAGACGGCAACTCCTCTGGCATATAGGTCAGATCAGGGTCTCACGCTGCTGATGGCAGGCAGGGGCGGGAGGCGGGGGGGTCACCTTTGTTATGGGGAGAGGGGGGAGGGAAGGTCCCTGCAGGCTACATTCAGGTTCTCACCGTGGCTCCGGACGAGTCCTGAAAACCCACACTCGGACAAACAAACGCCGCAGCTCCCGGTCGGGCTCCTCGCTTCCAAAGCGGAAATCCGGGGGAGCCGCATCCGGCGCTGCGTGGGGTATCCGAGGGCTGACGGTAGGGGCGGGACTCTGCGGGAACGCCCACTGTTCGGGGTTCAGCGGCCCCTGCCTCCTGCCGGTGCCGTCTATCAGAGCCCGGGACCCCTCCCTCTATGGTCCCGGGTCCTCCAGCCTCCGAACCAAGCCCTCACCTCCCCGAGGCCCTAGTGGAGGGAAGTCAGGGCGCTGCTCCGACCATCTCTGCCTGACAAGACGGGCGCCACCCTGTGAGCCTCCCTCCTTGGGGGAGAGACCCCCTCATTAGCACTGAGGGTCCTCACCTTGACTCTGGTTATGGCCAAGACGTCCCCCTCTGCAGAACTGGAGTCTGATCCTGCTAGATGAGGCCCTTCCCTCCCTGAGATCACTCGGGTGGAATGAGGGGATGACTCAGCAGTAGCTCTTCTGGGTCTCCCAGGGCTAAGAACTGTACAGAATTCTATTTGGCCCCCTCTGCTTTTGGGGGTCCCCTCATAACACTCAGCATCGTCACATGAATTCTTGTTAGGGCTCAGGTCTCTATCTCTCTCTCTGCAAAACTGAGGCCAACCCCATTAGACAGAGACCCTCACCTCACTGAGACTTTACAGGCTGAAATCAACCTGACATCTATGGCCAGAGCTTCCCGGGGATGACAGCATCAGAGATTTTTCCGGGGCCTCCTTTTATGCTGTGCGTGCTACCCTTAGTCCACATTCAGATCCTCACCTTGACACATGATCAATCCTGTAACTCCACTCTCTGCTTTCCTGAAGCTGCTTGTCTTACATCAAGGTCCTACTCTCCTAAGAATTCCAAGTTGAAAGTCAGGGTGATCCTCATATGACCATAGTCCATTGGGGCCTCCAAGAACAGGCAGCAGGGATGCAACTCTATAGGACCTCACTGTTCTGGCTGGGTCCTTCCATGATTCCTCACTCAACATGCTCACTACATCTAACAAAGCCTGGCACTCCTCCTTCTACAGAACTGAGGTCACTCTCCTTAGTCTTTGGATAACTCCTATATTCAGGGGTGATCGTCTCCTCGGTCCTCATTCATGGGGGTTCTTATATCAGCTTCTGTCTCTTGATTAAAGGCTTTCTGGGAAACGCATATTCCTACAAACATTTGACCAGTTACCCTATTGCAAATCTTGGGAGAAAATGGGTCTCTGTCCCGAAAGTGATGTAAGATTAGGAAAATACAGCACAAATTAAGGACCACAGGACAGATGTTACGCTGTCAGAGAAAAAAAGCTGATATATTCCTTCTCTTCACCAGCCAGACTTAGGGTAGTTCTAAAATATTTACTTTCTACATAGAAGGATAGAGCCAGATAATCTTGTAAGCCCCTGATCATTTGAGGGTATCTGATTTTGCACATGCAGATGATCATATTGTTACTGAGCATTATCTCTTTCTCTCCTTTATTCATATCTCTTGTTTATTTCCGTATTCGTACTGCTGTGGGTATGTATTCCAATCCAGTGTTTTGGTCACAGAGTCCTTCTTTTCATCACTCAAGATACATTTTGAAGTGGTAGAAGACAGTGAATTAACTGACTCATGATCAGCCTCAGGCTGGGAGGAGTGGAATGGCGCGAGCTCTGGACAAATTCAGACCAGAGGTCCAGTCCCAGCCATGTGACCTATTAGCTGTGTGAACTCAGGTCCATCACCAAGCTCTGTGAGCCTCAGGTGAAGTGGCTTTGTTAAGCCCTATTTTGCAGGGCTAGTGGCATGCAGGTAATGTATGTAAAACACCTGGCACAGCGCCTGGACCACATTGAGACTTTACACAATGTCTGTTTTTACCATGATTATGATTATTTTGGCTGCAGACGATACCACCCACCCTGAAGGAATTTTTAAATCCAGGAGATATCAGAGAATATGTGGCATTCTAGGACATGGAACACCAAATCAGTCCAAAATGCTGTTTACAAAGAATCTTTAATTTCCCCAATAAATCAAATATGAAAATTATATTTTCCTTCCAACTGAATGAAATTCAAATATTCTAGAATATGCTTCCAAGACTAACTCTTTCTTCCTTCCAAGCTGCCCTTTCATCTAAACTAAACAACCCCTATCGTCATTAATTTTACCGTCACCAAAAATCTACACCTCTCGTAGACTTTGCGGAATTACAACCAAAAAAAAAAAAAAAAAAAAACTGAATGCGAATGCCCTTTTAATAGGATGGGCTCTGACTCCTTGTCCCCCAGCAAAGAGTATCAGCCCACTGGCTTCTGAGTTTCCAGTTTCAGACTACTGTCACCTTTATTTCAAAGACACTCCTTGGAGATGATGTGCATAAAACACCTAGGTTGTGCATTGTGTTCACCTGCACTGGGACAGGAGCACGGGGCACGTTCCATCCCTGCCCTGGGTGGAGATTTCTCTCTGGTTTACTCATGATTTCAAAGTAACTGTTAAGGGCAGTTTTCCATTCCAGGCTTAAGTCTCTCAACTCTGAGACCCACCATCTGAGGGTCTGGCCCCTGTTCAGTGTTTCCACAGCCTCACTGGCTGGCTCACCATACGGCCTAACTTAAAATTATCTCCCACTGCAGGACTTTTATATTGTCCTAAAGTCTCAAAGTGCCTTGCATCAGGACGTTTACACTAGACTCCTCATGAGGAACCCCTCAACCCCCACTTCTTACCCCTTATTTTTATTGGGCCTTTAGATCTTCGTTCACCAGCTGCTTTCTATGAATGCTGCTCTTAGACTCTAGAATTCTACAGGCAGGGGTTGGGTCTATGTTTCTTAGCATCCCCAGTACCATCCAAAAGCCTTCTGAAGAGCAGACGCTAAATTGATATTTGAACAATTAAAGATCAGGGCTTCCCTGGTGGCACAGTGGTTAAGAATCCGCCTGCCAATGCAGGGGACACGGGTTCGAGCCCTGGTCCGGGAAGATCCCACATACCGCGGAGCAACTAAGCCCGTGTGCCACAGCTACTGAGCCTGCGCTCTAGAGCCCGCGAGCCACAACTGCTGAAGCCCACGTGCCACAACTACTGAAGCCCACGTGCCTAAGGCCCGTGCTCTGCAACAAGAGAAGCCACCGCAGTGAGAAGCCCACGCACCGCAATGAAGAGTAGACCCACTCGCCGCAACTAAAGAAAGCCCTTGCAGCAACCAAGACCCAACGCAGCTAAAAATTAATAAATCAAAAAAATAAAAATAAAAAAAAAGAGCACATGTGCAAGAAGGCAAAATACTGTGATTTCACTTCTCCCACATTCTTAAATAAGCAAATCCAGGTATATATACTTCCATTTTACAAAGAAAGACTACAAGGAATAAACAAACAAGAAGTGAATACCTCTTCAGTTTTTTTTTCTGTATCTCATGATCACACAGACTTTACTGTGGAATAATTTCCTTTTTCACAAAAAATCCATATTCCAATGTTCCGAATGATAAGAAATGATTCAAGGATTTCCAGTTTGTGTTACATAATACCAAAATTCTTATTTTTCAACCTGATAAGCTGCACTAAATGTGTGAGTCATATCATTAATAAACTTAGACTCTGAAGCTAAACACATCTTTAATTGAAAGGAACAACATTTAAAAATAGAAAAAAGAAAAATCTCCGATTTGTGCATATTGTCTAGGAACACAAATATATTATATGTTGTGTTCCCATGAGCCACACCTTGGCCCTCCACTAGTTGGGAGACTGATTGCTTTCTTTAAATACAATGTGAAGTATCCGCTCAGACTTCACTAGGGACCGGAGGAGCTTTGGGACATGCCCTGGAACACCCACTGGCCAGCGTAGCAGTATGAGCCCTGGCTGCAGCTCTGGCTCAGGCTCTCTCTTCCTCATCTCTCAAAGCCTCTTCATACCAGGATGGGAAGGCACTGGGCTTGGTATCACTGACATTAGCCCCAAACTCACACATTCTTTTATATATCTATATCCATAACTATCCTGGAAGCACCCCATATTAGTTTACAAAGATCATGCTCATTCTTTTTCATAGCTACACACTATAGTACTCCACTCTGTGAATATACCATGTTTTTATCAATTAATATATTCACGGACATTGCAGTATTTTCACATTGTTGTGGATGTGTCTTCGGGGTTAATTTCTGAAAAATTGGAGTTACTGGCTCAAATGTAAATGCATATTTCCTTTTGTTGTATCGCCAAATTCTGTTTATGTTCTAATCTCATTCTTTGACGTGTAGCTGTCCAGCTACACGTCAAAGAATGAGATTAGAACATTCTCTAACATTACATACAAAAATATACTCAAAACCAATTGAAGACCTAAATATACGAGTGGAAAACATAATGCTCCTAGAAGATAACATGGGTGGAACACTCTTTGACATAAATCATAGCAATATTTTTTTGGATCTGTCTCCTAAAGCAAAGGAAATAAAAGCAGAAACAAACAAATGGAATATAATTAAAGTTAAAAGCTTTTGCACAGCAAAGGAAACCATTGACAAAATGAAAAGACAACCTGTGGAATGGGAGAAAATATTTGAAAATGATATGATCAATAAGGAGTTAACATCCAAAATATATAAACAGCTCATATAACTCAACAGTTAAAAAAGAAAAACCAAATAACCCAATCGAAAAAATGGGCAGAAGATGTAAACAGACATTTTTCCAAAGAAGACATACAGATGGCCAACAGGCAAATGAAAAGACGGTCAACATCATTAATCATCAGATAAATGCAAATTAAAACTACCATGAGGTATTATTACCTCACACCTATCAGAATGGCCATCATCAAAAAGAACAGAAATAACAAATGCTGGCAAGCACGTGGAGATCTGTACACTGTTGGTGGGAATGTAAATAGGTGTAGCCACTGTGGAAAACAGTATGGAGGTTCCTCCAGAAACTAAAAATAGAGCTACCATATGACCCAGCAATTCCACTCCTGGGTATGTATCCAAAAGAAACAAACGAACAAACAAAAAACAACAACCCCACCCCCTCACTAAGTTGGATGGTCTCCTTCAGGTTCTCGATGGTTCTCTGAGCCTGAGGGTTTCCACCGCTCATCTACCCTTCCCCCCAGCTTCGTCTACATGCCTCTGACCCCACCCTCCCAGTCCAACCTCTCTGTTTAGTAAGAAGGTGCCTGTGTCTGGCAGAGCCAGGATAGGATAAAGAGACAGTCCTTCCCAGCCGCCCAGATAATCAAGAGTTTTGACCGGATCTTTGAGCACACACCAGGACTGTGAGGGGCCAGAGGAAAAGCACAGACTATGGTGCTGAAAGGGATTAATAAGGAACTTAGTGATTTGGCCCGTGACCCTCCAGCACGCTGCTCTGCAGGTCCAGCTGGGGATAATATGTTTCATTGGCAAGCCACAATTATGGAAGCTAATGAAAACCCATATCAAGGTGGTGTATTCCTTTTGACAATTCATTTTCCTACAGACTACCCCTTCAAACTACCTAAGGTTGCATTTGCAACAAGAATTTATCATTCAGACATTAACACTAATGGCAGCATTTGTCTCAATATTCTAAGATCACAGTGGTCTCCTCCTTTAATTGTTTCTAACGTTCTTTCATCCATTTGTTCACTGCTATATGATCCAAACCCAGATGACCCCCCCCCCCCAGTGCCATAGACTGCATGAATCTATAAAACAGAGAGAGAGAAGTACAAAAGAATTTCTCAGGAACGGACTCAGAAGTATGCCAGGTATGCTACCTTAAAGTCAGAATAACCTGCATTATAGCCAGAATAAACTTTAAATTACTGTTAAAAAAGGAAAAAAACACTAATTCGAAAAGATGCACGCACCCCAATGTTCATAGCAACATTACTGACAATTGCCAAGATGTATATACCACATCTTCTTCATACACACACACACGTGCACACACACACACACACACACACAATGGAATACTAGTCAGCCACAAAAAAAGAACGAACTTTTGCCATTCTGCAACAACATGGATGGAGTTGGAGGGTATTATGCTAAGTGAAATAAGTGAGATAGAGGAAGAAAAAGACTGTATAATACCACTTATATGAAGGATGTCAAAAATAAAGCAAACTAGGGAAATATGAAAGACTCACAGATATAGAGAACAAACTAGTGGTTACCAGTGGGAAGAGGGAAGGGGGAGGGGCAGGGGAAGGATAGGGGATTAAGAGATACAAAATACTATGTATAAAATAAATAAGCGGGCTTCTCTGGTGGCGCAGTGGTTCAGAGTCCGCCTGCCGATGCAGGGGACACAGGTTCGTGCCCCGGTCTGGGAAGATCCCACAGCCGCAGAGCGGCTGGGCCCGTGAGCCATGGCCACTGAGCCTGCGCGTCCAGAGCCTGTGCTCCACAACGGGAGAGGCCACAACAGTGAGAGGCTGGCGTACCGCAAAAAAATAAAATTAAAATAAAAAAATAATAAATAAGCTACAAGGATATATTGTACAACAAAGGGTATATAGCCAATATTTTATAATAACTGTAAATGGAATATAATCTTTAAAAATTGTGAATCACTCTGTTGTATACATGAAACTTATGAAATATTGTACATCAACTATACCTCAATTAAAAAAGATCTACTCTCTTAACAACTTTCAAATATACAATACAGTATTATTAACTATAGTCACCATGCTGCACATTACATCCCCAGGACTTCTTTATTTTGTAAATGGTTTGTACCGTTTGGCCATTTACACCCATTTCATCCATCCTCCACCCCACACCTGTGGCAACCACCAATCTGTTCTCTGGGTGTTTTTTTTTTTTTTAATTTCCACATATAAGTGAGATCATATAGTATTTGTCTTTGTCCCTCTGTGTTATTGCAAATGGGAGGATTTCCTTTTTTTTTAAATGGCTGAATAATATCCGAGGGAGAGTGAGAGTATGACTGTGTGTGTGAGTGTGTGTGTATCACATTTTCTTTATCCATTAATGAACACTTACGTTGTTTTCATGTCTTGGTTATGGTAAATAAATGAATATGGGGGGGTTGTGCAGATATCTTTTCAAAAAAGTTGTTGTTTTCTTTTCCTTCAGATAAATTTCCAGGAGTGGAATTGCTGGATCACACGGTAGTTCTATTTTCAATTTTTTCATGAACCTCTATACTGTTTTCCATAGTGGCTGCATCAATTTACAGTCCCATAAAATCATATTTTCTTGAATAATTTAAGCACATCCTAAATGCAAAAGGTATATATCTTTTCCTAACTTTAAAAGGTGTATATCTTTTAAATTTTGGAAAAGAAAGACTGAATGGAGTACGCCAAACCCATAAGTGAACAACTTTAATTTGTTTTCTCTATCTTCTTATCCTATTTTACTGTGGAGTTCTTTCACATTACCAAGGATATCCCTATTCCAATTCCATGCAGTCTTGTTCTGGATCACATAGATGATTTAAAAATTTTCAATTTGTATTTCAAAAAACAAAATTCTTACTTCTAAATCTGATAAAGAGCAATAAGTGTGTGCCCATGTCATTCATAAGCTTATGTTCTGAATCTAAATAAACTTTCTTTTGAAAAGAAAATCACTTGAAAATTACCAAAAAAAATAAGCCAACAGGAATTTATGCATATCAGGAACACTGGTTAACAGGCTTTTCCAACCACAAAGTGACGAATCGGCCTCTACCTCACTAGGGGTGACAGGAGCGACTGGATGTGGCCCTGGAATGTGCACTGGCTGTGGCAGTAGTGCCAGCCCTGGCTGCAGCCCTGGCTCGGGCTCTCTCTCCCTCATCTCTCAAAGCCTCTTCATACCAGGATGGGAAGGCAGTGGGGACCCTATCATCGACCTTGGCCAAAAACTCCAGGACTTTCATTTTGCTGCTTTCAGCTTGGGCTCTTGATCGCTGTCACGCATCTGATGATACACTAGGTATTTTCCTGCACCAAATCTTCTGTGATAAGCTTCCTGGGCTCCACCAAGATGAAGTGCCTCTTTCCATCAAAAACACCCAAAACATTCAGGAATTCCCAGATCTCCTCCTCAGAGGCGCGGTCGCCATGCAAGAAGATCACACCGAGGACGGGTATCAGGGGCCCATTCTTCCGAAACCGCCCGCCACTGCTCCGACGGCCATCATCGGTGAGATCTAGCTTGCTGACAAGGGCATAGGAATCACCACCCGGCTTGACTTCCTTCAAGTCAAGGCCGCAGACCAGTTCCATGTGCTCAGTGGCTCTCCTTAGGATCTCAGGGAATTGTTCCCTGTACATTTTGTTGACAACCTTCAGCATGTCTACCTTCATGATGGGTTCTTTTATATTTCTGCAGTAGGAATTGCATCAACATCCCTGCCTTCATGGCTAGAAGGTCCTTCTGTAAGCTCTCAGTGGAGGCTGAGGCTTTAGAGCGACGTGCACTTTCTCATCTTGGCTCTTGACATCTTTTTCGGACATTGTGCATGAAATAGCTGAGAAGTAACGATGGTGGATGTGGATCTCTGAGGCTCCTAGGAATGCCAGCCACCGGGGAGTCCAAGGAAACATCCCCAAAACAGGAGAGGAAGAGAAGGGGGACTCTTCCCTGCTCAGTGGTTTGAGCACCCTGGAGATCCTGGGTCTCACCCCGGGCATGCTGGCATTTCTCACGAGCACTGAGTTTACTCTTGTGACCCTAGGGAATGATGAGTGTGATCAGGAACAGCAGGCGGGAGTGTGGGTGATGCCCGCACTCGGAGGAGGGAGGAGGAGGGGGAATGAGATGATGTGAGGACCTTCAGCAGGGACATTCCACGTAAGCTTTAACCAAGTCCATCTCTGCAGGTTTCCTTGAGGGCACTGCCCTAGGACTCTGCAGGGCTCTTGTTCTCCTGGTCAACCTGTCCCTGAGAACCCAGTGGAGAAACGGTGAGCCTTAGGCTGCAGCCTGCCTGCCCTGTGTTTTACTGACTAGGGTGACAGCATGGTTGATAGTGGGTCCACTTGTGTTTTTCAGTGTAGGGGGTCTTCTATGTTTAGCTTCAGGATTATCATGACAGCTCTTGGCAAGGCCTGGAAACTCCCCTCTCTGTTACTCTAAAGGTGACACCCCAAAGCTCTCCAGGACCCACAAGAAGGAAGTGAGAGGGGCACCTCAGCCCACCACTCTTATCAGGGGGAACCCAGTAGTTAAAGCTCTGTGGGTACCTCTCTGTCCTGAGCTTGTTAGATCCTAAGTCATCATTTGGAGTCCTCACTTGGATACCGCACAGGGTCATGGACTCTTCCTTTTGCTGACTGGGGGCTGGACCTTCAGACCAAGGATCTCACCTCCTTCCAGAACTCATAAAAAATGCGATGGGGATCCATGAAAGAAATAATTGATAAGCTAGATTTCATTCCCTTAAACTTCTAATCTGCAAAAATACACCATCAAGAGAACAAGAAGATGAGCTACAGTCTCAGAGGAAATATTTGCAAAAGACAGATCTGATGAAGGCTTTTATCCAAAATATACAAAGAACTCTTAAAATTCAATAAGAAGGAAACTAACAACCCGATTAAAAAAATGGACAAAAGATATGAACAGATACCTCACTAAGGAAGATATACAGATGGCAAACAAGCATATGAAAAGATGCTCACCATCATGTACCATTAGGGAACTGCAAATTAAAATTACAACCAGAAACCACTACGTGCCAAAATCCAGAGGACTGACAGCACCAAATGCTGGTGAGGATGGGATTCAACAAGAACGCTTTCATTGTTGGTGGTGATGCAAATGGTATAGCCACTTTGGAAGCCAGTTTGCAAGCTTCTCAGTAAACTAAACATATTCTATACTGTTGGTGGGAATGTAAATTGGTCCAGCCACTATGGGAAACAGTATGGAGGCTCCTCAAAAAATCAAAAATAGGGCTTCCCTGGTGGTGCAGTGGTTGAGAGTCCGCCTGCCGATGCGGGGGACGTGGCTTCGTGCCCGGGTCCAGGAGGATCCCATGTGCCGCGGAGCGGCTAGGCCCGTGAGCCATGGCCGCTGAGCCTGCGCATCCGGAGCCTGTGCTCCGCAGCGGGAGAGGCCGCAGCAGTGAGAGGCCCGCATACCGCAAAAAAAAAAAAAAAAAAAAAAATCAAAAATAACATATGATATTATCGGCAATCCCACTACTATCCAAAGGAATTGAAATCAGGACCTTGAAGAGATATCTGCATTCCCATGTTCATTGCAGCATTATTCCTAATAGCCAAGCTATGGAAGCAACCTAAATGTCCACCGATGGATGAATGGATAAAGTATAAAGTATACATACAATGGAATATCATTCAGCTTTAAAAAGAAGCTAAAACTTCTCCAGCTATGACAGCGTGAATAAATCTAGAGAACATTATGTTCCAGTGAAATAAGCCAGACACAGAAGGACAAATACTACATGATGTCATTTATATGAGGAATCTAAAATAGTCAAAGTCAGAGAAGCAGAGAGTAGAGTGGTGGTTGCCAGGGGCTATGGAGATGGGGAAAATGAGAAGGTTTTAATCAAAAGTTACAAAGTTTCAGTTATGCAAGGTAAATCCTAGGGATCTACTATACAGCATAGAGTTTACAGTTAAGAATACTATACACACCTGCCATTGTACACTTTCTAACAGGTTAAATCTTATGGTAAGTGTTCTTATCACACACACAAAATAAAAAGGGTGGGAGGAAACATTTGGAGGTCATAGATATGTTTATGGCATAAACTGTGGTGACTGATAGTTTCACAAGTGGATACTTATCTCCGAACTCATCAATTTGTATACATTAAATACGTACGGTTTTTGTATGTCCATCCTACCTCAATAAATTGTTTTTTTTTAAAAAAAAACAACTAAACATACCCTTACCATACAATCTAGTAATCATGCTCCTTGGTATTTACCAAAATGAGTTGGAAACTTACATCCACACAAAAACCTGCACACCGATGTTTATAGCAGCTTTACTCATAACTGCCAAAACTTAAAAGCAACAAAGGTGTCCTTCAGCAGGTAAATGGATAAATAATGGAATACTGTTCAGTGCTAGAAATAAATATCAAACCATGAAAAGACATGGAGGAACCTTAGATGTGTACTACTAAGTGAAAGAAACTAATCTTAAAAGGCTACATGCTGCGTGATTCCAACTACATGACATCCTGGAAAAAGGCAAAACTATAGAAAAAGCAAAAAGACCAGTGGTTGCCAGGGGTTGGGGGCAGGGAGGGATGAATAGAGCACAGAGAATTTTTAGGGTAGTGAAATTACTCTGTATGACACTATAATGGTAGATACAAGTCATCATACGTTCGTCGGAACCCACACAGTGTACACCACCAAGAATGAAGCCTAATGTAACTCTGGACTTTGTGTGCTAATGATGTGTCAATGTAGCTTCATAGATCGTAGCAAACGGCCCACTCTGATGGGGGATGTTGATAGTGGGGGAGGTGTGAGCTGTGTCGGGGAAGAGGGTACATGGGAACTCCTTGTACTTTCTGCTCTATTTTGTTGTGAACCTAAAACTGCTTTAAAAAAAAATAAAGTGAACTAAAAAAAAAACTGATGGGGGGTGGTGGTTGTTGCTCAGCCTCACACCCTTCCCTGGGGATTTAAGTCTTGAGTGCAGGTGCAGGGCCAGTTTTCCCCTCTATGCAAGAGTGGGTGGGCCTCTCAGTCCTCACTCAGTTTCCTTGATTTGACTCCTGGCAGGGCCTGAGGCTCCCCTCTTTCTCGACCTGAGGACATTTCTTCAGAGAAAGGCTCTTATTTCCCTGAGATCCAATAGGAGGAGGTGAGGGTGGCCTTACTTGGCCACACCTGCCATGCCATGAGTGACAACTGTATCAGGCAGGTTGAGACCATATGATGGTGATCCCACTCAGGGTTCTAACTCAGTACCCTAAATCTGACTCACGTGAAGGCCTAAGATTCCCCCCTCTGCTGCCCTGGGACCTCCCCCTCAAACCAAGTTCCGCACTTTTCTGTGATCCCCGAGAAGGATATGAGGCCGTCTCTTCCTGACATTTACACCAGGATCTGTCACGGCAACAGGGAGGATTCTGTGAGGTCTCCGCTGATATGGGTTTGGTGGGCCCTGAACTCTTCAGGGTGCTCACCTTCCTCCTGGCGCACCTTGGAAATCCTATCTCTACTGACCTGAGTTGGCCAACCTCAGGCCAAAGTCTTCACTTTCTCAACCTCTTACGTGGAAATCAGGTTCAGCCACATCTTGACAAGGCTGTCTGGGGACTCTGAGGGCTGACGGCAGGGTCAGGAGTCCATGGGACACACTGTTCGGGGGTGGCGGGTGTGCTTCCTTCATTCCTCATTCAGGGTCCTTACCACCACATGTGGCAGAGACTGGGACTCCTCCCTCTACTGACCTGAGCTCATCCTCCTAGGTAGGACTCACAAGTCCCTGAGAACTCTGAAGAGTAAGTGAGGGCATGCTCAGGCTGACAACTTTGCCTGGCATGTTGCTCTCCCCAGGCCACCCGTAAGGGGCCCTTCATCGTGGCTCCTGTTTCTTGATTAAAGGCTTCCTGGGAAAGGGCCCATCCCTGCAAACTCTTGACTGGTTTCCCTATTGCAAACCCTTCAGAGACTGGGTCTCCGTCCCAGGAGTGATGTGAAGTAGGGAAGTTGTAACACAAGGCAGGATGGATGTGCTGTCAAAGAAAAAAAATACATTGGTTTTTCCCTTCTCTTTACCAGCAAGACTTAGCCTTTTATGTAACTTCTCTTTGAATAGATTTAACTTCCAAATGCGAAGGGCTGTCCAGCATGATTTTCTGAGCCCCAGATCTTTTGAGGTTATCTGACTTTGGATATATAGATGATCATACTGTCACTAAATATCTTCCTCTGCTTTCTTCACCCTTTTCAACTATTTTGAGACGATTATTGCTGTGCTTATGTATTCCCATCCAGTGTTTTGGGCACAGAGTCCTCCTTTTTATCACCTGAGATATATTTTGTAGTGAGTGAGAAGTAAGGTGAATTAAGGAACACAAAGTTGGCCTCGGGCTGGGAGGAATGGAAAAGTGTGGGCGTCAGACTTAGTTAGGCCAGGAGTCTAGTTCCAACACTGTCACTTAACAGCTGTGTGAAATTGAACACATTACCAAACTCTGTGAGCCTCGGTCTTTTCATCTGTGAAATGGCTTTGAGAAGCTCTGCCTTGGGGACTGATAGAATTTATATAATGCCTGTGAAGTGCCTGGCCCATTGCCTGGCCAGTACTGAGACTTTCAAGGATGCCAGTTCTTACTATGGTTAATTTGTCCCCTGGAGTTTCAACCCACTACACTGAGATTTAACTTTCAATCCAGGAGATGCCAGAGAATAAGCAGGGCTCTAGGGCAAAGAAACCCCTATCAGGCAAAATCCTGCTTAGCAAGGAAAACTAGTATTTCCCTGTTAGAGTATGTCATTCAAGGTCAACATGAGGTAGACTTCCTCAGTAGATGCAACACGAAGCTCTAAAATGTTTCACGGACCTAAAACTTACCTCCCCCTCAGTTGCCCTTCTTTATAAACCACTCCCACTTTCATTCATTTAACCACCCACGAATATCTATTCCTTGCCTAGAGTTTGCCAAATTACAATCAAGATAACTTAATTTGAATGATTTTTTTCGTGGAGTGGGCTCTGGTTCCCCCAACTAGGGCAAAGAGTGCCAGACCAGTGGCTTCTGGGCACCCC
Organism: Delphinus delphis; assembly: GCF_949987515.2. Lineage (NCBI taxonomy): Eukaryota > Metazoa > Chordata > Mammalia > Artiodactyla > Delphinidae > Delphinus > Delphinus delphis. Next base: position 96,004,102 of record NC_082704.1, read on the forward strand.
CACCCCTCAGGGGAGTACCACCCTTATTTCTCAGAAACTCCCTGGAGACATGACAGCGTGAATAAAACATCTAATTTGCATAGTGTTCACCTGCACTGGGACAAGAGCACAGGACACATTCTATTCCTGCCTCAGGTGATTTCTCTCTGATTTACCCACAACCCCAAAGTAAAAGGAGACCTCGAAGATATTGCAGGTTTGGTTCCAGACCCCCAAAATAAAGTGAATAGCACAATAAAGTGAGTCACAAGGATTTTTTGGTTTCCCAGTGCTCTTACAAAATTTATGTTTACACTATACTGCAGTCTATTAAGCGTGCAATAGTATTATGTCAAGGAACAATGTACATACCTTAATTAAAAAATACATTTTTGCTAAAAAATGCTAACCATCATCTGAGCCTTCAGCGAGTCCATCTTTTTGCTGGTGGAAGGTGTGAAATATTGTGAGAATTACCAAAATGTGACACAGAGACATGAAGTGAGAATACGTTGTTGGAAAAATGGCACTGAAAGACTTGCTGGAAGCAAGGTTGACACAAACCTTCAATTTGTTAAAGAAAGAAAAGAAAAAGCACTATCTGTGAAATACAATAAAGCAAAGCACAACAAAATGAAGTGTGCCTGTAACTGCTACGGGCAGTTTCCCATTCCAGGCTTTGTCTTTCAACTGTACGGCCCACCATCTGAGGATCTGGCCCCTGCTCAAAATTATCAGTCTCATCTAGCCCACCACGCACCTAACTTATAATTACCTCCCACTGAAGGACCTACATTTTTCCCAAGGCCCACCACTGCCTTGCATCAGGGAATTTACATTCGACTGCTATCATGTGAAACCACCCCTTCTCCTTTCTTATCCTGCCTTTTCATTTGACCTTTTGGTCTTAGAGTATACATCACCATTTTCTTTATATGATAGCTGCTTCTCGGCTCTATAATTTTATGGTCAGTGGCTAGGTCTCCTTCTTCTCAGCTCTCACAGTACTAGCAAGGAGCCTTCTAAGAGCAGATACTCAATTCATGTTTGGGGAATAAACGAGCCTGTGAGCATGAGGTCTAATTTATTATGATTTAATTCTACATTTTTGAATGAGCCAAGCACATACTGTTATTTCTAATTTTATAAAACAGAGTAAAAGGAATTAGTAAACCAAATATTGACCATCTTACTTTTTCTATACTATACTACATACACTATACTATACTATACTTAACTTTTTCACATTTTCAAGGAATTGCATATTGCAATGCCATGTTATCTTCCACCAAATTACTAAATAGGATGGAAGTTTTCCCAATATGTTTTACAAAACAGCAAAACTCTTATTCTTAAACCTGATAAACAACAGTAAGTATGACTGATGTAATTCATAAACTTACATTCTAACGCTAAATAAAATTTCATTTAGGAGTAACGTTTGAAAAACAGCAAAAAACAAAGACGTATTTCCAAATTCCCCATACAGAACAGGAACACGAAGGTATTATACAGTGTTCCCTCTGTCACACCCAGCCCTACACTACTTGAAATATTGAATGCTCTCTTCAGCCACAAAGTGCAGAATTTGCCTCAGATTCTGTGTGGGAGGAGCTGGACAGAACACTGGAACATCCACTGGCTTGGGCTCTCTCTTCCTCATCTTTCAAAGCCTCTTCATACCAAGACTGGAAGGCACTGGGGACGGTGTGATTGACCTTGGCCAGGAACTCCAGGACTTTCATCTTGCTGGTTTCGGCATGTGCTCTCGGGCCCCACAGGAACTCGTAGCGCGCTGGATCACTGTTGGCCACTTGCCGGTATTCCAAATACTTCAGCTTCACCCAATCTTGGGTGATAAGCTTCTTGGGCTCCCCAAATATGAAGTGCCTCTTCCCAGCATAGACTCTCATCTTATTCAGGAATTCCCAGATATTCTCCTCTGTGGCGCAGTTGCCCTTCATGAGGATCACAGCCAGAATGTACATCAGGAGACCGGTCTTGGGTAACCCGCTGCCACGGCTCATGGTCCCATCGTTGGGGAGAGCCATTTTGCTGACAAAGGTATAAGTATGCTTGGTACGGTCGACCTCCTTTAAGTCAACACCAAATAGCATCTCCATGCTGAAGGAAGCTCTTCTGAGGATCTCAGGGAATCGATTTTGGTACTTCTTAGCGATAAACTTCAGCATATGTGCTTTCCTAACAGGCTTTTTCATTTTATACATGTGCACCAGGAACTGCACCAACACACTCGCTGTCCTCCTTAGAGGGCCTTTTCGAGACCGCACGGCGGAGACGGGGGCCTGAGAGGAATTGTGCTTTTTCTTCATTTGGCCTTTGGCTCCTTTGTTTGATCTTGCGGGAGAAACACCTGCAGGATTAGTGGTGGTGGCTAGGGCCCTCTGAGGACTCTTGCGAGTGCTACGTGACTTAGCACCCGGCTTTCTCCGAGTAGTAACCCCAAGAGAAGGACATGAAGACGAGGCGGCTTCCTCCTCAGCTGCAGTGGCCTGAGCACCCGTCAGACCCTGGGTCCCACTTTGGGCCTGGCAGCGTCTCTCACGGGTGCGGAGCTTACTCTTCCGCCCCCGAGGCATGGTGACTGTGGTCAGGGACAAAAGGCAGGAGCGCAGGTAGGACAGCGGGGTGATCTGGCAGAGATGCGAGAGGATGAGAGGGAGTGAGTGCCTACAGCAGGGAGGTACCACCCTGCCTTTAAGAGGGCCGCTCTTCAGGTTTCCATGTGGGCCCTGCTCTACGAACACACAGGACTCCTGTTCTGATCACCCTGTCCTATCCTCTAAGAACCCTGTGGAAATAATTAAAGTGAGCCTCAGGCTGCAGCCTGCCAGCCCTGCCTGGTGCTTATTGGGGCTGAGAGCAGCAGTGGGCAATTATCTAGTCCTTGTGGAGCCCCCTCTACTCTGGAGCATTGGGGTCCCCTCAGTTCATATGCAGGACCATCATATCAACTTTGGGCAGGGCCTGGGCCCCCTCCTCCGTGCTGCTCTAAATTTATACCTCAGACCCAGATCCTCATCTTCCTGGGATACCTTAAGAAGAAGTGAAGGGGCACCTCAGCCTAGCACCCCTGCCAGGGAGCACCCACAGCTGACAGCTCTATGGGACTCTGTCCTGGGCTCCTTGGGGTCCTCAGTCCTCATTCAGGGTCCTTGCCTTGGCTCTCACCAATCTGATACCATCAGAAATAAAGGAGGGGAAACCCGGGAGCTGTGGAAACAAAGAAGAGAAAGGGAAATCTCTCCCAGCAGCCTCAGGAACAGCAGATTAAATCTCCACAATCAACTTGATGTACCCCGCATCTGTGGAATACCTGAATAGACAACAAATCATCCCAAACTGAGGAGCCGTGCGGATGAAAGGCTCTTGGTGCTGCGGCCAGGAGTCAGTGCTGTGCCTCTGAGGTGGGAGAGCCAACTTCAGGACACTGGTCAACAAGAGAACTCCAGGTTCCACATAATATCAAACAGGGAAAATCTCCCAGAGATCTCCATCTCAACAACAGCACCCAGCTTCACTCAACGACCAGCAAGCTACAGTGCTGGACACCCTATGCCAAACAACTAGCAAAAAAGGTACACAAGCCCACCCACTGGCAGAGAGGCTGCCTAAAATCATAATAAGGCCAAAGACACCCCAAAACACACCACCAGACGTGGACCTGCCCACCAGAAAGACAAGCTCCAGCCTCATCCACCATAACAGAGGCACTAGTCTCCTCCATCAGGAAGGCTACACAACCCAATGAACCAACCTTAGCCACTGGGGACAGACATCAAAAACAACAGGAACTACGAACCTGCAGCCTGCAAAAAGGAGACCCCAAACACAGCAAGATAAGCAAAATGAGAAGACAGAAAAACACACGGCAGATGAAGGAGCAAGATAAAAATGCACCAGACCGAACAAGTGAAGAGGAAATAGGCAGTCTACCTGAAAAAGAATTCACAATAATGATACTAAGGATGATCCAAAATCTTGGAAATAGAATGGACAAAATGCAAGAAACATTTAACAAGGACCTAGAAGAACTAAAGATGAAACAAACAATGATGAACAACACAATAAATGAAATGAAAAAGACTCTAGATGGGATCAATAGCAGAATAACTGAGGCAGAAGAACGGATAAGTGACCTGGAAGATAAAATAGTGGAAATAACTACTGCAGAGCAGAATGAAGAAAAAAGAAAGAAAAGAACTGAGGACACTCTCAGAGACCTCTCAGACAACATTAAATGCACCAACATTCGAATTATAGGGGTTCCAGAAGAAGAAGAGAAAAAGAAAGGGACTGAGAAAATATTTGAAGAGATTATAGTTGAAAACTTCCCTAATATGGGAAAGGAAATAGTTAATCAAGTCCAGGAAGCACAGAGAGTCCCATACAGGATAAATCCAAGGAGAAATACGCCAAGACACATATTAATCAAACTGTCAAAAATTAAATACAAAGAAAGCATATTAAAAGCAGCAAGGGAAAAACAACAAATAATACACAAGGTAATCCCCATAAGGTTAACAGCTGATCTCTCAGCAGAAACTCTGTAAGCCAGAAGGGAGTGGCAGTACATACTGAAAGTGATGAAGGAGAAAAACCTGCAACCAAGATTACTCTACCCAGCAAGGATCTCATTCAGATTAGATGGAGAAATTAAAACTTTTACAGACACGCAAAAGCTGAGAGAGTTCAGCACCACCAAACCAGCTTTACATAAATGCTAAAGAAACTTCTCTAGGCAAGAAACACAAGAGAAGGAAAAGACCTACAATAATGAGCCCAAAACAATTCAGAAAATGGGAATAAAAACATACATATCGATAATTACCTTAAATGTAAATGGACTAAGTGCTCCCACCAAAAGACACTTATTGGCTAAATGGATACAAAAACAAGAACCATATATATGCTGTCTACAAGAGACCCACTTCAGACCTAGAGACACATACAGACTGAAAGTAAGGGGATGGAAAAAGATATTCCATGCAAATGGAAACCAAAAGAAAGCTGGAGTAGCAATTCTCATATCAGACAAAATAGACTTTAAAATAAAGACTATTAGAAGAGACAAAGAAGGACACTACATAATGATCAAGGGATCGATCTAAGAAGAAGATGTAACAATTGTAAATATTTATGCACCCAACATAAGAGCACCTCAATACATAAGGCAAATACTAACAGCCTTAAAAGAGGAAATTGACAGTAACACATTCATAGTAGGGGACTTAAACACCCCACTTTCACCCATGGACAGATCATCCAAAATGAAAATAAATAAGGAAACACAAGCTTTAAATGATACATTAAACAAGATGGACTTAATTGATATTAATAGGACACTCCATCCAAAAACAACAGAATACACATTTTTCTCAAATGCTCATGGAACATTCTCCAGGATAGATCATATCCTGGGTCACAAACCAAGCCTTGATAAATTTAAGAAAATTGAAATTGTATCAAGTATCTTTTCCAACCACAACACCATGAGACTAGATATCAATTACAGGAAAAGATCTGTAAAAAATACAAACACATGGAGGCTAAACAATACACTACTTAATAACAAGGTGATCACTGAAGAAATCAAAGAGGAAATAAAAAAATACCTAGAAACAAATGACAATGGAGACACGACGACCCAAAACCTATGGGATGCAGCAAAAGCAGTTCTAAGAGGGAAGTTTATAGCAATACAAGCCCCCTTAAGAAACAGGAAACAACTCAAATAAACAACCTAACCTTGCACCTAAAGCAATTACAAAAAGAAGAAAAAGAAACCGCAAAGTTATCAGAAGGAAAGAAATCATAAAAATCAGATCAGAAATAAATGAAAAAGAAATGAAGGAAACAATAGCAAAGATCAATAAAACTAAAAGCTGGTTCTTTGAGAAGATAAACAAAATTGTTAAACCATTAGCCGGACTCATCAAGAAAAAAAGGGAGAAGACTCAAATCAACAGAATTAGAAATGAAAAAGGAGAAATAACAACTGACACTGCAGAAATACAGAAGGTCATGAGCGATTACTACAAGCAACTCTATGCCAATAAAATGGACAACCTGGAAGAAATGGACAAATTCTTAGAAATGCACAACCTGCCAAGACTGAATCAGGAAGAAATAGAAAATATGAACAGACGAATCACAAGCAGTGAAATTGAAACTATGATTAAAAATCTTCCAACAAACAAAAGCCCAGGACCAGAGGGCTTCACAGGCGAATTCTATCAAACATTTAGAGAAGAGCTAACACCTATCCTTCTCAAACTCTTTCAAAATATAGCAGAGGGAGGAACAGTCCCAAAATCATTTTACGAAGCCACCATCACCTTGATACCAAAACCAGACAAGGATGTCACAAAGAAAGAAAACTACAGGCCAATATCACTGATGAACCTAGATGCAAAAATCCTCAACAAAATACTAGCAAACAGAATCCAACAGCACATTAAAAGGATCACACACCATGACCAAGGGGGGTTTATTCAAGGAATGCAAGGATTCTGCAATATACGCAAATCAATCAATGTGATAAACCATATTAACAAATTGAAGGAGAAAAACTATATGATCATCTCAATAAATGCAGAGAAAGCTTTTGACATAATTCAACACCCATTTATGATAAAAACCCTGCAGAAAGTAGGCATAGAGGGAACTTTCCTCAACATAATAAAGGCCATATATGACAAACCCACAGCCAACATCATCCTCAATGGTGAAAAACTGAAAGCATTTCCACTAAGATCAGGAAAAAGACAAGGTTCCCCACACTCACCACTCTTATTCAATATAATTTTGGAAGTTTTAGCCACAGAGAAGAAAAGGAAATAAAAGGAATCCAAATTGGAAAAGAAGAAGTAAAGCTGTCACTGTTTGCAGATGACATGATACTATACATAGAGAATCCTAAAGATGCTACCAGAAAACTGCTAGAGATAATCAATGAATTTGGTAAAGTTGCAGGATACAAAATTAATGCACAGAAATCTTTGGCATTCCTATACACTAATGATGAAAAATCTGAAAGTGAAATCAAGAAAACACTCCCATTTACCATTGCAACAAAAAGAATAAAATATCTAGGAATAAACCTACATAAAGAGACACAAGACCTGTATTCAGAAAATTATAAGACACTGATGAGAGAAATTAAAGATGATACAAATAGATGGAGAGATATACCATGTTCTTGGATTGGAAGAATCAACATTGTGAAAATGACTCTACTACCCAAAGCAATCTACAGATTCAATGCAATCCCTACCCAACTACCACTGGCATTTTTCACAGAACTAGAACAAAAAATTTCACAATTTGTATGGAAACACAAAAGACCCCAAACAGCCAAAGCAATCTTGAGAACGAAAAACGGAGCTAGAGGAATCAGGCTCCCTGACTTCAGACTATACTACAAAGCTACAGTAATCAAGACAGTATGGTACTGGCACAAAAACAGAAAGATACATCAATGGAACAGGATAGAAAGCCCAGAGATAAACCCATGCACATATGGTCACCTTATCTTTGATAAAGGAGGCAGGAATGTACAGTGGAGAAAGGACAGCCTCTTCAATAAATGGTGCTGGGAAAACTGGACAGGTACATATAAAAGTATGAGATTAGATCATTCCCTAACACCATACACAAAAATAAGCTCAAAATGGATTAAAGACCTAAATGTAAGGCCAGAAACTATCAAACTCTTAGAGGAAAACACAGGCAGGACACTCTATGACATAAATCACAGCAAGATCCTTTTTGATCTGCCTCCTAGAGAAATGGAAATAAAAACAAAAATAAACAAACGGGACCTAATGAAACTTCAAAGCTTTCGCGCAGCAAAGGAAACCATAAACAAGACCAGAAGACAACCCTCAGAATGGGAGAAAGTATTTGCAAATGAAGCAACTGACAAAGGCTTAATTTCCAAAATTTACAAGCAGCTCATGCAGCTCAATAACAAAAAAACAAACAACCCAATCCAAAAATGGGCAGAAGACCTAAATAGACATTTCTCCAAAGAAGATATACAGATTGCCAACGAACACATGAAAGAATGCTCAACATCATTAATCATTAGAGAAATGCAAATCAAAACTACAATGAGATATCATCTCACACCAGTCAGAATGGCCATCATCAAAAAATCTAGAAACAATAAATGCTGGAGAGGGTGTGGAGAAACGGCAACACTCCTGCACTGCTGGTGGGAATGTGAATTGGTTCAGCCACTATGGAGAACAGTATGGAGGTTCCTTAAAAAACTACAAATAGAACTACCATATGACCCAGCAATCCCACTACTGGGCATATACCCTGAGAAAACCAAAATTCAAAAAGACTCATGTACCAAAATGTTCATTGCAGCTCTATTTACAATAGCCCAGAGATGGAAACAACCTAAGTGCCCATCATCGGATGAATGGATAAAGAAGATGTGGCACATATATACAATGGAATATTACTCAGCCATAAAAAGAAATGCAATTGAGCTATTTGTAATGAGGTGGATAGACCTAGAGTCTGTCATACAGAGTGAAGTAAGTCAGAAAGAAAAAGACAAATACCGTATGCTAACACATGTATATGGAATTTAAGAAAAAAAATGTCATGAAGAACCTAGGGGTAAGACAGGAATAAAGACACAGACCTACTGGAGCACGGACTTGAGGATATGGGGAGGGGGAAGGGTGAGCTGTGACATAGCGAGAGAGAGGCATGGACATATATACACTACCAAACGTAAGGTAGATAGCTGGTGGGAAGCAGCCACATAGCACAGGGATATCCGCTCAGTGCTTTGTGACCGCCTGGAGGGGTGGGATAGGGAGGTTGGGAGGGAGGGAGACGCAAGAGGGAAGAGATATGGGAACATATGTATATGTATAACTGATTCACTTCGTTATAAAGCAGAAACTAACACACCATTGTAAAGTAATTATACCCCAATAAAGATATTTAAAAAAAAAAGAAATAAAGGAGGGCTCACATACACCTGACTTCCATACCTGGGCTACCCAGCACTACAAGCAAGGAGGGGGGCACTCCCTGTTGTCTCCTCTGTTTGTGGGTGAGTGGTATCATCACTGTTCTTTCAGGGTCCTCACCCTGACTCCTATAAAGCCCTGGGTTTCTTCCCTCTGCAGAATTGAGGCTATTCAATTAGTCCAACACCCTCACATCTCTGAACTCTCCAGACAAATGAGAAGAGTGCTTCATCTTGACAGATACTCTTGGTTTCTACTCAGAACACGTGCAGAATTTATGAGACCCTACATTTTAGAGTCGGTGTTCACCTTAGTCCTCACTCAGGTCTCTGACCCGAACTCTGTGTAGGACTTAGGACTCCTCCCACCAATAACCTGGGTAGTCCAGCCTCAGAGCAAAGCCCTCAATTCCCTGAGTCCCTAGAGGGGGAAGTCAGGGTCCTACATATATGACTACCCCTGGCTGGAGCCTCCCACAAGTGTAGGGGTGCTGCTTTGTGATGCCACCCCTAAATGGGGAGAGGCCACCTCATCAGTATTTAGGGCCCTCACCTTCACCTCAGTTAGGACCTAGGTATCCTCCATCTGCAAGATGGAGTTACTCCCTAGACCTAGGCCCTCCCAGCCCGGAGACATCTCAGGCAGAACTCAGTTTGATGGCTCTGTTGGGGCTTCCCAGGGCCTACAGCAGCAGCGAGACTTAGTGCAGTTTGTTATGGGCTGAGTGGCACCTCTCACTCCCCACTCAAAGTCTTCACCTTGACTCCAGACCAGTACTGGAAATTTTCTCTTGGCTGCCGGAGGCGTGGCCCTCAGATGAAAGTTCTCACTTCCTGGAACCTCTGAAGCCGAAGTCAGGATGACTCACATCCGGCCACAACTACTCAGGGTCTCTGACAGCTGACAGCAGGGGCGGGGGTCTGTGGTACTCCAGTGTTTGGAGCCGGTGGTCCCTAGGTCCTACATACAGGGTGCCCATCTTGGAATCTGTCAGAGCCTGGGACTCCTCCCTTTACTGAACTGTGCCCACAAGTTTCACCTCCTTGAGCTCCTGGGGGTGGGGGGAAGTCTGGGCCTGCTATATATGACCACCCCGGCCTGGAGGCTCCGGGAACTGAGTGCATGGGTGCAGCTTTGTTGCCATCTCTACTCCCTCATTAGCGCTCAGGCCCCGCCCCACCCCCGGCCCCCACCCCACCCGCCACCTTGACTTCAGTTAGGGCCTAGGTTTCCTTGATTTGCAGAATCAGGAAATTCTCTTAGATTAAGGCTTGCCCCCTTGAGAATTTCCAGGCAGAACTCAGACTAACAGTTTTTCAGGAACCTTCCACTTTCGATCACAGAGGCGGGATTTGTGGGGGTAACCTTTGTTATGGGAGGGGGGAAGGATCCCTTGAGTCCGCATTCAGGTCCTCACCTTGACTGCAGAGCAGTCCTGGGAATCCGCCCTTGGCCGAACAAACGCCGTGAACAACCGTCCGGCTCCGCCCCCGGAGCGGAAGTGTGGGAGCCACTACCGGCTGCGGCTGCCTCGTGCGGGGTTCCAACGGCTGACGGGGCGCGCAGGGCTTTATGGGATCCCGGAGTTCAGAGGTCAGCCATCCCATGATCCTCCCTCGCGGGTCTCTCCGGGCCATCTATTAGAGCCCGTGACCCCTCCCTCTGTGGTCCCGAGTCCTTCAGCCTCCAAACAAAGCCCTCACCTCCCCGAGTCCCTAGTGGGGAAGGCAGGGCGTTGCTCTGACCATCTCTGCCTGACAAGAAGGGCGCCACCCTGTGAGCCTCCCTCCTTGGGAGAGAGACGCTCTCATTAGCACTGAGGTCCTTACCTTGACCCTGGTTTGTCTGGTTATGGCCAAGACCCCTTCCCTTGCAGAACTGGGACCTGATCCTGATAGACAAAGCCCTTCCCTCGCCGAGACCATACAGACAGAAATGAGGAGGCTTCTCATCCCTATGGCTCTGCCTGGGGCCTCTCGTGGTTAAGAATGGGGGCAGGGGTCTGTAAAGCCCCCTCATTTGTGGGTCTAGTGATACCTCTTTCCTCACTCAGGGACCCCACCATACTCCTGGCCAGTCCCGGGACCGGATCCTCCCTGACCCTCCAACCTGAGCTTCTCCCTCTACTGAACTGAGGCTGTTCTTCTTAGACCAAGACTTTGACCTCACTGAAAACTATGAGACTTATAAGAGAGGATGCCCTGCCTGGGCATTCTAGGTCTGAGAGCACGTTTGGGCAGGTCTCTGAATGACCTATATTTTGGCGTGGTTGTCTCTCCGGTCCTCACTCATTTCGGGGGGGGGGGGGTGTTCCTTTTGTCGATCTCTTGGAGTAAAAGGTTCCTGGGGAATGCCACATCCCTGCAAACTCTTGAGCAGCGTGCCTAATGCAAACCTTGTAGTTTCATGTCCCAGACTTGACGTGAGATGGGGAAAATGCAACATAAGGCAGCAGGTCCAGGACAGGGGTGGGCTCCCAGAGAAAAATAATGCTAATCTGTCCTTTTCAATAGCCAGAATTAGCCTCTTCTGTGACTTGTTTTAATTGATTTATAGGCATACCTCTTTTTATCGTATTTCACTTAATCATGCTTCACAGATATTCTGTTTTATTATGAATTGTAAGTTTGTGGTTACCGTGCATTGAACATGTGAATGGGTGCCGTTTTCCCAACACCATGTGTTCACGTGGGGTCCCTGTGCCACATTTTGTTAATTCTTGAAATATTTTAAACTTTTTCATTATTTTCTTATGGTTCTCTGCTCAGTTATCTTTGTTATTCTTGTAACTGTTTTTGCTTTTTGTTTTTTTGTTTGTTTGTTTTTTGCGGTACGCGGGACTCTCACTGTTGTGGCCTCTCCCATTGCAGAGCACAGGCTCCGGACACGCAGGCTCAGTGGCCATGGCTCACGGGCCCAGCCGCTCCGTGGCATGTGGGATCTTCCCGGACCGGGGCACAAACCCGTGTCCCCTGCATTGGCAGGCGGACTCTCAACCACTGCGCCACCAGGGAAGCCCACTGTTTTGTATTTTTAAATTAAGATGTGTACATTTCTTTTAGACACTGTCTAGTAAGTGTACAATAGGATTAACAACTTTTATAAGCACTGGGAAACCCAAAATTTCGTGCGATTTACTTTATTGCAATATTCGCCCAACCCACAGTGTCTGAGATATACGCATACTTCTAAAGGAAAGGAGCTGTCCAGGATGGTTTTGTGCTTCCCCTGATTGAGGTTATGTGACACTGCATATAGAGATGATCCTATTGTCACTGAGCAGCATCTGTTTCTTCTCCTTATTCCTGTTCCTCCTTCTTATTCCTAACTGGCATTTACTGAGGTATTCTTCAATGCTTTGGATAGATTCCAATCCCGTTCTTTAGCCACACAGTCCTTATCTTTATCCCAAGATACATTTGAGTGTCAAGGAATACAAGCTCTGCTTTAGGCCAAGAGGAGTATAACAGTGTGAGATCTAGAGGAATTCAGACCAGGAGTCTAGTCCCAGGCCTGTCATTTACTAGTGTTACCCAGCAAGGGCTCACTGCCTGACATGCATAGAAGCCAATACTATCACACTGCCTTTTGAGATAAACACTTTATTCCAGGACTTCCCTGGTGGTGCAGTGGTTAAGAATCTGCCTGCCAATGTAGGGGACATGCAAGAGGGAAGAGATATGGGGCTATATGTATATGTATAGCTGGTTCACTTTGTTATAAAGCAGAAACTAATACACCATTGTAAAGCAATTATACTCCAATAAAGATGTTAAAAAAATGTGTTGAAAAACAAAATGACACAAATGAACTTATTTACAAAACAGAAAAAGACTTACAGATATCGAAAACAAACTTATGGTTACCAAAGGGGAAACGTGGGGCGGGGGGGAATGGATAAATCAGGAGCTTGGGATTAACACGCCCACTACTATATATAAGACAGATAACCAACGAGGACCTACTGTATAGCACAGGGGACTCTGCTCAATATTCTGTGATAATCTGTATGAGAAAAGAATCTGAAAATGAACGAATATACGTATATGTGTGACTGAATCACTTTGCTGTACACCTAAAACTAACACATTGTAAATCAACTATACTCCAATAAAATAAAATAAAAAATACCATGTGATCCAGCAATCCCACTCCTGTGCACATATCCAAAGAAAACCATAATTTGCAAAGGTACACGCACCCCAATGTTCACTGCAGCACTATTTGCAATAGCCAAGACATGGAAGCAACCTAAATGTCCATCGACAGAGGAATGGATAAAAACTACGTGGTACATATATAAAACGGAATATTACTCAGTCATAAAAAAAAGAAAGAAAGAATGCCATCTGCAGCAACGTGGACGAACCTAGAGATTATCACACTAAGTGAAATAAGTCAGACAGAAAGACAAATATCATATATCACTCATATGTGGAATCTAATTTTTAAAAATGACACAAATGAACTTACTTACAAAACAGAAAAAGACTTACAGATATCGAAAACAAACTTATGGTTACCAAAGGGGAAACGTGGGGCAGGGGGGAATGGATAAATCAGGAGCTTGGGATTAACATACACACTACTATATATAAGACAGATAACCAACGAGGACCTACTGAATAGCACAGGGGACTCTGCTCAATATTCTGTGATAATCTGTATGAGAAAAGAATCTGAAAATGAACGAATATATGTATATGTATAACTGACTCACTTTGCTGTACACCTGAAACTAACACAACATTGTAAATCAACTATTCTCCAATAAAGCAACAAAAAAACAAAAAAGGAATATACACGTGTAACACCACCTCTGGGCAATCATCTTAGGCATGGGTGAAAAACCCTATCACCCTGTAAGGCAAGGTTTCCAGTCCAGGAGCAAGGTCTTTTATCTCCTGAGTCAGAGGACCCTCATTAATATCAATCAGGTTTAATAAAGTTTTGCCACAGTCATCCAATAGCCAACTCCCATTAGCCAATCCTAACAGATATAACAGTCAGACCTAAACAAACATAGGCAAACAAATCCAAAGGCCTGGGACTTTAACCCAATCCTTTGAGTACCTCAGCAGCTGTAACCTTTTGTACTGTCTCTCTTAGGGTGGAACTCTAGCCCACGATCCTAGCCTTAGGACTCTAACCTGGACTCTATCCCGAGCAAAAAAAACTCCCCCAGGCAGGACTCTAACCCACAATTCCGATGAGATTATTAGACAATTTAGGTACAGGCACATTTTAACAAGGTTACTCACCCAAAAGACGTCTGATCCAGGAGCTGTTTCTTTTCTCAAAAGTGAAAGTAGCCCGAGGAGCCTGGAGTGCCATGGCGGGGAAGCAGGAACCCAAGAGCCGACCTTCTAGACAAATTCAGTCTAGGTGGCTACGCAAGGTTGGTGCTGAGGGCCCACACTCTGCCAGGGGCTACAGTGCCTCAGGCAGACAGTCACAAGACCTAAATCTCACCTGGGTTGCCAAAACTTACTGAACAAGGGCTCACTGCCCTGTGTGCACAGAAGCCAACACTATGGCAACAGTTTTTGAGAAAAGAGCTTTACTGCAAGGCCGACTAACACAGGAGACAAGGCTCTCAAATCTCACCTCAATCCAGCGGTCTGGGTGAAATTTAAGGGGTCAGGGTAATTTCAAACTTGGAAGCTAATTGGCTAGTCTTGAATTAGTCCATATAAGCTACTCATGCTGCTGGAGGCCAGATTTTCCTTAATTGAAGGATTGTCACGGGCTCTCCAGGCAACATTTCTATTCTCTGAGTTCTGCAGACTGAAGATCTTGGTTCCAGGGTCATTCTGGGGTCATGGGTTGCTTCCTGGAGATGTGCAGTTCTGTCTCTGTAAAATAACACAAGGTTTGATTAATCAGCAACCTATTTAAGGAGGCAAAACCAGTTTAAGCTGATCAATTGTTTTACGTGCTGTTTCACTAGCCCCGTGAGCTTGAGCACATTAACCAAACAGCAAGACAAAGAAATCGCAATTAACTAAAATGCTGCCTAGCAAGGACAATCATGTAATATCCACACCAGAGGATATAGTACATAATGCGCTTGTGGGAGAATCTTTCCTAGTTGGAAACAACTCAAAGTCCTTAGAATTTTTGTCATTGACCAGTATCTTCCCTACCAGTTACGCTTTCTTCTAAATAACCATTATTTCCACTTATTTAACTACCAACAAAAATCTAGAACTTGCCTAGAATTTGCCAAATTACACACAAGATAGAATAATTGAGTACGCTTTTAATGGCGAGGTCTCTGGCTCCCCCAACCCAGGGTAAAGACTGCCAGCCCAGTGGATTCTGGATTCTCTGAGGCCCTCCATCTGAGGCTCTGGCCCGGCTCACCACTCCCACAGTCTCATCTAGCCCACCAGGCAACCTCACTTAAAATTACTTCTCACTGAAGGCTTTGCATTTTCCTAAGGCGCCAAACTGCCTTGCCTCAGGCCATTTACACTTGAGTGCTTTCAGCTCCAACTGCCTGCCCTCTTTAACCCTACTTTTTACTTGTTCTTTAGGTCGTAGAGCGCATCCCACCATCTTTTTATATAATAGCAGCTCCTAGACTCTAAAATTCAATGGGCAGGGGCTAGATCTTGTTTTTGTGGTGGTTGTTGTTTGGGGGCTTTTTCTGGGGGGTGGCGGGGGGAAGCATCCACAGTACTAGTATGATGCCTTCCTAAGAGCTCATTCTCAATTAATGATTGGGAAATTAAAAAGGAGTAAGCATGTGGCCTAATCCATTAAAATTTAATTTATCCTACATTCCTGAATAATCTAAGCAAATCCAGGTGTATGACTTCTACTTTTACGAGAAGAAACATGAGAAGGATTTAGGCAAACCACAAATTGACGATCTTTCCCTTATTTATAGTCTTTCTTTCGGCCTTTATTGATTAAATATAAGGTACCTACTGTATACTATGCACTATGCTCAGACTACAACCCCAAATAAAACAAAATATGAGCTTTTTTTTTTTTTTTTTTTGGCGGTACGCGGGCCTCTCACTGTTGTGGCCTCTCCCGTCGCGGAGCACAGGCTCGGGATGTGCAGGCTCAGCGGCCATGGCTCACGGGCCCAGCCGCTCCGCGGCATGTGGGATCTTCCTGGACAGGGGCAAGACCCCATGTCCCCTGCATCGGCAGGCAATTCCTACTGCAGAAATATAAAAGAGCCCATTATGGAGGCAGACATGCTGAAGGTTGTCAACAAAATGTACAGGGAACAATTCCCTGAGATCCTAAGGAGAGCCACTGAGCACACTGGTTTTTAATGAGGTTCCTTACCTCCATGAGAGCTCTGGGAGGAAGTGAGTATGACGCATCATGTGACCATGCCTAAGTGACATAGCCTCAGGTCTGACAACAGGGACAGTGCTCTATGTGGTCCCCTTCTTTCTGGGAGAGATCCTTTCATTGTCAGTCACTGTCATCATGTTGACTCCTGTTAGGAACTGGGTACCCTTCCTCTGCTGAATGAGGCCTCCCCCATCAGTCCAAGGACTTTAAGTCCCTGAAACCATCCTCCTTCAGGCAATAAGGGATAAACTTAGTCTGAAAGCCCTGTCTATTGCCTCCCCAGGCCAATTACAGACACGGGACTTTCTAAGGATGTATCTGTAACGGGGTAGTTGGTTGCCACACTCCTCATACAGGACTTTTACTTTGACACTGTCACGCCTGGGATTCCACTCTCTGCTGAACAGCCAGCCTATAAACCAAGGTCCTCCCCTCCCTGACACCCTCCAGGCAGAAGTCAGGGGGCACTTGACCCTGCCAGCTCTTGCCTATGCCTCCCAGGGCTAACAGCAGAGGAGGGGCTAAGTGTAGCCCTGACAGTGGTGGACTGAGTGGTCCCCATGTCCACAGACAGGGTCTTCACTATGACTCTGCACACTTCCTGGGGCTCCATTCTCTGCTGATCTAAGGCTGAGGGCTCTGCTGATCCCCAGAGTCCCCACCTTCCCACGACCTGAGTTGAAAGTGTTAGTCACAAGCAGCCAGGACTGTTCTGGACCTCAAGGGGCTGCCAAAAGGGATGGGACTTTATGGGATCCTACTGTTCTGGCTGGGTCTTTATTCAGGTTTATCACTGTCATTTCTGTGAGAGACTCACACTCTCTCCTCTACCAACCTGAGAACTCTGCCCTTAGACAAATTTCTTATGGCCCCAAGAAGCCTGAAGAATAAGTGAGGGTACGGTTAGCCTAACAGGTCTGCCTGAGACCCTCTGTGTCTGATAGCAGACAGGACTGGTGTCCCAATGACCACCCCCCAATATTCTGGGCTTTGGTCTCCTCAGTCCTCCTACACGGGGCCCTCATCTTGCTTTCTATCTCTTGGATTAAAGCCTGCTTAGGAAATTCCACATCTCTGCAAACTCTTGAGCAGTTTTCGCTCTGCAAACCTTACAGAGAATGGGTCCCTGGCCCAGGAGTAATGTGAGATGGGGAAGCTGTAGCACAAGGCAGGAGTCCCAGAACAGGTGGTGGTAGCCTGTCAGGGAAAAAAAGTACACTGATCTATTCTATCTCATCAGCCAGATGAAGATTCCCACGTCACTTCTGTTCTGATAGATTTACTTTCTACAGGGAAGAGACTGTGAGGATGATTTTGAGAGCCCCTAGTCTTTTGAGGTTATCTAACATCGCAAATGTAGACGCTTATACTGTCACCGAGTATTGTCTCTTTCATTTATTTATTTATTTATACCTCTCAAGTATTTTGGTATTCTTACTGCTCTGGCTACGTATTCCAATCCAGTAGTTTGAGCACAAGGCCATTCTTTTTATCACCTAAGACAAAGTTTGAAGTACTGAGAAAACAACTGAAATAAAAGACACAGGATGTGTCTCAGGGTAGGAGGAGTAGACCAGTACGAGCTCTACAGTAATTTAGACCAGGAGTCTAGTCCCACCCCTGTCATTTACTAGCCTTATGAATTTTGGCACATGACCAAACTCTAACTCTATGAGCCTCAGGATCTTCACTGTGAAGTGAGTTTGATAAGACCTGTCTTGTAGGACTGGTGGAATATATGTAATGTATGGAAAGCAGCTGTCACTGTGCCTGTCTTGTATTGAGACGCTAGGGAATGGCGGTTATTACTATGATTATCTTGACCTCAGACGTTACCATCAATCCAGCTGGGATTTTTTTTTTTTTTTTACATCTAAGATATGTCAGAGAATATGCAGCATTCTAGCCGGAAAAAATCCTCCCAATCAGCCAAAATTCTGCTTTTAACAATGAAAACTAAGGAATATGTTCTCTCCACCCTCTCTTTACCCTGCTTTTTTACTTGCTCTTCTTGAAGTAGAGAGTATCTCACCCTTTTCCATACAATAATAGCTTCTCTGAGAAACTGTAATTGCATGGGCAGAGGCTAGGACTTTTTTGATTAAACATCCCCAGTACGAGCACAGAGACTTCTTAAGAGCAGATGCTCAGTTAATGTTTGTGTAAAATAAGAGTCATGAACAAATCATTTGCTATAATTTGTATTCTCAAACATTCTTGAAAACCATAAGCAAATCCAGTATATATCCTTTAAATTTACAAAAGAAAGACTAAATGGAGTAAGGCAAACCAAGAATTGATCAACTTTGACTTTAGCTCTCTATCTGTCTTATCTATCTTATCTCTCCATCTAGCTACCTAGCTATCTTCTGATCCTATTTTAGCGTGGTGTTCTTTCATGTTTCTGAGGATATTCTTATCCTAAAGTGATGTTATTCTTGTTCTGGACCACAAAAGTGATTTAAGGATTTCCAATTTGTATTTCAAACAACAGAATTCTTACTCGTAAATCTGACAAGCAGCAATAAGTGTGTGATCCATGTCATTCATATACTTATATTCTGAATCTAAATAAACTTTCTGTTGAAAGGAACACCAATTAAAAATGCAGGAAAAAAGTCAACAAGTTATTTAAGCATATCAGGAACACTGGTTAACAGGCTTTTCCAACCACAAAGTGAAGAATGGGTGGGCTTCAGACCTCACTAGGGGTGTGAGGAGAGGCTGGATGTGGCCCTGGAACGCGCAAGGCTGTGGCAGTAGTGCCAGCCCTGGCTGCAGCCCTGGTTCGGGCTCTCTCTCCCTCATCTCTCAAAGCCTCTTCATTGTGGGGTGGGAAGGCAGTGGGGACCGTATCATGGATCTCCAGATCCATGGAGATACGGTTCTGGTTCTGCATCCAGAACCTCCAGCACTTTCATCTTGCTGGTTTCAGCGCGGGCTCTCGGGCCCCACAGGAACTCAGAGCATGGCGGATCGCTGCTGGGCACCTGGCGGTACTCCAGGCACCTTTCCTGCACCAAATCTTCTGTGATAAGCTTCCTGGGCTCCACCAAGATGAAGTGCCTCCTTCCATCAAAAACACCCAAAACATTCAGGGATTCCCAGATCTCCTCCTCAGAGGCGCGGTCGCCATGCAAGATCACACCGAGGACAGGCATCAGGGGCCCATTCTTCCGAAACCGCCCGCCACTGCTCCGACGCCCATCATCAGTGAGATCTAGTTTGCTGACAAGGGCATAGGAATGACTGTTGGGCTTGACTTCCTTCAATTCTAGGCCAAAGACCAGCTCCATGCACTCGGAGGCTCTCCTGGGGATCTCGGGGAAGTGCTCCCTATACCTTTTGTTGACAATCTTCAGCTTTTCTCCCTTTTTAATGGGCTCCTTTATCTTATATTTATACAGCATGAACTGCACCAACATCCCTGCCTTCCTGGTTACAAGATCCTTTCCAGGATCACTGGAGGTTGAGGCCTGGGAGGAATTTTTACTTTCCTCAACTTGGCCCTTGGCACGTACATCATATCCTGGGCATGAAACCCCTGCATCACGAGAGCTAGTGGCTGGGGCTCCCTGAGGCTCCTGGCGAGTGCCAGCAGCAGCGTAGCTCGGGGGAGTACCCTGAGAAACAGAAACGGGTAAGGAAGTGGTCTCTTCTACCCCTGCTGTGGTGGCCTGAGCATTAAGACCTTGGGTCTCACCTCTGTTACGGCGGCGTTCCTCACGAGCACGGAGCTTACTCTTCTGACCACGAGGCATGGTGGCTGTGGTCAGGGACAGCAGACAGGAGTGTGGGCCAATGACAGGTGATTTGGACACCTGGAAGCTGGAGAATGAGATGACGTGAGCACCTTAAAGTAGGGAGATTCCACCTTGGCTTTATCAAAGGCTGCCTCTGCAAGTTTCCTTGAGGGCACTGCTCTGGGAACCCACAAGGTTCCTGTTTTCCCAGTCAGCCTGTCCTCCCAGAATCCCATAGAGGAAACACAGAGGCCTTAGAGTTTTACTCTACATCCTATCAGCCCTGCCTTGGATTTACTCAGGTGACAACAGGTGCTGGCAGTGGGGTCCTCTCGGTTCATCTTCAATATTATCATGTCAGGTCTCTGCAGAGCCTGGGCACCCTCCCCGCTGCTACTCTTAAGCTGACACCTCAAACCTCCCTGCGATCCAGGAGAAGGAAGTGAAGGGGTGCCTCAGTCCACCTCCCTGCCAGGGGACACCAGAGCTGCGAGTTCAGTAGGGTCCTTTCTATCCTGAGTTCGTTGCGATCATCATTCAAGGTCCTCACCTTGGCTCCTTTAAAGGCTTGGAACCACTACTCTCCATTTGCTGACTGGTGGATGCACCTTCAGACTAAGGACCTCACCTCTCTTAGACGTGATATAAAGAAGTGAAGCAGACGCTCTACCTGACAGTCCTTCCCAGAGATTTCTTGGGCTGAAATCCAAGGGTTGGGCTGGACACTTTGAGTCCTCACTCAGGTTCCTCAATTGGGCTCCTGGTAGAGAAGCTCAACTTTTGCCTGAATTGATGCCTATATGATAGTAAGAGCGAAACCAGCCTGTGTCCCAATAGGAGGAAGTGAAGATGACCGTATCTAACTAAACGTGGTCTCCCAAGAATGAAAGCTGTTGCAAGCAGGCTGAAGTCCTTGTGGTCCCACACAAGATCCCAATTCAAGGTCTAAATGTGCCTCCTGATAGGGTCTAAGATTTCTCCCTCTGCTGACATGGGACCACTCTCCTCAGACCAAGACCCTTATTTCCCTGTTAGCCTGTAGTGGGAACTGATGGGCATTTCTGCCTGACATCTATGCTTGAGGTCTCCCAGGGATGCTAATAGTGAGGATTCTTTGTGGCCTGAATGCTTTCATGTGGGACATCCCCACAGTCCTCAAGGTTCTCACCATGACACCTGGCATAACCTGAAATCCTCCCTTGCCAACCCGAGGCTGCCCCCTTTGACCTGGTCTCTCACCTCCCTGAGATGTCCTGGGAATAAGTGAATGCAACTCATGTCAAAATACCCAATTCTCCCAAGCCTGGAAACAGGGCTGGTGCTTTATGCTGCCCCATTTCTTGTGGGAGGGGCCCCCATCCTCACTCAGTGTCACAACCATGAATGCTGTTGAGGACTAGGTCCCTTTGCGGAATTGGGCTTATTCCATTAGACCAAGGCTCTCATCTCCCTGAGACCATCTCCAGAGGAGATGAGGGGGCACCACAGCCTGCCAGCTCCGCCTGGAGCCTCCTCTCCTGAGTTTGGGAGCCATGAGGTAGCCCTCATTTCCCTTCGTCACTAGAGGGGAATTTAGGTCACTCAACATCTGTCTACCTTGCTAGGGCCTCCTAGAGCTGAGAGCAGGGGCGCTGCTCACTGTGGCCCGCTTTGGGGGTCGAGGTCTGCTCACTAGCACTCAGGGCCCTCATCTAGGACTTAGATCTTCTCCATTTGTATAATCAGCGCTACTCTCACAGACCAAGGCCTTCTGCCTGAGACATCCTAGGCCGAATTCAGCCCAATAGCTCGGCTGGGGCCTCGAAGAACAAGATCGCAGGGGTGGGATGCAGGTGGGTCACCTTTGTTATGCGGGGAGGGGGGAGGGAAGGTCCCTTCAGGCTACATTCAGGTCCTCACCGTGGCTCCGGACAAGTCCCGAAAACCCACGCTCGGACGAACAAACGCCGCGGCTCCCGGTCGGGCTCCTCACTTCCGAAGCGGAAATCCGGGGGAGCCGCATCCGGCGCGGCGTGGGGTCTCCGAGGGCTGACGGCAGGGGCGGGACTCTGCGGGGACTCCCACTAGTCAGGCGTCAGGGGTCAGCGGTCCCTGCGTCCTGCTGGTGCCGTCTATGAGAGCCTGGGACCCCTCCCTCTATGGTCCCGAGTCCTCCAGCCTCCGAACAAAGCCCTCACCTCCCTGAGGCCCTAGCTGGGGGAAGTCGGGGCGCTGAAATTCATAGAGCAAGCCAGTAGGTTAGAAACTCAGATGTTACAGTCTTGAGTCCAAGGTCTGTATAGCAGGGCAGGCATACTGGAAACTCAGGCAGGGTTTCTGTGTTGCAGTCTTTTTTTTTTTTTTTTTTAAATATTTATATATTTATTTTGGCTGCACCGGGTCCTCGTTGTGGCATGCGGGATCTTTAGTCGCGGCATGGGAACTCTTAGTTGCAGCATGCATGTGGGATCTAGTTCCCAGACCAGGGATCGAACCAGGGCCCCCGGAATTGGGAGCACGGAGTCTTAGCCACTGGACCACCAGGGAAGTCCCTGTGTTGCACTCTTGAGGCTGAATTCCTTCAGGAAACCTCAGTCCTTGTTCTTGGGGCCTTCAACTGATTGCACGAGGCCCAGTCACACTATGGGTGGCAATCTGCTTTACTCAGAGCCTACAGATGTAACTATTAATCGCATCTAAAAAATACCTTCACAGTGGACATCTAGACTGATAACTAACTAAACAACTGTGCAGCACAGCCTAGCTAAGATGGTATACAAAATTTAGAGGTGGGAATAATAGGGAGGAATCTAGACTTGGAAATACGATGCTGCCACTAACTGGGACAAAGAATACAGGAAGAGGACGAATGAGGTTTGGAAAAAAAATCATGTGTTTATATTTTTTCACATTGAGTTTGAGACATCCTTGAATCAGTCATTATTGGATTTATGTTTAAAGCTTTGTGGGTAGGTCAGGGCTTGGGATAATAGATCTGGAAGTTAGCAGCAGATAGTCTGCAGTTAGAACTGGAGGAGTGGATGAAGTTACCTGGGGATAGATGTGGGGAGAAAAAAATAGTGGACCGGATATGGTAACTTGGGGAGCACCAGTTCCCCAAGGGGTGACGGAAAAGAAGTCCATTGAGGAGGCAGAGAAAAAACAGGTTGAGAGATAGAAGAACCAGGACAGGGCAGTGTCTTAAAAACTGCAGCAGACAGGGCTGTGCTCGCCAAACCCAATTCTATATTCCTTCTTCTCAGGCACATGGAAAGCTCCATTTTTCAGACCCCTTGAGGCTAACCGAGGATTTATGACTGGTTTCAGCCAATGAAATGGGAGAAGAAGTGATGGGTTTGGCTGAATCAGAGAAGAGCCCTTTAGAGACTCTCTGTCCACTCTCCCCTGCCTCAGTGAATAGGTAAGCCCCAGAGAAAACCCCCAAATGCCCCTCCCTCCCCCATACCCATTGAACATGTAGTGTGGTTGAGAAATAAACCTTTGTTATGGTAAAACACTGAGATTTCAGGATTAATTTGACACTCTAACATAACCTAGCTTATGTTGACTAATACAGAAGCCAAGGCAGTAGAATATTTTGCAAAGAAGAGAACAGTCACAACAGTCTCACATGCATCAGTGTTCCAGAAAAGAGACCCTTCTATGGATTCCCAAATGTGGAATAATTAAGCCAATAAGTCCAAACAATTTAGGGGGTCTCTCAATCATAACAGTCTGACAGGGAACCTGCATTGTCTTTTGGCTTTAGCAAACAAATTTGCTCATCAGATCAATAAAATGTAGAGTTAACTTGAATTGGACATTGACATCACAACACATATACACATTACAGTGTACTAGTCTTGTGGTTTGGCTTGAAATCTTGAGGTGATGACATAAATTCTGATTGAATTATCTTTGCCTTAGTTCTCCATTTATGTTTTGCAAAAAGAGTGGTCTTAATATTTCCCCTTAGTACAAGAGACCCCAATTTATAAACAACTTTATCCTATATATTCAGTTACGAAGTTGATTGTTTAGCGTTCTGGGTGCCCTTTCACAAGTGGAAAGAAATGATAAAGGATGATTAGCTTCCCAGGCCATATCCCACCACCTACAGTGCAGCCAGACTAGAAATGCATATTATTCCAGGACATAATTATGACTTATGTTATTGATTCTAATCAATGAGAAGCAAACTAAATGTCATTTTACATAAGGCACAACAATAGACTCAAGCAGGAAGCTGTGCCAGATATATATGCATTATACTTGAAAAAGGAGAATTCCAAATTCCAAAAGTACATTGATGTAAAATAAAGGAGGTCCAACTGGCCTAAATGCACACATCTAATCATAGATTCCACATATCTGTATAAATAAAAATGAAATCTCTGATGAGACTAGTAATTATGACATAAAATGTTCCAGCTAGAAAACATTAAGCTAAAAAAATCACTTAAAAACTATAAAATATACATGAAAACAATGCTTTGATTAGGCAGCATTTCCAATGTATTCCGGTCCTTCTTCCACATATTACTCTCTAATGAGATCATCACAATCTCTTTTCTTCTCAGATTTATAGAAATTACATTAAGAGGTATCCTTGGGGCTTCCCTGGTGGCGCAGTGGTTGGGAGTCCGCCTGCCGATGCAGGGGACACGGGTTCATGCCCCGGTCTGGGGGGATCCCACATGCCGCGGAGCGGCTGGGCCCGTGAGCCATGGCCGCTGAGCCTGCGCGTCTGGAGCCTGTGCTCCGCAACGGGAGAGGCCGCAGCGGTGAGAGGACCGCGTACCGCAAAAAAAAAAAAAAAAAAAAAGACGTATCCTTGGATACCAAACAATCCTTAAATCTCACTTAGTCCAAGATGTGGTCAAAGCTGAGTTCCTCAGTTCTTCACTGCTTAGCTATTTACTAATGATAAAAAATAAAATCTCTCTCTTTTGAATTACCTCATTTATCCTATACAAATGGGGAGTGAAGTATTAAGGCTAATAATTTTTTCTGATAACCATGGCTTGTATTTAAACATTAATACTTTTTATTGACCTAATTAATATTAATGGAAATCATCTGATAGTGCTTTAGGGACTACAGATGTGACAGATTCCCTCTCAGAAGGTTAGGATTTCTACCTTGTAGTTTTTAAGTGTTAAGGTTATCTATAGGGCCCATATTCTTCCTGTATTAAATGTCAATTAATCCTTCAATGAAAACTCAGCAAAATGCTTTGATAATAAAATAATAGTTAACACATATATAATACTTATGAATTCGTGGGCACCGTGCTGAATGCCCTACACTTAATTCTCAAAATAATCTTATAATTAGGTATTATTATCATCACAATTTTACAGATAAGAAAAGAGGCACAAAGAGGTTACGGATTTTACCCAAGATTACACAACTAGTAAATGGTAGCGCTGGGATTGAAAGACCAGGTGTCTGGTTCCAGAATTTCATGCTCTTACGTACTACATATTGCCTTTCTAGATGGTGCGAGATAAACATGCTCCAGAACTATGATGAAACTCATGAACTATCAGGAACTTATCCTCTGATATAAAATTTCTCTTTATCAGGCGGAGGGGAAGATGGCGGAAGAGTAACGCAGAGATCACCTTCCTCCCCACAGATACACCAGAAATACATCTATACGTGGAGCAACTCCTACAGAACACCTACTGAAGGCTGGCAGAAGACCTCAGATGTCCCCAAAGGCAAGAAACTCCCCACGTGCCTGGGTAGGGCAAAAGAAAAAAAGAAAAAACAGAGACAAAAGAATGGAGACGGGACCTGCACCAGTGGGAGGGAGCTGTGAAGGAGGAAAGGATTCCACACACTAGGAAGCCCCTTCGCGGGCGGAGACTGCGGGAGGCGGACGGGGGAGCTTCGAAGCCGCGGAGGAGAGCACAGCAACAGGGGTGCGGAGGGCAAAGCGGGGAGATTCCCGCACAGAGGATCGGTGCCGACCGGCACTCACCAGCCCGAGAGGCTTGTCTGCTCACCCGCCAGAGGGGGCCGGGTTGCGAGCTGAGGCTCAGGCTTTGGTCGGAGCGCAGGGAGAGGACTGGGGTTGGCTGTGCGAACACAGCCTGAAGAGGTTAGTGCACCATGACTAGCCGGGAGGGAGTCCAGGAAAAGGTCTGCAGCTGCCGAAGAGGCAAGAGGCTTTATCTTCCCTCTTTGTTTCCTGGTGCGCGAGGAGAGGAGTTTAAGAGCGCTGCTTAAAAGAACTCCAGAGATGGGCGCCAGCCGCGGCTACAAACGCGGACCCCAGAGACGGCGCGAGCCGCGGCTAAAAGCTCGGACCCCAGAGACGGGCACGAGCCGCAGCTAAAAGCACAGACCCCAGAGACGGGCGGGAGACGCTAAGGCTTCTGCTGCCGCCACCAAGGGGCCTGTGTGTGAGCACAGGTCACTATCCACACCCCTCTTCCGGGGAGCCTGTGCAACCCGCCACTGCCAGGGTCCCGGGATCTAGGAACAACTTCCCCTAGAGAACGCACGGCGGGCCTCAGGCTGGTGCAACGTCACGCCAGCCTCTGCCGCCACAGGCTCGCCCCGCACTCCGTGCCCCTCCCGCCCCCCGACCTGAGTGCGCCAGAGCCCCCGAATCAGCGGCTCCTTTAACCGCATCCTGTCGGAGCAAAAAACAGACGCCCCCCGGCGACCTACACGCGGAGGCGGGGCCAAATCCAAACCTGAGCCCCTGTGAACTGTGAGAACAAAGAAGAGAAAGGGAAATCTCTCCCAGCAGCCTCAGAAGCAGCGGATTAAAGCTCCACAATCAACTTGATGTACCCTACATCTGTGGAATACATGGATAGACAACGAATCATCCCAAATTGAGGAGGTGGACTTCGAGAGCAATATTTATGATTTTTTCCCCTTTTCCTCTTTTGGTGAGTGTGTATGTGTATGCTTCTGTGTGAGATTTTGTCTGTATAGCTTTGCTTCCACCATCTGTCCTAGGGTTCTATCTGTCCATTTTTTTTTAAATTTTTTTCTTAATAATTAATTTTAATAACTTTATTATACTTTACCTTCTTTCTTTCTTTCTTTCTTCCTTCCTTCCTTCCTTCCTTTCTTTCTTCCTACTTCTACTAATTCTCTCTCTACTTTTTCTCCCTTTTATTCTGAGCCGTGTGAATGAAAGGCTCTTGGTGCTGCAGCCAGGAGTCAGTGCTGTGCCTTTGAGGTGGGAGAGCCAACTTCAGGACACTGGTCAACAAGAGACCTCCAGGCTCCACATAATATCAAACGGCGAAAATCTCCCAGAGATCTCCATCTCAACACCAGCACCCAGCTTCACTCAATGACCAGCAAGCTACAGTGCTGGACACCCTATGCCAAACAACTAGCAAAACAGGAACACAACCACACCCATTAGCAGAGCGGCTGCCTAAAATCATAATAAGTCCACAGACACCCCAAAACATACCACCAGACGTGGACCTTCCCACTAGAGAGACAAGATCCAGCCTCATCCACCAGAACACAGGCACTAGTCCCCTACACTAGGAAGCCTACATAACCCACTGAACCAACCTTAGCCACTGGGGACAGACATCAAAAACAACGGGAACTACGAACCTGCAGCCTACAAAAAGGAGACCCCAAACACAGTAAGTTAAGCAAAATGAGAAGACAGAAAAACACACAGCAGATAAAGAAGCAAGATAAAAACGCACGAGACCTAACAAATGAAGAGGAAATAGGCAGTCTACATGAAAAAGAATTCAGAATAATGATAGTAAAGATGATCCAAAATCTTGAAAACAGAATGGACAAAATGCAAGAAACATTTAACAAGGACCTAGAAGAACTGAAGATGAAACAAACAATGATGAACAACACAATAAATGAAATGAAAAAGACTCTAGATGGGATCAATAGCAGAATAACTGAGGCAGAAGAACGGATAAGTGACCTGGAAGATAAAATAGTGGAAATAACTACTGCAGAGCAGAATGAAGAAAAAAGAAAGAAAAGAACTGAGGACAGTCTCAGAGACCTCTCAGACAACATTAAATGCACCAGCATTCAAATTATATGGGGCCCAGAAGAAGAAGAGAAAAAGAAAGGGACTGAGAAAATATTTGAAGAGATTATAGTTGAAAACTTCCCTAATATGGGAAAGGAAATAGTTAATCAAGTCCAGGAAGCACAGAGAGTCCCATACAGGATAAATCCAAGGAGAAATACACCAAGATACATATTAATCAAACTGTCAAAAATTAAATACAAAGAAAGCATATTAAAAGCAAGGGAAAAACAACGAATAACACACAAGGGAATCCCCAGAAGGTTAACAGCTGATCTTTCAGCAGAAACTCTGCAAGCCAGAAGGGACTGGCAGGACATATTTAAAGTGATAAAGGAGAAAAACCTGCAACCAAGATTACTCTACCCAGCAAGGATCTCATTCAGATTTGATGGAGAAATCAAAACCTTTACAGACAAGCAAAAGCTGAGAGAGTTCAGCACCACCAAACCAGCTTTACAACAAATGCTAAAGGAACTTCTCCAGGCAAGAAACACAAGAGAAGGAAAAGACCTACAATAACGAACACAAAACAATTAAGAAAATGGGAATAGGAACATACATATCGATAATTACCTTAAATGTAAATGGACTAAATGCTCCCACCAAAAGACACAGATTAGCTGAATGGATACAAAAACAAGACCCTTATATATGCTGTCTACAAGAGACCCACTTCAGACCTAGAGACACATACAGACTGAAAGTAAGGGGATGGAAAAAGATATTCCATGCAAATGGAAACCAAAAGAAAGCTGGAGTAGCAATTCTCATATCAGACAAAATAGACTTTAAAATAAGGACTATTAAAAGAGACAAAGAAGAACACTACATAATGATCAAGGGATCGATCCAAGAAGAAGATATAACAATTGTAAAATATTTAGGCACCCAACATAGGAGCACCTCAATACATAAGGCAAATGCTAACAGCCATAAAAGGGGAAATCGACAGTAATACGTTCATAGTAAGGGACGTTACCACCCCACTTTCACCAATGGACAGATCATCCAAAATGAAAATAAATAAGGAAACACAAGCTTTAAATGATACATTAAACAAGATGGACTTAATTGATATTTATAGGACATTCCATCCAAATACAACAGAATACACATTTTTCTCAGGTGCTCATGGAACATTCTCCAGGATAGATCGTATCTTGGGTCACGAATCAAGCCTTGGTAAATTTAAGAAAACTGAAAATGTATAAAGTATCTTTTCCGACCACAACGCTATGAGACTAGATATCAATTACAGGAAAAGATCTGTAAAAAATACAAACACATGGAGGCTAAACAATACACTACCTAATAACGAAGTGATCACTGAAGAAAACCATAATTCAAAAAGAGCCGTGGACCACAGTGTTCATTGCAGCTCTGTTTACTATAGCAAGGACATGGAAGCAACCTAAGTGTCTATCGACACATGAATGGATAAAGAAGATGTGGCACATATATACAATAGAATATTACTGAGCCATGAAAAGAAACGAAATTGAGTTATCTGTAGTGAGGTGGATGGACCTAGAGACTGTCATACAGAGTGAAGTAAGTCAGAAAGAGCAAAACAAATACCGTAGGCTAACACATATATATGGAATGAAAAAAAAATAAAATAAAATAAAATGGTTATGAAGAACCTAGGGTCAGGATGGGAATAAAGACGCAGACCTACTACAGAATGGACTTGAGGACACAGGGATGGGGAAGGGTAATCTGGGACAAAGTGAGAGCGTGGCATGGACATATATACACTACCAAACGTAAATATAGTAAAACCAAATATAAAATCGATAGCTAGTGGGAAGCAGCCGCATAGCACAGGGAGATCAGCTTGGTGGTTTGTGACCACCTAGGTGGGATAGGGAGGGTAGGAGGGAGATGCAAGAGCGAAGAGATATGGGGTATGTGTATATGTATAGCTGATTCACTTTGTTATAAAGCAGAAACTAACACACTACTGTAAAGCAATTATACTCCAATAAAGATGTTAAAAAAAAATCCACTAAAAAAAAAATGGGCAGAGGACCTGAATAGACATTTCTCTGAAGAAGACATAAGAATGACAAACAGTATATGAAAAGGTGCTCAACATTACTAAGCATCAGGGAAATGCAAATTAAAACCTCAATGAGCTATTACTTCACACCTGTTGAAATGGTCATTTATCGAAAAAGTAAGATAACAAAGGTTGGTGAGATTATGGAGAAAAGGGAACCTCTTATTTTCTGTTATTGGGAATGTAAACTGATACAGCAATTAGGGAAAATAGTATGAAGGCTCCTCAAAAGATTAGAAATAGAACTACCTTATGATCCAGCAATCCCCCTTTTGAGTATATAACCACAGGAAATGAAATCAGTATCTCCAAGATGTTATCTGCATTCTCATGTTCATTGCAGCATTATTTGCCATAGCCAAGAGTCAAAAACAATCTCAATGTTCACCAATTAATGAATACAAATAATATAGTACACACACAATGGAATATTCCGCCTTAAAAAAGAAGGAAATCCTGCCATTTGTGACAACATAGATGAACCTGGAGGATATTATGCTCAGTGAAACAAGCCAGACACAGAAAGACAAATAGTACATGAATTTTATGTGTGGCATATACATGGAATCTAAAATAGTCAAACTCATGGAAGGAGAGAGTAGAATGGTGGCTGCCGGGGCAGGGAGGGGGTGGAAATTGGGAGATGTTGGTCAAAAGAGTACAAAGTTTCAGTTACTCAAGATGAGTAGGCCTTCCCTGGTGGCGCAGTGGTTGAGAGTCCGCCTGCTGATACAGGGGACACGGGTTCATTCCCCGGTCCGGGAAGATCCCACATGCCGCAGAGCGGCTGGGCCGGTGAGCCAGGGCCGCTGGGCCTGTGTGTCCGGAGCCTGTGCTCCGCAACGGGAGAGGCCACAACAGTGAGAGGCCCGCGTACCGGAAAAAAAAAAAGAAAAAAAAAATAGATGAGTAAATTTTGCAGATCTAATGTAGAGCATGATGACTATAGTTAACAATACTATATTGTATACCTGCAATTTGGTAAGAGGTTAAAAACAAACTGTAACAATGTGAGGTGATGAATATGTTAGTTAGCTTGATTGTGGTGATGATTACACAATGTACACATATATCCAAACAGTTGTACACCTTAAATATATACAATTCCTATTTGTCAATTATACCTCAATAAAGCTGAGGACAAAAAAAAAAAAATGTTGAGGATAAGACTGGGGAAGTGTGGGGCAATTATAATCTATATATTTACTGCCACATCCCTTCAGAGCACCTTGATCTGTATTAGAAGTTCTAACGTTTCCTTTTGTTTTATTATGTAACTTTTTCTATAGTAAAAACTACATACATACATACATAAGGAAACTTACCCATACAAAAACTTCTATATGAATGTTTATAGCAGCATTCTTCACAACAGCCAAAAGGTGGAACAAATGCAAATGGCCATCAACTGATGAATGGATAAACAAAAGGTAGTATAGCCATACCATGGAATATAATTTGGCCATAAAAAGGAATGAGGTAATGATACCTATTTCAACATTGACAAATATTGAAGATATTATGCTAAATCAAAGAAACCAAAGTCCACATATTATATGATTGTATTTATATGCCATGTCAAGAACAGGGGAATTTAGAGGGATAGAAAATAGATTAGTGGTTACCAGGGGCTAAGAAATGGGGAGCAAGCGGAGTGACCACTAATGGACATTGTATTTCTTTTTGGAGTGATGAGAATGTTGTGGAATTCGTGCTGATAGCCACACAATTCTGTGAATATACTAATTACCACTGAATTGTATACTTTAAATGTGTAAATTTTATGGTGTGTGAATTATGCTCCAATAAAGCTGGTATTAAAAGAAAAGAATAATCTTACCACACTTCCAAATACTCAAAGGCTATTTGACCAGCCTGTGGAAGTCATAGTTCTCCAGTGTCCCCCACATTCCCTACATTCACTTTTTAGTAATTTGGAACTTACAAGTGCTCAAGAAATCCAGAAATGTAGAGGGCTAAAAATTATGTTAAGAAATTAACTATCAGCTATGGGGTTTTTTTTTTTTTGGTTTTTTGGTATTTTGGGGTTTTTTGGGCCAAGCCACACAGCATGCAGGATATCTTAGTTCCCCGACCAGGGATTGAACCCATGTCCCCTGCAGTGGAAGCACAGACTCTTAACCACTGGACCACCAGGGAAGTCCCTTATGGGGTTCTTTTTTGAGTTTGAAAATTTTATATAGCATATGGTGTTCCCAGGAGCCCCTCTCAATGTGAAATTCCCAAATTGGTTTCAGAGATGCACAAAAGTATATATTTCTTTTTATGCCCAGAAGATTATATGCTGACCTAAATTTAAGTGGCAAATATACTTCAGGTCTGTCTTGCATTACAGAAATTAAAAACCTTTGTGAACAGAACAATTTTCATTTAATAATGAAAGGAAAGACCCTTTATTATACCCTCTTTAAATGTTCCTTTCTCAACAGTGATTCATTATCTGCTCAGCCACATATTTATCAGCTGTCACCCATGTATCTTCTCTAAACACTCAGACTCCCCCTCTACACTCAAACTGAATTAACCTTTTCATATCATGTCCACTTAAATTGTTGGCCATCCTACACATTTTCTCAACATAACCACTAGGAACAGCCCATCCCTAATCTACTGTTACTAATTTTATGCCTACCATATATTAAAAAACATCCTATTGCTATCATTTTCCACTATATATTTCATGCTGTAAATTTTCTCGTTTCCTGGGTACTTAGCCCTTTCTTAAGATAATGCTAATCAAATTGAGGTTGGATGCCACAACAGGTTCTGAAACATTTTAGCTAGCAAAAGTAAAGCAACACAAAGGATGTAGGACATATCCTTCCACATTATAAATTCACCTTAGCCTTTGTTTCCTTTGTGCTATTATTTCCCATCTTTTCTGTAGCACTGCTATTTTCAGTCTTTCACTCATTTTGCTCCTCTCACCACTTTCTTTCTCAACTTCCACCTCCACTCTCTTATCGTGGTGTGAAGAGCTTCTGTAGGAAACTGGTAATCGTGTCTTTCAAAGTCTTTAACACTTGGAGCTGACTGCTAAGAGAAATTGACCAGATTCCTGTGATCCTTGTCAGTTTCTCTGATCAGAGAAAATCAGCTATGTTTTCAAAGATATGCAGGTTACTGGAGAAAATGAATTATGCTGGTAGGACTAAGAGACTTAGACTAAAGTCTAAGAAACCATTAAAAAGAAAGCGTTTTGCATAAAGTGGTTAACACTTGTTATTCTGTGAAGACTAATTAGCTCTATTAAAACTGTGGGACGAGTGTCATTCTAATGAAGCAGGAAGAGTTATACATATGAACTGCATGCATTTAAACATGTATACAACAGTTCTTAACTGCAACTGGGAGAAAGCTTCCATCAATAATTTTATGAACCATATCACTATGCATTGGAGGAAAGATGATAACATAAGAACCTGAGGTGAAACTGAAGGCACTCATGTTTGCTACTGTTTAGAGCAAGGCTCAGCAAACTTTTTCTGTTAATTACCAGACAGTAAATATTTTAGGCTTTATGAAACCATACAACTCTCACAACTATTCAACTCTGCCCTTGTAGCATTAAAGCATCTATAGGCAATAGGCAACAAATAAGAGGGGCTACGTTCCAATAGCAGTTTACTTAAAACAAACAAACAAACAACAACAACAAAAAAAGAAACAGGCGGCAGGCCGCCTGTGGACCATAGTCCGCCAACCCCTGGTTTAGAGGATCTGGGAAAGAGCTGTCTGAGTAGTGAGAAAGAGCAAAGCAGACTCTGACATCCACAAGCTGTCCTGGTGCTCACAGGTGTGCTTCGTCAGTCAACTTTTCTGCTCTGCACCAGCAGTACAAGGCCTCGGTCAATTAAGTATCATCTGTTTCCAATTAGAAAATTCTACTGAACCTTCAAGGTCTGGCTCATATGTTACTATGATGGAAGACCTTTCTACCTGGCTGGAGTTTCTATATCACCTTGTTACAGATTTGTTTTAAGATACCTTGCATTCTTGAACCCTACCTGTTTGTATGTCTTACGCTTCCTTAATGCATTAAAAAATTCTTACCTGGCGGAGCGCTGGAGGGAAGGAGGCGGCATAGAAGTTCATCCGCCGGGCCATGACGGGCTGCTCCTGGCCGAGGCGCCGGTCGGCGCGAGCTGCGTCCGGGCCAGGCTCCCGCCGCTACCGCGCGGCCTCATAGGTTTGCTCACCGCGCGGGGCTCGTGGCCGGAGCTGGGGCGCATCCACAGCCCACGCAGCCGCAGCCGCAGCCGCAGCCGCAGCCGCAGCCGCAGCCGCAGCCGCAGCCGCAGCCGCAGCCGCAGCCGCAGCCGCAGCCGCAGCCGCAGCCGCAGCCGCAACCAGCGGGCCCAAGCCTCCGGCGTCCGGGACCAGCCCCTGTACGCCGCCCACCTTGACCCCGCCTGCCGCGCTGCCCTAGGCGGCGGTGGGCGGACGCGTCCCTGCTGTTCCAGCTGGGGGCGCTGTACGAGTCAATCCTGAACTATTGAAAGCACCTGTGACAAGACTGGCCCTCCCTACACTCAGCTCCTACCCACCCGACACTGGCCCTAATGACGACGAGCCTCCTGATACCAGCCTGCCCCTCAACCCGCCACCCTTCACTGTGCCCCAGACGCACTATGCCCATGACCAGTGGTTGCAGGGCGCCTTCCACACCAGCCTCTGAAGAGCTGGCCTTGGGGGATGCATCCCTCAGCAAGTAAGCAAGTACTCAGACTATAGTGCCCGCTTTCCCCCCTACCACTTCACCTCACAGGAGTGTTAAGACCTGGGCCTCTTGATGGCAAAACTGCCACCACCCCCTCTCTCCTGTCTTGAGTTAGCTGGCACTGGGGCGGACACCTGGGTTCCAGCCTTTGCACATGGCACTGGACTTCCAATTCTCCCACATGTGTGCACCCAAGCTTGACCAACCTTCGGCAGCTCTCCGGTTGGGATGAGTTCCTGGTTCCCACCACCTTTTCACCTTTTGCTATCAGCAGCCGCTGGCTCAGGTGCATCCCATCTCTGGTTCCTGGGTTCTACTGCCCTAGACAAGGGCTCCAGGACCCATTCCTGCATCCACCCTCGTGTGGGAGGGCCAAAGCTCCATGCTGGATATTTAAGTTTAGGGGCCAAACTCCTGGGCACATAGGTAAATAAATATTCTCTCAGAAAAAAAAAAAAAATTTTTAGAAGCAGTAACTATGTTTTGTACTTTACATTCCCTACAGTGTCAAGTGCTTTTCCTGGCATATGAAAGGCACTTAACAAATAATTATGGGTATTGTATAGGTACCAATACAAAAGTATTCATAACTAGGTCACAAAAGAGATAAAATTTATAAACACTGGTACAACAAATGTAGCTTTTAATCCTCTGCATGGCTTTTTAGCCAACCTTAAAATATTTAAAGCATGTGAAAGCACAGAATGATTATCTTACCTGCATACATCCTTCATCAATCTTGCCCTTTTGAGGATCAACTTTAAAATGTGCAGTTTTTTTAAAGCGGTACATCACAGGACGTGATTTGGATCGATTTTGCGTAATACACTGAATCTCTGAACGTCCACCCATGAAACAAGGTGCAAAATTAAGGACCCTTCCCGGATCAAACTGTAATAAGACAGGAAGTCCTGAGCCTGTCAGGGCTAATTCCACTTTCTGAAATCGATCACCTGTAAAAGCAATAATAGCTTTTTAACATTAAAAGTGTTTTGGGACTCCAGAATATATTTGCTCAGTCCAAATAGTGTCATCTGAAAGACTTGATGAGACATGGGTAGCTCATTCAATCTTTCCTTCAGCAAAGTTATTGAGTGCCAGGGCCTTCTTTGTGCCAGGGATTTTTCTAGGCCTTGGGGGTACAGCAGTGAATAAAATAGACAATGTCCTTCCTCTCATGGGTTTTACATTCTAGTGAGGTGACACTGACAATAAAATAAATAGATAAGGTAGAGTAAGACAGCGTACAATGTTTTGGGGCTGCTCATTTATATGGGGAAGTCCCAAAAGACCTCTCCGATAGGGAGACGTGTGAGCAAAGATATAAGGGACTCCGGAAGAAAATCATGTGAAAAATCCAGAAAAAAAGTGTATTCTAAACAGAGAAAACAGCAAGTACAGAGACTCTAAGTTAGGAATGGCTTGGCATGCTCAAAAAAAAACCCCCAGGAACGAAGTATGGCTGCAGGAAGAGCAGTAGAAGAATGGTGAGAAATGATCAGACTTAACATATACTTTTGAGGGTACAGTTAACAAAATTTGCTGACGGATTGCATGTAGAATAGGAGATTGAACACGATAAATGATAATGCTAAGGTTTTTGGCATAAGCAACTGAAGTGATGGAATTTTCATTTCTTGAGACAGGAAAGACTTCAGGAGGGATAGGTTACAGGGAAACCAATAGTTCTTTTTTTGGACATGTTAAGTTTGAGATGTCTAGTAGACATCCAAGTGGAAATGTCTTAATAGGTCACTTAATATATTTGTAACCTTAGAGTGAAGATGAAGGAGGAAGGACTGGAGTTTTGAGGGGAGAAGAGAAGCTGTGTGACACTAATCTCAAATCGAAAGAAAGTGAATGCATGCAGGAACACAGCAGGAATGGCAAACACCAGGACTCAGTTGGGATTAGTGGTTATAAAGTGAAACCTCACAGCCTGGTTTTGTGTTTGTCGCCAGCGCAATTAGCTTCCCAGGTGCAGCGCTAGAGTAGGCTAAGAGTTGAATTTAATCAGATTAGAGGTTTTCCACTCAGCCAAAATGGGAGTTGAGCCAAGAGATTTACATATACTAGGGAAAAGGTGATTAA
The DNA here is from genome assembly GCF_949987515.2 of Delphinus delphis. Taxonomy (NCBI): domain Eukaryota; kingdom Metazoa; phylum Chordata; class Mammalia; order Artiodactyla; family Delphinidae; genus Delphinus; species Delphinus delphis. Next base: position 96,041,093 of record NC_082704.1, read on the forward strand.
AATAATGGATGATGGAATATAAGCTGAGCAATAACATAAATTTGAAGTTTAGGAGATACTAGAAAGAAGCTAGTACCTATGAATTGTGAGCTCTAATTAAGTGAAAGAACTGTTTTGCAGAGAAAGCAATGTAACTATAATCCCATAAACAGAGTTTATATTTCTTCACTCTTGGTCTTACTAGCCAATCCTAGACTCTAAGGAAAACCTAGCATCTGTATCTCTAGCCATTGAAAACTAGATTAACTTGCAAGCCTAGAATAAATGTTCTGTCTATGATCAGCAGACAGAGCTCCATATCACGAACCGCGGCATAAATAGTAACAGAGCAATCAATTTCTGCCCTAGGAACACAGTTCAACTCTGCTCAATGACATCACTTGTACCAACATGTAAATCTTCTAGACTCTTGACTTGCCATGGCTCATCTTTCTGGATTTCATCTGTCATCTGCCTATTATTTTTCTCTTTGATCTTTCTTGCTAAACTGAAGTCCAATTCCATTTTTCTCACTGCAACGCATCCAACGTTACCCAAAAATGTAAAAAGTGTCTTGCATCTTTACGTGTGGCCTGCAAAGCACATGCACTTATCAATATCCTATAGCAGGATATTACGCTCTATTTACTAGAGCTCTAGTAAATAGGGTGACTAGTAAATAAAGTGACTGTCTCTTTATATAGATTCTAACAGAGCAAAAGGTTTGGTAAAGATGAAATAGGTCATTTGTTCCCATATTAATCTCTAACAGATAACCTAGGCTTACAAAGAAAAGAAGGCAGGGTTTTTTTTTGTGTGTTTTCTTTTTTTATTCCCTTAACTCTACATCATCATGTTTATCTAATGTTATTTTAAAATAATAAAGTTGGGACTTCCCTGGTGGCACAGTGGTTAAGAATCTGCCTGCCAATGCAGGGGACACAGGTTCGAGCCCTGGTCCAGGAAGATCCCATAAGTCACAGAGCAACTAAGCCCATGCATCACAACTACTGAGCCTGCACTCTAGAGCCTGCGAGCCACAACTACTGAGCCCATGTGCCACAGCTACTGAAGCCCCTGCACCTAGAGCCCATGCTCCACAACAAGAGAAGCCACCGCAATGAGAAGCCCGCGCACAGCAACGAAGAGTAGCCCCCGCTCGCTGCAACTAGAGAAAGCCCGTGTGCAGCAACCAAGACCCAATGCAGCCAAAACTAAATACATAAATAATTAAAAAAAAATAATAAAATAAAATAATAAAGTCATCTAAATTCTAACTTGGAAAATTATCATGTAAATGATGCTGAGGCTGACTTTTCTCAATGTGCCACAGAAGACATGTTAAGGTCTCTCAAATGTTTGCATTTTTATTGTAGTCCAGAATTATACATTTTTATTAAACTGCCTCTACAAATATTGCTGTCCAAACTTTTAAACAATTTAAACAGCTATACATTTGATGATAATGTTCATTTCGTACTTACTTTTGATGGTTTTATTGTTATCATCTCTCAAAAATCCATCTTTACTTCCTACAGACTCAAATCTCAAAAAGAGAGCATAGTCTTGCCTGTGTGAAGGATCATCCTTTTGACCATTAATGATTAGCCTGTAAAAAATCACAGTCAGTTATTTCTAAAGCAAAGATGATAACTTTATTATCTCTCAAAAGGGAATTTCAACCCAATACTTAAATCTATGCAAAAAGACGAAATTCAGGAATAAAAAGGTGACTGCGATCCATTTTCCAAAATTACTGCACAAGACATTGAGACTTGCCAAAAAGAAGACCATACTCATATTATGTGAAGATCCAAAAAATGACTTCATGATGTTATTTGTAAGATAAGAGGAATTTAAATATACTAAGTTGTCAAGGTCTTGCCTCCAATGCCACTTTCTATGTAAAGGATTTTCTTTCCAGGCAAACTTCATTGCTAGCTAAGGTCTCTGTTCAATTCTCTACAATAGTCCTTCTTACACCAGGGTGAAACTGCAAACCTCTCGTATGTACCTGTCTCCTCCCATGGACTAGGCACATATTGCTAGCCACATTCTTGTTAGAGGAGAACAAGTAATTTGGAGAATAAGATTTGGTAACAGCCAAACCTTGGCAGAGGAGAAAAGCAAAGGAAAGATGAGAAGAAGGGAAGTAGGACCAAAGACAGAGATGGGTTACATCACAGGCTTGTGCACTAGCAATCTTTACTTGCCTTACCTAGAGCTCAGCTTTTTAGCAGCAGATACTCAAACATACACACAAAAGGCTGATGTGAAATATTACATAGGAAACAAAATAGCATAGTGAGAACATCTTTAACTAAGACTACAAATCATATTTATTCCTATGTGTTCATGCTAGACTCTCAAATAAAATGAACATGTTGCCATGAAAAGAATATTTAGAATTTCAAAGATTGTGTCTTAAACAGACTCTTACAGATTCACCAAAGAAGTTTCCTGCATGAAGAGATGATTAACAAGGCAATTATAGGTTGTACAAATAGAACAATTACTTGATTTACTACCCTCCTTAAATTAAACCACAACTCAATCTTCATCGGACAGTTGGTATCACCAAGTGACCCTGCTGCCACAGAGAGAAGTACATTAAACATTGCCTTCTTACAAACAAGGGTAAGCATACTGACAATTGGATCGGTTACTGTCACACACTGCAACCTCTCAAGTGTAGCTGAAATTGCTACTATATATTTAAAACAGCATTGCCAAATATATTTTCAAACTAAATAATCAAACCAAGTACAGGGGAAAATATACATTGGCAAAAGTCCTAAACGTCTGTATGAGTTTCAGCAAGCAAGTGTGGTTGATCCCAGCAGCTGCTATAGGCTTAATATTCCTGATACTCAGTAAGCATTTGGCCCTGGCAGGAGCACTGCATCCTCTTTGGAGGTATCTAGAACATACTGCATGCCCCTGGCCATCACCTGACTATTTCTGCAGGGACAACAAGGTCTTGGTTGAACAGATTGGTTTGCAGCCAAAATCCAAAGCAACCCAAAACTTGCATCACCTCATTTCCACAAGGTCTGGAGAGATTTTTAATTTAAAATGAAGTAGTTAGAAACATTTTTAAATACTGGAAATAATATTAACCATGTTAGAAATATTTAGAACCATAATAAGAAAAACCCAATTTGTGCCTTCTGCCAAGTTTTTTTTTTTTAATTAAATTTATTTATTTTATTTATCTATTTTTGGCTGTGTTGGGTCTTCGCTGCTGTGCACGGGCTTTCTCTGGTTGCGGCGAGCAGGTGCTACTCTTCATTGTGGTGCGTGGGCTTCGCATTGCGGTGGCCTCTCCTGTTGCACAGCACGGGCTCTAGGCACGCGGGCTTCAGCAGTTGTGGCACGCGGGCTCAGTAGCTGTGGCTCGCAGGCTCAGCAGCTGTGGCGGCCTCGCTGCTCCGTGGCATGTGGGATTTTCCCGGACCAGGGCTCTAACCCGTGTCCCCTGTATTGGCGGGCAGATTCTCAACCACTGCACCACCAGGGAAGCCCACCAAGTTTTACTATTAAAATCAATCTGATGAATGTATGGTTAATATACTTTCCATTAATAAGTAACATCATATTGGAATTAATTTTTGCTTACTTTGGGCTGAAACAAAATGTAATTAAAATCTTTTGATAAGGCTGTAACCTCCCTTCATTAGGAACATAGGAGATAAATGTGGTAATATCTATGTTCTTTATTTTCCTTAAGTAGGTTAGATTATTTAAAGCAACATCTGTTCTTTGTTGAATATTTGTACCCTGTAATATAAAATCAGAAATAAAAGAATATTCAGGCAAAACACAAAATAAAATATTTTAAGATTAAGTCATAAAATAATTATTGAAATTCCAGAGTCTAGATATAGAGAATATGTATGTTTTAACAGTAACATACATAAATTTGATCAAGGCACCTCATAAAATTAAAAGAACTATTGAAAAATGAATAAGAACAGATATAGATTACTATCAATGTCAGCTGAATTTACTGAACTTTTTTAGGTCACCCTTGGAGACACATGAAATGAAATCATATCTATCTTCATGTTAAAACATATTTAGAAAAATTAAACAGCTTGTTGGTTATTAGTAAGTTGCACTACTTACTTACCAATTCTTCTCCAACAGAATCATCTTGCATTATGGCTACCCAATTTATAGGTTCTGGGCTATTATTGTATAGAAGTGCATGTTCAATCTTTGACATTCCAAAGAAAACAGGACCAAAGCTTATGCCTTCCAACTTTTTATCATTACTCATGTTTAACAATTCAATAATCTGCTCAACAACATGAGCTTTGACATTCAAGAATATGTCTGGACGATCTCGCAAACTCACTCTACAAGATAATGAATTATACATACATATTTTAATTAGAATTCTATATATTTTATTTTTCTCCTAATTGTTTATATAAACAGAAATTTTATAAAATCACATAATAATTAAAATTCAAAGGACTAAGAGCAGTTCCTTTCACGTATGTGCCAGAGACTGTCATGTCCTTCTGTCTGTCTGAATCTGCAAAGTAGAATAGCATATGTGCAACCTAATTCATTGTCTCCAGGGAACAACAAAGATGGAAAACAACTGCATGAATTGACCCCAAAAATCACTTACTGATATTTGCATATCACCAATGATTTACATGGTCACCTGTAGTTCTAGAATTCTGAGATTCTTTTCTAACTCATCCCATTCCCCCAAGTCCAACAGCCAACTTCATCCCCATCCTAATAACCCAATTCCCTACAAAGTAAAGTATCTCAGCAAAACTCCACTTCTTTGCTGAAATGAATATCCTCCCTCATAAAACTTCACTTTCCAGACTAATTCGAATTCACTGTTGCAACTTCTCTCCATCCCGCATTTATCCCTCTCTGGCATAAATGCAATCCTTTTGAATCTCACCCTGTCAGATACCACAGATCACTGACCAATTCACAGCCATCACCAAAGTCATTAACTTTGTATCTCTGTGTATCTCTGTCACATTGGGCACGGTTGATACCATCTCTTTCCACATCTCCCCTCCCTTAGCTTTCTTGACACCATACTTTCATGGCTTTCCTTCTAATTTATTTAGACTCTGCCTTCTCATTCTTCTAAGACTTGGATATTTTGTAAATTCCATGAATAATGCTGTTTCTCTCCTACTTGTTTTATACTCTACCCTCCTCAAAGTTATTTTCAACATTTCATGCTTCATCTACAACTTATGAACTGACAACTCTCAAACCAATATACCTAGACCAAATTTTTTTCTGGGACTCAAGATAAGTAAATATAATAGGCTCCACAGGATTCTGCAAAGCAAATCAATTCCAGCACTCCAAAACAGAACTCAAGATCTTCTCTCACAGACCTGAACCTCCTCTTACCTTCCCTTTCTATAACCAGTCACTAAATGTAGTCAAATTTACCTCCATAACATATCTCCAATCTGCACACTTCTCTCCCTCCATACTCCTAATTTGTACCTTAAATGAGGCCTTCATTATTTCTCTTCTGCTTTACTGTTAGAATTTCTAGTCAGGCTATCCACTCCACATCTGTACTCCTCGATTTTGTACACTGCTATCAACATGACCTTTCTAAAAAGCAAACTAATCAAGACACTCCCATCTTAAAACCTTCCTGAGATTCCACAGCCTTTACAATAGAACCTAAGCTCCTATCAGGGCTCACAACTGTTTCTCAAACATTTTTTTAATTGTGACCTTCAGTTAGAAATGCATTTTACATTACAATGCAGGACACATACACACACACACACACACACACACACACACACACACACACACACACGAAACAAATTTTACAAAACGCCACTTGCCCTTACCATGTGAGATGCATTCTGATGTTTTCTATTTCATTGTTTTAATACTGGTGGTGACCCATTATAGTGACTGCACATTCTGCTAATGAACAGAGACATATAGCATTAAAAAATGCTGTCCTATGAAGTCCTTAACTGGACCCTGCACCATTCTGTATTTCTGGTCTCATCTCTCATCACTCCTCACCTCCATCTCTTTGCCTCAGATCTCTTGATGTGTAACACTGTCTATTAACCTGTAGGAATTCAAGTCTTCTACTTGCACTGCCTGAAATCACTCATTTAACCCACTCTCATCACCAATACCCACCTCCCCTGCACACAGACACACATACATACACACACACACTCAGCCCAAATCACACCACTGCTCTTTGCCTGGCTAATTTCTACTCAACCACAGGTGTTTGGTTCAACTGTCACCTCCTTAGTGGAGCTCTTTCTTGATCCACTCCCTGACTCCAACAAAATCCAAACTAGGAGCTCCTGTTAGGTGTACCCATATGCCATTCTCTGGTTCTTCCCATTTTTCAGTCCCTAGTGCTTGGCAAATAGTAGATACTCAATAAATGAATGCTGACTGAAAGAAGAAGCTAACATACATTCAAATACAACAGGCATATATGAAAAGTGAAACAGGAAAGTATTAAGCACTACACTAGAATTAAGAACCATAGTATATACTCACTTTGCCACTTCATTTACAATTATGGGCCAGTCTGCACAGAAATCCACTTTAATAACCATTGATGACTTGGGCTGCACAATACCACTGGTTGGAAAAGTGACAATGGGTAACTGGCCCTGGTATTCTGTTTTAAACATACCTAAGGAGAACAAGAGCAGATGGTTTACATTTGGATCCTTATAATGTTAATGTTCACACTCTTAGTAGAGGACAGAGACACATTACAGAGTTTATGGTCTATTGTGGACCAAGAATCACAGCTTTGATTGTAAGTCCTGTCTCTAGGGTCATCCAATAAATGTGAGCCTCGTGTTAGGACTCAACCCTCATCAACAGCTAAAATTTTCTGTCTGCTTACTGTGTTCAGACACTTATGCTAAGAGCTGTGCATATGTTATTCTATTTAGTCCTCATAATGAAATCTATGATTCTGGCTCAATCATTACCTCTATTTTATAAATAAGGAAACAGACACTTAGAAAGGTTGAGTAACTTGTCCAAAAATACACAACTGTTATGATAGATTAGATCATCAACTCCAATTCTTTAACCTTCTCTGCATCCCCACTGTTACCCTCCCGTGGACTAAGTATGTTTTCCTACCCCTTGACGGGGCCTGATCACGTGATTTACTTTGGCAAATAGCATGGGAGTAGAAGTGACAACATGTCAGCTTCATCCCCAGATGTTCTCTTGCTATTCTACCATGGAAAGTGTTTCTTTTAAGAAACTGCTGTCCCGTTGGCCTGTGCCTCAGCATTGGCAAATGTGAAGCAGAGCCACCCAGCTGACTCAGAAACATGCAGTGAGTAACAGATCAGCCCCAGCTGCCTCAGCTTGAAGCAGAGTCATGCAGCTTAGATTAGTCAAATTCCAGCTAATCTGCATAAAAATGAGAAACTAAAAAAAATAATTATTTTTTTAAGATATAGAATTATGGAGTGGTTTGTTACATAGCAATAGTTGACTACTACAGCTAGTAACTAACTAATAGAGCTGGGATTTTCACTTGGATGTTTCTGACCACAGGGCTCACACTTCTAGCCACTACCACTACTCTATAAACGAATTAATGCAGTTCACATATGGAAAGGGTGAAAGAAATGGGTTTCTAGACTCAAATAGCATATGAGGAGGCCACAAAAATTTCTTGTTCTGAAAGCAGAAATGGTCCATAATTTATGGTAATGTTTGGTGCCTATCTTAGAGCATGCAGGTGAGATCAGATACTATCTCTTTTTCATCGTTGTGGTCCTGGCACCCCACATGGTGCCTAGCAGCAAGCAGTGTTCAAAATGTCCAATAAATGGGAGGTAACCAGTCATGAGTTTCTTTGATATCATTATACAATATTAACACAAATGAGCATGCTGCCAACATAAACAACTTTGAAAATCCCTAATTTACCAGTTTTAAATCACATTTGATGACATTTTCCAAAATTATTCAGTTAACTTAGGAGAATGTAATATTAGCGTAATAAAAGTACTGAAAATATAAAAGATAATAAAACTTTAGGTTCAGAGATGACCAGATGAAAAAGGCAAACAGTAACAAAATTTGTTAATCCAATCATTTTTAGAGACTTGCTAATGACATAATATTTAAGGCTTATTTTTTTCTGTCATAATATAAAACAAAACTCTGTAAAATTATATCCATTATGAATAAATATTATTGACTCAATTCTCCAGGAAAAGAAAACTATATGAGTTCAGTTAAGTCTGAGTCAGTGAAATAGTTTCTATACTGTAACCACTTTTCTGTAGTTTGAGAAAAGAGTTTTCTGTAGTTTGACAAAAGAGTTTTAAGTGAATGGTTCAAAAGCTTATTCAGGAACAACCCCTAACAAAAGAACATTGTTCAATCTTTTAAATATATTAAAACAGTGAGCTCACAAACATTACTGTGTCTTATGTAACTTTAATATCATTAGTAATAATGAAATATTTGACTGGTTTTTTAATTGCTCACAACAGGAGCAAGAACATCATCCTAGGAGAAGGGTGTCATTGAAGAATTTTTTGTCATCAAATTTTCATTTATTTTCAGATGTGAAACTGGCTGATGTGTGGAGAATGAACTAGAAGGAGATAAGAGGTGACTCCAGACAAATAATTTAGGTTGATGTAATTATAAGGGAAGAGAAGATTATGGACTGTTGTAAAAAAGTGACAGTGAGACAGAGAAAAGTAGGATTACTCACACTATAAGGAAGTGAACAGACAGGATTTAATAGTTGACTGAGTAAGGGGGTAGAGGGTGAAAAGGAGGGAGGTGTCAAGGATTTGCCAAATTTCTGACTTGGCCATATACATGGTGGTGACATTCAATGAAAAACAGAAAAGGAGAAGTTTGGGGGAGACATTGAGGAGTTTAGTTTTAGACGTGTTAACTCTGAAAAACCTGAAGGAAATGCAAAGTCTTGTACAGACTTCAGTGAAGTAACAGGAATGGAAGTGATTGCCTAGGGAGAGCAGGGTGACTGAGGAAACATGAGGGTCTATGACAAATCCTAAGCAACACTCACTTCTAATGTACTGAAAAAAGGGACAGCAGTCCACAAAAGAGAATTAAGGAGGAGGGAGAAGAAGAATAATTCTAACATCAATAATGAATATTTACTGAACACTTAATATATGTCAGAGAGTGTGCTAAGCATTTTATTAATCATCACCACAATTATAGGAGGAAGGCGCTATGTTTATCTTTAATGTATAAGGGAGGCAATGAATGTTCGGGAAGTGTAAATTCCTTGTCTGGGGCCTCCCAGCCAGTTAATATTGTAACCAAGATTTGGGACCTGGAACACCTCGCTCCAGGTCAAATCAGTTAAATGAAGGCTTACTGAATGCCTGGTATATGCCTAACATTGTGTTATGCATGAAAAGTATGTTGAGATTTCATGACATCAGTTTCCATGAAAACAAAACAAAAAAATGCATTGACAATAAGTAGTGGGTGCTTCTCTGGGTAGTTAGACAGGATTCTGAGGACCACTCCTGGGTCTGGTCCAATTTAGCAAATTTTCTGGTTTACAGATGATGCCAGGCTTTTCTAGACAGTGATGTAGAGAGATGATGCTGATGATCAGGGGAAGGAGGACAGCAGACATTAAGAGCAAGAGAAAGGTCATATATTTGGGGCAAAATCACCCCCCAAAACCTAAAGGAGTCCTAAGGTAGCTGTTCAAACCCAGAAATGGTATGTAAAGATCACACTAGAGACTTTAAAGACTATTCTACATCATAACACAGTAGTAGAAAAAGTACCCAAAGATTCAAGAGGGGAAGAGGGAAATGTGTGCAATTCAAGGCATGCTAAAATAATGTTTTTTCAATCTTCAATGATAAAAACTGAGAAACAATAAAGACATAAAAGAGAACATGGAGTTCCCCAGCTCACAAAACACTAATATTAGAAACATCTTAAAGATTAAACCATGTCTTTTCAAGATGAAAAGACAAGCACTACTTTGTAAATTTAGGAAACATTCTTATAAGGGGCAAGACAACAAAATGTATTCAACAACTTTCAGCTAAATCTAGAGATGGTTACTCCATAATAGACTATTAAAATAAAACATCATGAAGTTGTTACATAAACTTTGGCTTCTATAAAACTGAAGATAATAACCTCAGTGACACTACCAGAGAGAGAAAACAAAGCTATACAAATCATGAATCTGCTGAATGTGGCTTTTTAATGTCTTCTTAAGTACACATATACGTTTGTAAACTCTTGATGTTTGACTCTAAAACTATAAAATATTTGTCACATAAAATCCTTTTTGAAAATTTTATTAAAATCATCTTTGGTTGCTGAATCTATTTTCTGCCTAAGTGTTTTTCTTCATGAAAATGCATTATAATTCTCATGAATATTTATATATTGTGCTTGTGGGTAATGAGGACTTTATGACACTTTACGGGCACTTGCTACTGTGAATATAAAACATACTATCAATTTTGGTAAGGGTGGAAAAAATAATATCATTCAACTCCAAAAATGAGGGACAAAGTCAGCACTAAGAAAATGTGTTTCATTGATAACAATTTGTTTCAGTTAGTAAGGTAAGAGTAATTAACATTTCATAATACTCAATTATAATTTACCAATATAGTATTAACTACAAATACTATGCACACACAAAATATTAATACAATACTAAAAGTCAATGTGGATTACTTTTCTTAAAATGCAGGGACTCAGGTCCACACATATACTTTTATTAAGTAAAATAATATTAAATATTCAATTAAAATTATGTATTTTTTACTTATAGAGAGTTTTTATAAGTAATAAAACTGTACAATTTGGTGAGATTTTAGAATAAAGAGAGGATATGATCAAAACTTTAAAGGTTTTGGAATGGACAACAGTTAAGAGAGATTTTGGAAAGTAAAAGAATACAAATAAAATTCTCTCAATTACATATCACTGCTCTATAACCAGACAATCTAAAGGATCATACAGCCTATAGTCAATCACCATAAGAGAGTTCATCCTTAACACTGGAGTCAGCCCACAAATGAGCCTAATATTCCACAGTCTGACAGGCATCAGAAATTCAGCCATTTAAAAACCAAAGCATGGAAAGTGAAATGAATAACATTCAGTGAGGAACAACTATCAGTTTTATTTGTTCATATCCCAGAAGAAATCAGTAAAGTGACAGACTGCCTTTGTCTTAATAATTCCCACTGCTCATTCAAGCAACCCCAAAGAACATCCTCACTTACTGTAAAACGGGTTTGGATTTAAGACCTGTTTTATGTATCCAACAAGCAGTCTCAGAGAGAAATGCCCTCCCTGTCTGGAGCTAGTCCTCTTCTCAGCTTGGGGAAAATGTGAGTCTTATCATCCCAGATGCTGACCATCCAATCAAGTGAATGAAAGGACAAGTGATTTTATGCCTACAGTATATCATCAATGAAGAGTGTGCATACACACATGCATGTGCACACACACAGACACAGGCACACTTATCCCTTTATGGAAACTCTTAGGTCACAGTGAGAATGTCTAGAAATAATCCAGTATGGAGAAGAGAGAAGTACTTTTCCTTTCAACAAAATGTTAGTAAGAGCCTTCTAGGGATCATCATGTGAATTCAAAGTTGAATATGATCGAGAAAAAGAACAAATATTTACTGAGTGCTTGTGATAAGTCAAGTACCATATTACAACCTTAAGTACATACATAATTAACCACAGTATATTTTATTAGCCAGTTTATAAATGAGGAATCTGAAGTTCAATGTCCTTAAAGATACTTGCCCCAGATCACACAGCTAGTAAGGCACTGTGTCCTGATTCTATCTCTGGAAAGCTCTAAGGACTATGTCACTTCCACAACACCACCTTGCCTTCTATCCTCAGGGAGATCATCAGTCATCTGAGAGTCAGGTTGTATTAATAAGAATCATAAGGATGTAGCTTCATCTTTCCTGATATTACCTATCAGTCTTTTACAGTCATCCTACTTAAGGACCTTCAGTTTTGAGCCTTTTCAAATAACATAATTCTTCTGGAGGGGTAGGGTGAATCAGAGAATCCATTAATTGCAGAAGGTATATATTTCAAACAGTACCAATTTTCTTCCAAAAGTCTAAGTTAATTTATATGACAGAAAGTATTTACCTGGTACTCTGCCATGGTTAATGATATTAATCTCTTTACAATATACTTTACTATTGGCAACCAATGTCCCAAAATTAACTTCTGACTCAATTTCCAGTTGACAGGATAGAATCAACCTAGAAGAGGAGAAAAAAGGATGATATGATGAATTTTTTTTTCTTTTTTTCTTTTTTTTTTACAGTATGCGGGCCTCTCACTGTTGTGGCCTCTCCCATTGCGGAGCACAGGCTCCGGACGCGCAGGCTCAGCGGCCATGGCTCACGGGCCCAGCCGCTCCGCGGCATGTGGGATCTTCCCAGACCGGGGCACGAACCCGTGTCCCCTGCATCGGCAGGCACACTCTCAACCACTGCCCCACCAGGGAAGCCCCATATGATGAATTTTAACAACTATAACCTCATGGTCAAATCCACAGGGGGACATATATAGATATTTTTACCTTAACTCCTAAAAAGATATTTCAGTTTCCTTATAGGTCTGCTGGTGGCACATCTGTCAGTAAAACAAACTGTAAAATAAAGACACGAAAAAAAGATAATGAGAACATTTTAAATAAAGAACTCAGACTTTATGCATAAGTACATGGTATGCCTTCCCAAGTACTCACCTTGAGAGGTTACCCACACATCTCAATATTTTTGTAGCTCAAAATATATTTGGAACTCTGTTTTGGAATCTCCTACTAAGCCTATAATACATTCTTTTGCCCCCCCCCCAACCCCAAAAGGGTGCAAGTTATCTGAACAAAGTAAACTAGTTTGGATGGTCCAAATCTGATGAAATAAAAGGAGCTATGATACTATAAAATATCGCTTGGGGACTAAAACAAGGCCTAAGAACAAAAGGATACAATTGATTTTCCATGTGTGTCGCCAATTTAAAGGACTCACTGTAGCGTATCTGTAGCATGTTTTCATAAGCATTTAAAAAATCCATTCTAATCCTAAATACACATCTCATAATGATATATATATACACATATATATTATATCTGGATAATAATTTATAGTTTATAAAGCACCATTAAGTATATTATCCTGTTTGATATTAACAAATTTCCTGAAAGGTAGGTAAATATTACGGCTCCTAGGTTACAGATGAAAAGCCAAAGACTTAAAAAGCTTAAATGATTTATCTAAGGAATTATCTGGATATAACGTTGGGGAACTTAAACTTGAATCCATTTTGTTAGACTTCAAGTACATTACCTTAGAAACCTAACAACGATAACAACAGCATCAGTAATAAATATAGTAATAACTAATCTTTATTGAGTCCTAAGATTATGTGCCAGACACATGAATTAAGTAATTTACTCCACTTAGGATACAACCTCCAAAGCATAAATGCATACATACATACAATCATATATACATACAAACACACTAAAATTCATAAATAAAAATACCTGAACAAAACATTTACAAATACTGCCTATACATTGGTGGTCTGGGCCTTCTTTCTGGGATCTGTGTTTATATGTGTTTGTGTATTACTGGATAGGTACAGACATTCCAGAGATCAGCCAGGAATGTCCTACTTATGCTGCATAGTCTAAGAAATACCCATGTTCTTCTCATAGAGATTGTAATTTTGTGACAGGAAAAGATCAATGACCTTGTACATCTCCTTACAATATATTTATATGTGTATACATAATTGCATTAATAGTTTACAGGATCTAAAAGAGGAACCAGTTACACAAACAACATAAGATGTGAAGCTGAACGTTTTTTCAAACTTTTTCTCTAGCTAGATGTGGAAAAGTATCTTAAGAAGAATTTCTTAAGAATCTTCACACATACACACACATATACATGTACATACATGCATACACATATATATGGTTTAACCTTAGCAGTAAGGGTGTGGTAAAATGGCAATATATAACAGTTTCTCTGGCTTTCCTACTGGTTTCTCTTCTCCTTGTATAAAAAACATTTTCTGGCCCCATATGCACCACAACACGTCAAGACAGTTGACCTCTGAGGACAATAAAGTATCTAGCCACCTATCAGAAGAAGTGCCTCTTGACTCCAAATGCCTTCTGCAAGATGAGTTACCAGTTGAACCCTGACTAAGGATCAGAGTTGAAGGAAATTCTGGAGAGGGGAATGACCAACACACTCATGCCAAGTACCAGTGGTCTCCAAACTCGGGGATGCTCTGATAGCTAAATAAATACCTTCCAATGATGCAAAGGAGTAGCTTATTCCTTTCCTAACATGTGTCAGCTGTTTGATTCCTATGCAGAATGGGATGTTGAGAGAAAGCAGAACTTCTCAACAACACTGAGAACCCAAATAATTGCACATCTAAATTTAGTTTATGAAAATTAAAAAATGCAAGGGAAATTATAAAAAGACATATCTAATACCAATATTAATGTTAAATATTAATATTCTAATATTAATTCTGCTGGTGCCGGATAAACAGAGACAAAAGAATAACACCTATGGAATCATATTTTGCTGGGGAAAAGAAGGATCATGCATGTATGTATGTGAAAAAAAAACAAAAATTTTAACAGCAGCTCTAACGGGTAATTTTATAATGAACAGAACTATACTTATTTCAATATAAAATGAAAAGCACAATGTCCTGGTCAAATAAATTATTTGTATTAAAAAAAAATTATTTGTATTAAAGTTAATCTGCAAACCAGTTACTTAGTTCTGTATTATATTCATTATATCAGTCCATATTTTTCAGCCAATCTCAAAAAAACACCATTTTGATTTTTTGAAGCCAAACATCTGCATTATTTAAATTTCTGTGAAGTAAATATGACAATAATTTAAAATTAAATTAAAATGTGAATATGGGTTCACAATAATTCATTTAGGAATACATCCATCATAAAAACAGAAAGTAGAAGGGTCGTTACCAGAGGCTGGAGGGTAGGAGAATTGGAGAGATACTGTTTAAGGGTACAAACTGGGAACTAGTAGATAAATAAGTCCCAGAGAGCTAACATACAGCATAGTGATCATAGGCAACAAAAATGTATTATATAAAAAAAAAAAAAAATGTATTATAAACTTCAAAGTTGCTAACAGACTAGATCTTAATTGTTCCCACCACAGGAAAGAAATGATGACTATGTAATGTGATACTGGTGTTAGCCAACCCTATGGTAGTAATATATTGCAATATATAAATGTATCACATCAACATGTACACCTTCAACTTACACAATGTTATATGTCAATTGTATTTCAATTAAAAAAAATAACATAGGATAAGAAGGAACAATCATTGAAGAGGTGTAGTAGCAAGGAAATCAAGAGAATAAAGTGGCCCACGAAGGCAGTAATGGTTAATTGTGTCTAATGCTTCTGAGAAATGGAGTAAGATAAAGGCAAAGGAGGTACCAACAGACTGGCAATATGCGAGAGCTACTTCACTGGAAAGCTGGGGAAAACAGCCCCTCTGGAGTTTGCTGGAGTGAGAATGGAAAGTAAGATTGTAGAGACAGCAAAAATAGCATTCTTTAATAAATCTTGCTATCAAAAGGTACAGAAAATATGGTGGAAATAAAATAGGGTGCGAGTTCAAGGGGAAAAAAAGAAAACATGCAATTGTTGGACATTTTTTAATGATTTTAATAAAAAAATAATGGAAAACTAGTCTTCCATTTGTTTTGAACACTACAATTTGCTAAAAATTTGTTCTTTAAGTTCAGTTGTAAGGAAACTGTAGATACAAAAAGCCCTATTAGTCATAGAAAATACCAAATATTACTATGACCCTTAATGTTTGAAGAGTGCTCAAAATATTAGCATGAAATATGAAGAACACATACCCAATTAGAGGGATCTCTATTGTTTTATTTCCTACTGAAATAAGAGGTTGGTCAAAGGTGTCTTCATTCTTATCAGGATGATATTCCACCATAGCTGTCGTCTGAAGGCCAGAAGCAAGTGCTTTAATCCACATTGGTCAAAATCAGTTTGAACTTCAGTGGGAGGAAAAAAAAAATCAAATTATACATCTTAAGTCCTAATAAGAAAATAGTATGAGCAACTGTAGTTAGGAGTATACATTGTTTCAAGAGATATATCAAGACATACGCAATATTCCTGCCCTAAAGGCAAAGACTTAATGACCATATCTATACCTATCAGATTCTAGATGCTTCAGATATGCTTTTAATGGTACACAAACTGAAACTGAAAATGCAGTCAGTCAAGAAATATGTAAATGCTTGTGGGCTCCTTTAGAAGTATGAGGTACTAGAATACAGAAAAAAAGGGAAGAGCAATCTAATAAAAATGTTACTCAGTCTAAATACATACACAATATAAACATGCACACATACATACAATCATAAATACATACATCATTTTATATACTTTCTGCATAAGGACTTGGACTTCATAACTTGGAGGAAATATAAAAAGGAATAGACCAATGAGGAAAAAGAACTTTTGTTCTTGAAAAACATTTGCTAGACTCCAGGAAAAATCTGAAGGGGGAAGAGAAGAACTGCTTTGTGTTGAGTACGTCTGGTAGGTAAAGCATTCGATGTCTATTAGCTCACTTAATACACTTCTACAGCCCTGTAAGGCTGATATTAAGGATCCCAGTGTAGAGATGAGAAACTGGGACCTGTAGGTGCAATTAATACCTAAGGTCACTGTGTCAGTGAGGACTCAAAACACACATCTGTCTGACTCTAAAACTAAGCTCTTTCCCCACAACTAGAAAGAATCTCCTGAGTATATAATCTCTTTAAAGAAGCAGACTATATACCCCTTGAAAATTAAATAATGTAAGCCAGGGACTAATCAAGTGTCATATGAGTGATGCAGACATAAGTATCATGAAAATCCATGAGAGAACATGATTACTGTGGGCTAAGAAGGAGTACACTCAACCCAGGCTTAGAGGATGGATGTAAAAGGTAGAGAAGAAGCAAGAAAGGTGCTCCCTATGGAGGCGGGAATATCTCAGGCACACGCAGAGAAAAGAATAAGCAAAATAATCTCTCAGCAGGCAGCTAATAAGCTAGCCTTGCTGGGCAAAGAGCTTCCATGAGTAACAATGGAGGTCAAGTTGAAATTAATTATTCAGGGCTTTTAATGTCAGACTGAGTCTAAGCAGGGCTTTCCAGCAATGAGAGCTACAGAGAACTGGAGTGATGTGTTGATACCACTGGTCTGAAAGCATCATACTTCCAGCAAACAATGATTCTGACATCTCATAACTACCACAGCCCAACTCTCAACCCCCATCCATCACCAAACAGTAAGAAAACAAGGAATAGATTATTCCCCACATAGGTCTTTGGGTGCTGGAAGTCCACATAACAGGTTTGACCGTCTTCCTTTAAATAAGAAGGGCAACTAGTACTTCAGCAGCATGTGCCCAAACCACAAGTTTCTCAGCACTCTGAGTGGTCTGCAAAGGTGTGTAAGGCACCACCCCTTCTCTTAGGAGCTTATGAACTGACCATTGAGGTGAAAGTAACAGTTACCAGGAGCCATCTGGATTCAAGTCCAAGCTATAATGAATGTCTGTAAATGCAATTAGTATCCAGTAGGGGAGAAATAATTTGGAGATAATATAAGAGAAGACTTGTTTCAGAAAATGAGAACTCACTTTGACCCTAAAAGATAGGTGGGATTTGGAAGGCGGTGATTCTTGCAGGAGGAAGGAATGAAAACATGGGTCAAAAGAAAAGGAAGTCTGACCCATGGGGGTAAGAGGACGATTACAAGACTGGCCTGACAGAACCAAAGACCACACAAGTCAGCAAAACACTGAAGATAAAGACTGTGTCTTAATTTTCTAACAGCAACCCACAGTAGGTGGCATTAGCACTGCATATGGCACATAGTGGGTACTCAATACATAGGCAAGGCAGGATCTTGGAAAACGGGGTGGAAAACAAGCACTGCTGTGTGTTAAGAGAATCATTTCCTAAATAATTACAATAGTGATGATGACAATGCCCTTTACGTAGCACCGTTTTTATTTTCTCTTTCTTCCTCCAAGACAGTTAATATACTTTTTGCTAATCTATCCCTTCCCTAATTCCCTTTATGCCTGTGAAGGACCAGGAGTGCATATCATGATCTTGCAACACATATTGAACTCATGGCCTTGGCCTCTAACTAGTAAACCTGTCTGGCCATTCTCTTGCCAATGTCAAGACCTGTGGTCTAAATAAAAACCACAGTAAAACTAATTATATTATTTTTCTTCTGACTGCATAAAAACCACCCATCCAAGTGCCTCGTGGACATCCATAAACTAGTGTTTGCCCACATCTGGGATCTGCTTCCAGCCTGAGTTTTAAAAGAAAATATTTTCAGATACACATTCAATTGTTCAATAAATATGTAGTGAGTTAATGAAATAATAAACTTTTCCCCGAATTTTACAGTGTTTGGAGTAATCAGGTACTTCTTGATTTAAAGAGTAGTTAATAGTCCCTGTGATGTACACTTTTATTACAAAATAAACACATCACTATTGTTAAAACATGTACACACAAAAATCAATAAAGAATGATTCCGGGGGGACCTTGAAGATGGCGGAAGAGTAAGACGCGGAGATCACCTTCCTCCCCACAGATATACCAGAAATACATCTATACGTGGAGCAACTCCTACAGAACACCTACTGAAGGCTGGCAGAAGACGTCAGACCTCCCAAAAGGCAAGAAACTCCCCACGTACCTGGGTAGGGCAAAAGAAAAAAAAAAAAAAGAAAGAAAAAACAGAGACAAAAGAATAGGGACGGCACCTGCACCAGTGGGAGGGAGCTGGGAAGGAGGAAAAGTTTCCACACACTAGGAAGCCCCTTCGCGGGCGGAGACTGCGGGAGGCGGAGGGGGGAGCTTCGAAGCCGCGGAGGAGAGCACAGCAACGGGTGCGGAGGGCAAAGCGGGGAGATTCCCGCACAGAGGATCGGCACTCACCAGCCCGAGAGGCTTGTCTGCTCACCTGCCGGGGCGGGCAGGGCTGCGAGCTGAGGCTCTGAGGCTCGGGTTTCGGTTTCGGACGGAGCACAGGGAGAGGATTGGGGTTGGCACCTTGAACATAGCCTGAAGGGGTTAGTGCACCACGGCGAGCCGGGAGGGAGTCCGGGGAAAAGTCTGCACCTGCCGAAGAGGCAAGAGACTTTTTCTTCCCTCTTTGTTTCCTGGTGCGTGAGGAGAGGGGTTTAAGAACGCTGCTTAAAGGAACTCCAGAGACGGGCGCGAACCGCGGCTAAAAGCGTGAACCCCAGAGACGGGCGGGAGACGCTAAGGCTGCTGCTGCCGCCACCAAGGGGCCTGTGTGCGAGCACAGGTCACTATCCACACCCCTCTTCCCCGGAGCCTGTGCAGCCCGCCACTGCCAGGTTCCCGAGATCCAGGGACAACTTCCCCGGGAGAACTCACGGCGGGCCTCAGGCTGGTGCAAAGTCACGCCGGACATTGCCGCCGCAGGCCTGCCCCGCACTCCGTGCCCCTCCCTCCCCACCGGCCTGAGTGCGCCAGAGCCCCTGAATCAGCGGCTCCTTTAACCCCGTCCTGTCTGAGCAAAAAACAGACGCCCTCCAGCGACCTACACTTAGAGGCAGGGCCAAATCCAAAGCTGAGCCCCTGTGAGCTGTGAGAACAAAAAAGAGAAAGGGAAATCTCTCCCAGCAGCCTCAGAAGCAGCGGATTAAAGCTCCACAATCAACTTCATATACCCTGCATCTGTGGAATACCTGAATAGACAACCAATCATCCCAAATTAAGGAAGTGGACTTCAGAAGCAAGATCTATGATTTTTTTTCCCTTTTCCTCTTTGTGTGAATGTGTATGTGTATGCTTCTGTGTGAGATCTTGTCTGTATAGTCTTGCTTCCACCATTTGTCGTAGGGTTCTATCCGTCCATGGTTTTTTTAAAAAATTTTTTTCTTAATGATCAATTTTAATTTTAATAACGTTATTATACTTTACCTTCGTTCTTTCTTTCTCTTTCCTTCCTTCCTTCCCTCCTTTAGACAACGAATCATCACAAATTGAGGAGGTGGTCTCTGACAGCAAGATTTATGATTTTTCCCCCTTTACCTCTTTTAGTGAAGGTGTACGTGTATGCTTCTGTGTAAGAGTTTGTATAGCTTTGCTTCCAACATTTGTCCTAAGGTTCTATCTGTCCCTTTTTTTTTCTAAATAAGAATTTTTTAATTCAATAACTTTATTATACTTTATTTTATTTTTACTGTATCTTCTTTCTTTCTGTCTTTTTTCCTTCTTTCCCTCCTTCCTTCCTCCCTCCCTCCCTCCTTTCTTTCCTTCTTGCCTTCTTTCCTTCTTTGCTTCTTTCTTTCTTTCTTCCTTCCTTCCTTCCTTCCCTCCTTTCCTTCTTTCTTTCCTCATACTTCTACTAATTCCCTCTACTTTTTCTCCCTTTTATTCTGAGCCCTGTGGATGAAAGGCTCTTGGTGCTCCAGCCAGGAGTCAGGGCTCTTCCTCTGAGGTAGGAGAGCCAACTTCACGACACTGGTCAACAAGAGACCTCCCAACTCCACATAATATCAAACGGTGAAAATCTCCCAGAGACCTCCATCTTAACACCAGCACCCAGCTTCACTCAACGACCAGCAAGCCACAGTGCTGGACAACCTATGCCAAACAACTAGCAAAACAGGAACACAACCACACCCATTAGCAGAGCGGCTGCCTAAAATCATAATAAGGCCACAGACACCCCAAAACACACCACCAGACGTGAACCTGCCCACTAGAGAGACAAGATCCAGCCTCATCCACCACAACACAGGCACTAGTCCCCTCCACCAGGAAGCCTACACAACCCACTGAACCAACCTTAGCCACTGGAGACAGACATCAAAAACAGCGGGAACCATGATCTTGCAGTCTGCAAAAAGAAGACCCCAAACACAGTAAGATAAGCAAAATGAGAAGACAGAAAAACACACAGCAGATAAAGGAGCAAGATAAAAATGCACCAGACCTAACAAATGAAGAGGAAATAGCCAGTCTACCTGAAAAAGAATTCAGAATAATGATAGTAAGGATGATCCGAAATCTTGGAAACAGAATGGACAAAATGCAAGAAACAGTCAACAAGGACCTAGAAGAAATAAAGATGAAACAAGCAACGATGAACAACACAATAAATGAAATTAAAAGTACTCTAGATGGGATCAATAGCAGAATAACTGAGGCAGAAGAACAGATAAGTGACCTGGAAGATAAAATAGTGGAAATAACTACTGCAGAGCAGAATAAAGAAAAAAGAAAGAAAAGAACTGAGGACAGTCTCAGAGACCTCTGGGACAACATTAAACGCACCAACATTCGAATTATAGGGGTTCCAGAAGAAGAAGAGAAAAAGAAAGGGACTGAGAAAATATTTGAAGAGATTATAGTTGAAAATGAGCCTAATATGGGAAAGGAAATAGTTAATCAAGTCCAGGAAGCACAGAGAGTCCCATACAGGATAAATACAAGGAGAAATTCGCCAAGACACATATTAATCAAACTGTCAAAAATTAAATACAAAGAAAGCATATTAAAAGCAGCAAGGGAAAAACAACAAATAACACATAAGGGAATCCCCATAAGGTTAACAGCTGATCTCTCAGCAGAAACTCTGTAAGCCAGAAGGGAGTGGTAGGACATACTGAAAGTGATGAAGGAGAAGAACCTGCAACCAAGATCACTCTACCCAGCAAGGATCTCATTCAGATTTGATGGAGAAATTAAAACCTTTACAGACAGGCAAAAGCTGAGAGAGTTCAGCACCACCAAACCAGCTTTACAACAAATGCTAAAGGATCTTCTCTAGGCAAGAAACACAAGAGAAGGAAAAGACCTATAATAATGAGCCCAAAACAATTTAGAAAATGGGAATAGGAACATAGATATCGATAATTACCTTAAATGTAAATGGACTAAATGCTCCCACCAAAAGACACAGATTAGCTGAATGGATACAAAAACAAGACCCTTATATATGCTGTCTACAAGAGACCCACTTCAGACCTAGAGACACATACAGACTGAAAGTAAGGGGATGGAAAAAGATATTCCATGCAAATGGAAACCAAAAGAAAGCTGGAGTAGCAATTCTCATATCAGACAAAATAGACTTTAAAATAAGGACTATTAAAAGAGACAAAGAAGAACACTACATAATGATCAAGGGATCGATCCAAGAAGAAGATATAACAATTGTAAATATTTATGCACCCAACATAGGAGCACCTCAATACATAAGGCAAATACTAACAGCCATAAAAGGGGAAATCGACAGTAACACATTCATAGTAGGGGACTTAAACACCCCACTTTCACCCATGGACAGATCATCCAAAATGAAAATAAATAAGGAAACACAAGCTTTAAATGATACATTAAACACGATGGACTTAATTGATATTTATAGGACACTCCATCCAAAAACAACAGAATACACATTTTTCTCAAGTGCTCATGGAACATTCTCCAGGATAGATCATATCCTGGGTCACAAATCAAGCCTTGGTAAATTTAAGAAAATTGAAATTGTATCAAGTATCTTTTCTGACCACAACGCCATGAGACTAGATATCAATTACAAGAAAAGATCTGTAAAAAATACAAACATATGGAGGCTAAACAATACACTACTTAATAACGAAGTGATCACTGAAGAAATCAAAGAGGAAATCAAAAAATACCTAGAAACAAATGACAATGGAGACACAACGACCCAAAACCTATGGGATGCAGCAAAAGCAGTTCTAAGGGGGAAGTTTATAGCAATATAAGCCCACCTTAAGAAGCAGGAAACATCTCGAATAAACAACCTAACCTTGCACCTCAAGCAATTAGAGAAAGAAGAACAAAAAACCCCCAAAGTTAGCAGAAGGAAAGAAATCATAAAAATCAGATCAGAAATAAATGAAAAAGAAATGAAGGAAACAATAGCAAAGATCAATAAAACTAAAGCTGGTTCTTTGAGAAGGTAAACAAAATAGATAAACCACTAGCCAGACTCATCAAGAAAAAAAGGGAGAAGACTCAAATCAATAGAATTAGAAATGAAAAAGGAGAGGTAACAACTGACACTGCAGAAATAAAAAAGATCATGAGAGATTACTACAAGCAACTCTATGCCAATAAAATGGACAACCTGGAAGAAATGGACAAATTCTTAGAAATGCACAACCTGCCAAGACTGAATCAGGAAGAAATAGAAAATATGAACAGACCAATCACAAGCACTGAAATTGAAACTGTGATTAAAAATCTTCCAACAAACAAAAGCCCAGGACCAGAGGGCTTCACAGGCGAATTCTATCAAACATTTAGAGAAGAGCTAACACCTATCCTTCTCAAACTCTTCCAAAATATAGCAGAGGGAGGAACACTCCCAAACTCCTTCTACGAGGCCACCATCACCTTGATACCAAAACCAGACAAGGATGTCACAAAGAAAGAAAACTACAGGCCAATATCACTGATGAACATAGATGCAAAAATCCTCAACAGAATACTAGCAAACAGAATCCAACAGCACATTAAAAGGATCATACACCATGATCAAGTGGGGTTTATTCCAGGAATGCAAGGATTCTTCAATATACGCAAATCTATCAATGTGATACACCATATTAACAAACTGAAGGAGAAAAACCATATGATCATCTCAATGGATGCAGAGAAAGCTTTTGACAAAATTCAACACCCATTTATGATAAAAACCCTGCAGAAAGTAGGCATAGAGGGAACTTTCCTCAACATAATAAAGGCCATATATGACAAGCCCACAGCAAACATCATCCTCAATACTGAAAAACTGAAAGCATTTCCACTAAGATCAGGAACAAGACAAGGTTGCCCACTCTCACCACTCTTATGCAACATAGTTTTGGAAGTTTTAGCCACAGTAATCAGAGAAGAAAAGGAAATAAAAGGAATCCAAATCGGAAAAGAAGTAGTAAAGCTGTCACTGTTTGCAGATGACATGATCCTATACATAGAGGATCCTAAAGATGCTACCAGAAAACTACTAATCAATCAATTTGGTAAAGTGGCAGGATACAAAATTAATGCACAGAAATCTCTGGCATTCCTATATACTAATGATGAAAAATCTGAAAGTGAAATCAAGAAAACACTTCCGTTTACCATTGCAACAAAAAGAATAAAATATCTAGGAATAAACCTACATAAGGAGACAAAAGACCTGTATGCAGAAAATTATAAGACACTGATGAGAGAAATTAAAGATGATACAAATAGATGGAGAGATATACCATGTTCTTGGATTGGAAGAATCAACATTGTGAAAATGACTCTACTACCCAAAGCAATCTATAGATTCAATGCAATCCCTATCAAACTACCACTGGCATTTTTCACAGAACTAGAACAAAAAATTTCACAATTTGTATGGAAACACAAAAGACCCCGAATAGCCAAAGCAATCTTGAGAACGAAAAAAGGAACTGGAGGAATCAGGCTCCCTGACTTCAGACTATACTACAAAGCTACAGTTATCAAGACGGTATGGTACTGGCACAAAAACAGAAAGATAGATCAATGGAACAGGATAGAAAGCCCAGAGATAAACCCACGCACATATGGACACCTTATCTTTGATAAAGGAGGCAGGAATGTACAGTGGAGAAAGGACAGCCTCTTCAATAAGTGGTGCTGGAAAAACTGGACAGCTACATGTAAAAGTATGAGATTAGATCGCTCCCTAACACCATACACAAAAATAAGCTCAAAATGGATTAAAGACCTAAATGTAAGGCCAGAAACTATCAAACTCTTAGAGGAAAACATAGGCAGAACACTCTATGACATACATCACAGCAAGATCCTTTCTGACCCACCTCCTAGAGTAATGGAAATAAAAACAAAAATAAACAAATGGGACCTAATGAAACTTCAAAGCTTTTGCACAGCAAAGGAAACCATAAACAAGACCAAAAGACAACCCTCAGAATGGGAGAAAATATTTGCAAATGAAGCAACCGACAAAGGATTAATCTCCAAAATTTACAAGCAGCTCATGCAGCTCAATAACAAAAAAACACACAACCCAATCCAAAAATGGGCAGAAGACCTAAATAGACATTTCTCCAAAAAAGATATACAGACTGCCAACAAACACATGAAAGAATGCTCAACATCACTAATCATTAGAGAAATGCAAATCAAAACTACAATGAGATAACACCTCACACCAGTCAGAATGGCCATCATCAAAAAATCTAGAAACAATAAATGCTGGAGAGGGTGTGGAGAAACGGCAACACTCCTGCACTGCTGGTGAGAATGTGAATTGGTTCAGCCACTATGGAGAACAGTATGCAGGTTCCTTAAAAAAGTACAAATAGAACTACCATATGACCCAGCAATCCCACTACTGGGCATATACCCTGAGAAAACCAAAATTCAAAAAGAGTCATGTACCAAAATGTTCATTGCAGCTCTATCTACAATAGCCCGGAGATGGAAACAACCTAAGTGCCCATCATCGGATGAATGGATAAAGAAGATGTGGCACATATATACAATGGAATATTACTCAGCCATAAAAAGAAACGAAATTGAGCTATTTGTAATGAGGTGGATAGACCTAGAGTCTGTCATACAGAGTGAAGTAAGTCAGAAAGGAAAAGACAAATACCGTATGCTAACACATATATATGGAATTTAAGAAAAAAAAAATGTCATGAAGAACCTAGGGGTAAGGCAGGAATAAAGACGCAGACCTCCTAGAGAACGGACTTGAGGGTAGGGGGAGGGGGGAAGGGTGAGCTGTGACAGGGCGAGAGAGAGTCATGGACATATACACACTAACAAACGTAGTAAGGTAGATAGCTAGTGGGAAGCAGCTGCATGGCACAGTGATATTGGCTTGGTGCTTTGTGACAGCCTGGAGGGGTGGGATAGGGAGGGTGGGAGGGAGGGAGACGCAAGAGGGAAGACATATGGGAACATATGTTTATGTATGACTGATTCACTTTGTTATAAAGCAGAAACTAACACACCATCGTAAAGCAATTATACCCCAATAAAGATGTTAAAAAAAAAAAAAAAAGAGTTCACATGCCGCAACTAAAGGATCCCATATGCCACAACAAAGATCCCGCAGGCTGCAACTAAGACCCAGCCCAGCCAAATAAATAAATATTAAAAATATGTATAAATAAAAGGAACCATTTGAGACTAAAGTCTGCCAGGAATTCCAGCAATTACAACTTTGGGGCAGGCATGGGGAGGTGAGGGTGAGAAAAGGAAGTTCTGTTCCTGTTAAATAGTTGGAGAAAATATAACTTGTAGTGTATCCATCATATAAGTCAATGTTGTATAAACTACCTTTTTCAACCCTGTAAGCATATAGCAGAAACTCTCTCCTCTGTCCTCCCACCCCCATGAAGGAGCTTTTGAAAGTTTTCTTATTTTGTCTCTCCTTCCTCATCTCCCCAACCCTCCCACTCCCCCTTCTCCTCCTTATTACCCTTGCTTTTTTAGCTTAACCTTCAATAATCTCTCTTGCTACCAGATTTACATGCAGTTTTCACAAGTGACAGACATTTCTTTTATATTAATAAAATAAAAAAAGAAATTATGATACCAAGACTTTCTTGATGTAATGTGAAGGGATCCTATGATACATGTTAAGTAAAATAATTTTAAAATTTCTGATAAGAGAAAAGCTGCTGGAAAAAGAGAAAAAGAGAAAGAGAAATGTTTCTGGGTTCAGAAGCTTTAAAATTTAGTTCTCACTCAATCTCCAGTGTTCCACAGAAACATATGTGTGTGTGTATGTGTTGCATGTCCATATGTACACACACAAAGAGAAAGAGAAGAGGGGAGAGGAGAGGGAGTCGAATTACCCACTGACAAGAATGCTTTTATTCAGGGTATCACATCTCAAAGTTACTTACAGATAGTACTTTCTATGTGTGCCACAATATGAAAATAGATTGGAAAGCCTCTTTGCAGGGAATTTCTGAACCAGTGAAATAATCCTTCTTCAAACTGAGATGTTAATTTCTTTATTTAGTGATGGGAATTAGGTGGATCTGCCCCTCCTAAAATGGAATTTTTCCCCTATAATCAGTCCTTTACCTGAGAAATTGTTCATTATTGGGAAACTTGTATGTGTGTGTGTGTGCTCTTATCCAACTATTTGATTAGAGATAAAGATATTTGAGTAGTGCATTTCAAAGTATGGTCCATGGAAGGGCCTCAGTCCATGAACATTTTGTTCCTGGTCCATGATAAGTACAGAAATTGAAAGGAAGAGTTTAGACACATTAATAGCAATTTGATATTATCAGACTTCATGTTCTCTCTCCTCATGATGAAGGGAATCTTCTGACAAGTTACTTCACTTCATTTGCCACAGGACATCATGTTCTGAACTGTTGATGTTCCGCACATGGTTTCATTTAAAGCTGAATAAGCCAGATTTTTGGAAATGCGTTGTTGATCATTGTGACTGACCTGGTCAACCCATGAATGGGCCAAGCCACATCCCACTGAAGAGTGAGATGTACTTAAACATTTATAATCCTAGTATAGAGGAGGAGGTGAGCTCTGACAGCAGAGAGGGAAGAATTTACATCTTTCTGTAGGGCCAAAGAACAGATACACCTGGCCTCCCACATGGGTGAGGCTTCCTGGAGAATCCCATGTGTGAGAGCGGAGCCAGCACCCTGTGTGAAGACCTGAGGGAATGAGGCTGAAGCTTAAGAAAAAGACCAGTTCTTGGGGCCCTAAAAGTGGCTTCTTTTAAGAAATCAGGAAAGCAATCTTCACTAACAATAAGGTTTCAGTAGAGTCTAGTTAAAAACACAGCCTGGATCTCCTTTGTGCTGCTGGGAATTAATTTATCTGGAACTAAACTTCAGTCTTCACGTACCCATAGGGGGTTCATTCCAACTGGCATCCATTCTGATTGATTGGTAAACTTTCTGTACCACAGTTAAATATTCCAAATATCACCTATGGCAATGTTCCTCCTTCAGGTCTTCAGAGTAGGTACAGTACACACCAGCTGTTCTCTCTTGGAGTTATACTCAACCTTGACAAGAGGAATGGAAGCAAGACCTTAGGAAAAGAAACTAAGACATTGTTTGGGAGCATAGGAGGCAGTATACTTGTCAATTCTGAAAAAAAGCTGGAGAAGAGATACTTTTACAGGAAATTGTCTTAGCTTAGGTTCTTACTCCACATTCAACAAGTGGCTATGTTCTGGGAACTGGGTTCTTTTTGGGGGGTGTGTGTGAATGCATGCACATGCACTAAGATAATTTTGATATAAATTTTCATTGGTTTCGTTATCCTTTAAAAAGAGTATATATGTCATGTCATATGTCTTTAGCTAATGATTCTCCTGAGATTCCCAGATCGCCCTCCCTTCACCTCCTCTGTCCCCTTATGGAATTTTTCAGCCATAGACATAAACTTAAAGGCCTATAGAACCGGGGTCCTCTCAGACCCTAAATTCACATCTAGGGAATAAGTAAGGTGATTATCCACAACATTTTAATAAGTTTGATTTCAGTGGACTGAAAGAGTTATTCCACTTAAATGTCCGTTGTATTGGGAGGACATGGAAGAGAGTTCACTACATTCTTTTAATTCTTATTTAATGAGATGTTGCAGATGAACGCAATCAGTTGAGGAAATTAGTGTTCTTGGCAAGTCACTAATATAGTCCAAATGCAATCTACATAAATGAGAAATAAATACTGTCTCTTTCTAAGGCTAGCACCCTATGAAAGCCAACTTTTTCAATTGGAATTTGACCCCAATTTGTAGGTGGGTAATGGGATAAGCACACAACCAGGAGGTCCCAATAACTGACTGTATACCTTAATATTGCCACCAATTATTTAATGAAATTTTAAATTTTATTTCTTTTAACAAATATTTATATGGTACCTACTGTGCATCAGACATTTATTTAAGTACTTTATGAAAAAATAGTTATTTTACTCTTCCATAAAACCCCATAGAAGTACTGTTATTATCCCTATATTACAGAAGAGGAAACTGAAGCACAAAGAGGTTAAATACATTGCTCCAGGTCACACTGCTATTAAGTAGCAAAGCCAGGATTGGTAGCTGGATGGTATAGCTCTAGACTTTGTTCTCCATAATCACTACATTATGCCGCCTACCATAGGACAACCACTATGTCAGAGTAGAGAAGGAGCATCCTATTAAAATCTCATAAATCATGCTATGTAGGTAGCTAGCCACTTATCCGATGAATAAGACCAGTTGGAGAGATCAATATATTCTTATACATTATAAATATATACACTATAATATGCATTCATAATATGTTTTTAAGTATATTCTCAATACATATATCAATACATAGTCTTAATACATATTCTTATGCATTAAAATATATATTATAGGGCTTCCCTGGAGGGGCAGTGGTTGAGAGTCTGCCTGCCGATGCAGGGGACACGGGTTCGTGCCCCGGTCGGGGAAGATCTCACATGCTGCAGAGCGGCTGGGCCCGTGAGCCGTGGCCGCTGAGCCTGCGCGTCCGGAGCCTGTGCTCCGCCACGGGAGAGGCCACAGCAGTGAGAGGCCCGCGTACCGCAAAAAAAAAAAAAAAAAAAAAAAAAAAAAATATATATATATATATATATATATACATATAAAATACTACCCTTGATCACTTAACATGATTATAACAGCCTTTGTTCCTACTTAGATATTTTAAGGTTTTAATATATTAAAGCTCAAGCCCACCAAACTATGGTCAGAAATAGTGCTCAAATCTTACTGACCTTTTTCTACATTTTCCTGCCTTGAATTACATGTTATGCATGTCATGTCTTATTGTGTTGGACAGAGGTTATAAAATGTAATACATGTAATTTTTGACCACTATTTATGATATACAATAGGCTTACTTGATGCTTGTTAAGATAACATATTGTAGTAGTATGTTATTATTACTTATTATGTTTTATACTTATTAACATGAGTAACCTAAGCCATTTATTTTATACAACAAATCCAGGTTAAGAATTTATCTTCCCTTCTCTAACCACTTTTGAATAAAATATTTGTCTGCGCTTACCATGACCCAACCAGGTGAAAGTTATGAAAGCCCCTGGAATTTAGCCCTACTCAGTACCTGAGCAAAAGTAGCCAACATTGTTATTTGCTTACCCAACAGTTATTAATTGATAACAAACTTCTTCATTGTTAAATTTTTATTTGCTTAAAAAAAAAATAAGAATTAGATGAAGAGTTGCTTGGGGATAAAGTTCCCAAGCCCTAGTAAATGAATGACGATTGGTCATAGACTGTGCAACTATGACAAACATATTCTTTAGATCATCAATTCTCCAGTCTACCTTGCATCTAGGCTTGACCTATGAGACCAGTTTGAGTTAATACCATTTAAGAGTAAATCTGGGGGCTTCCCTGGTGACGCAGTGGTTGAGAGTCCGCCTGCCGATGCAGGGGACACGGGTTCGTGCCCGGATCTGGGAAGATCCCACATGCCAAGGAGCGGCTGGGCCCGTGAGCCACAGCCGCTAAGCCTGCGCGTCCGGAGCCTGTGCTCCGCAACGGGAGAGGCCGTAACAGTGAGAGGCCTGCGTACCACAAAAAAAAAAAAAAAAAAAAAAAAAAAAGAGTAAATCTGGAAGAAATATAGAGGCCTCTGGGAAAGTTTTGCTTATGAAAGGGTCAAATTTGACTGGCGTCACTCTTCCTCATCCTTCCTGCCTTAAGATGGGGTACAGTGGCTGAAGATGCAATAGCCGTCTTTCAGCCATGAGTCAACAAGCATAACGAAAAAAGATGAATACACTAAGTATGGGAAAGCAGAAAGATAGAAATTGCATGAATCTTTGATGGGATAGTTTAGCAGATGAATCAATGCCAGCATGGCCTACTCCAGAGTTCATGTTCCTTGAGAAAACCCACACTTGTTTAAGACCCTGTTAGCATGGATTTCTGTTACTTATATCAGAAAACATATGCAATCAGTACTACCAAAGAGATCCCAGGCACTCAATATATTGAATTTAATTACCCAATTAATAAAATGGTAACCAACCAGTTATGTCCCTAGCTCATTCACTACCTTCATCCCATTCTACACACATCCCTAGATCACCACTATGTATAATAGATGGCAACAGCATCTCATCAACAACTTGTCATTCATTAATTCAAAAATATATATTTAATGTTACTGAACACTTTCTATGTGCCTGATACTCTGCTAAACAGTTGTGAAAAAAATGTTCAGAAGCAGGCTAGGAACATTCTCACCCTAATAAAACTTTACAGTCTAGTGTGGGAGAAAGATTCTAATTATATATTATCATAAAATAAATACATTTGATATAAGTCTAATGAAGAAGTGGTATGTGTTGCTACAAGACAATAAATTAAGGAGATTTAACTAGTCAAAGAAATCACAAAGGCTGCCCTAAAGAGGTGATTAATGTTTTCCTGAAAGCTAAAGAATGAATAAGTAAGTTCATAAGAGATATAGGCCTATAATTTTCTTTCTTATGGTATCTTTCTCTAGTTTTCGGTAACAGATTAATGCTGACCTCATAGAATGAGTTGAGAAGAATTTCCTCCTCTTCAATTTGTGGAAAGAGTTCTTGCATAATTGGTATTATTGATATTGGTTTTATTTCTTCTTTAAATGTTTGAGAATTCACCAGGGAACTGATGTTAACCTGGGATTTTCATTGTGGGAAGCTTTTTAACTACAAATTCCATAACTACAAATAACCCTAGATATAGGGTTATTTGGGTTATATTTTTCTTGTGTGAGCTTTGGTAGTTTCTGTCTTTCAGGAACTTATAGAATCATATAAGTTACTGAGTTTATTAGCATAAAGTTGTTTATAATAACTCCTTATCATTTTAATATCTGTAGAGTTTGTAGTGATGCCACCTTTCTCATTCTTGACATTAGAAATTTGTGTCTTTTCTATTTTTCTGATCGGCCTGGATACAAATTTATCATTTTTGTTAAGCATCTCAAATAACCAGCTTTTAGTTTCACTGGTTTTCTCTAATTTTTTTCTGTTTTAAATTTCATTGATTTCTGTTCTGATATTATTTCCTTTCTTCTGCTTACTTTATGATTCATTAGCTTTTCTTTTTCTAGTTTCTTAAAGTGGAAGCTGAAGACATTGATTTGAGACATTTTTTTTCTTTTCTAATATAGGAATTTAATAAGTTTCCCACTAAATAGGGTTTTAGCTGCATCACGTAAGAATAATACATTTTTTCTCATTTTCATAAACGTCAAAATACTTTCTAATTTCTCTTTTGATTTCTTCTTTGATACATGGATTATGTATATTACTTAGTTTTCAAATATTTGGAGATTTTCAAAACTTTTTGTTTTTGATTTCTAACAATTTTATGGTGGTCAGAGGACATACTTTGTGTGAATGGAATCCTTTAAATTGAATAAAACTTGTTTTATGACCCATAATATGGCCTATCTTGGTAAATATTTCATGTGCACATGAAGAAAAATTAGCAATCTGCTGTTGGGTAGATTGTTCTATAAATGTCAATTAGCACAAGTTTGCTGATAGCACTCCTCAGGGCTTCTATATCCTTACCAATTTTCTGCCTACATGGTCTATCAATTATTGGCCAAGAGGTATTAAAATGTTCACCTATAATTGTTGATTTGGAGAAAGATGGGGAGTAAAGTGAATATTGTCATTACCCCCAAAAATACATTTCCCTCTACCCCA
The DNA here is from genome assembly GCF_949987515.2 of Delphinus delphis. NCBI lineage: Eukaryota > Metazoa > Chordata > Mammalia > Artiodactyla > Delphinidae > Delphinus > Delphinus delphis. The sequence continues at coordinate 96,073,999 of NC_082704.1, forward strand.
CTGTGCCACAGTATAAAAATCACATGGTTTGGAAGCGACTGAACCTATCCAAGGCTCTAAGAGCAGACAGTGATTGGTGAAAGCCAATCAGGATTATTCTGCTTCCTTGCCAAAGTGACTGATTCAGATGTCCCAAGGAAAGTCAATTAATCTGTGATATTCTCCTAGTTGACAAGATTGGTTCAGCACTCTATTTGGGTCATTAAGTTTCAACTAGTGGTTTGCTGAAGGCCTCTTGGAATACAATGTCTATGCTATTTGAAAGAATTACCAGAAGGGATCATTGCTCTTCCCTTTTGGATTTTGTGGTGGGTGGATGTGATGACTGGAGCTGCTCTAGACATTTTGTCACCAAGAAGAAAGGCATTCTAAAGACGCAATTGACATCATGAAGCTGGGGCTGAAATAAGTTACACATATTTATTGTAATCTTTGATCTACTGAATCAAATAAAAAAATAGGGCTATATTATAGCTGGTCAGTAGTGCCCTTTGTTTAATTTTGCTTGCATTTAATTTTCTGATACTTGGAATTGAATGTGTCCTGGTTTAGGAGGGTAGTGGTAGCATCATTCAGGTTTAACATACTATAAGTTTAAAACCTGGATAAAATACTTTGAAAAATGTTAATATGGGAGAAAAAATATTTAATAAAAAATTTGGTAAAATAAAACAGGCCAACAAAATATGATCTATTGATTTGTCTAAATCTAGGGATTTACAAGATTTAGAGCTCCTGACCCTGACCCGTGTTCAGGCATAAGATTGAATATTTATTTCCAGAGGAGTATAAAACAGAGACTTCCCAACTGAGGGGCACCAGGCATTGCTGAGGGCAGAGTACTGTACTAAAAAGAGTGTTAAAAGCTCTCAGTCCTCTTACCTCATTTGGATATAATGGCAGCAAGCTTATAAAAGCTGTAAGGTATCTGACTACTCCAAGGGGAAATACTGCCATTGGGCATTGCCTTTGAGTACAGCATTTCCCTAAGAAAACACTCTTACTAGACTGCCATTCTGGAAAGCTCACAATTTACAAAATTCATCTATGTGTACAGAAATTTCAGCATTTTAGTGCCTCACTCTTAAATATGAGCAAGTAGTCAAGGCTCTCCTATAATCATTTTAAAAGTGCTAACATTACAGAGACCAAAGACATAAGGCATAAACAACTTAAAGGAAAGAGAGACCATACTGGATGATAAAATCTTAAGAACAGAGAAGAGATTATTTATATCTTCAGAAAGATAATAGAGAATATTATAGCCATGACTTAAGAACAGGATGCTATAAATAGAATTAATGGAAGTTGAAAATATGAACATAGATATGAGAAATTTGATAGAAAATCTGGAAGACAAAATTGAAAAAAAAATCTCTTAGAAGAGATGTCAATAAACTTTGTATTAAATGACCAGATATTACATATTTTAGGCCTGCAAGGCATATTGTCTCTGTTGCAGCTCAACTCTGCAGTTATAACAGAATGGATGTGGCTGGGTTCCCATAAAACTTTACTTAGAAAAATGGGTGGCTAACCCATGGACTGCAGTTTGCTAATCTTTAACCTAGAAGATACTTTCAAAAGCCTAAGGGATGGAAAAAAAGGGCAGAAAAACACAATAAGATTAGAAGACATCCATATGTCCAATGGCCACATAGTAGGTGTTCCAAGAAGGGAAAAACAAAACAAAAAAGGCCATAATCAAAGGCATATTCAAGACAATTTTATGGAATTTAGGGATATGATTTTCCTGATTGAAAGGTCTCATTATTTCTCAACACCATGGATCCAAACACATCTATGACTAGGTAAAACTGTGGGAATTTCTAAGAAAAGAAGTAAAGAGAAAATCCCAAGAGTTTCCGAAGTGGGTGGTAGCGGGGAAAGTATACATGCAAAGAACAAGAAATCAAAATGGCTTTGGTCTTCTTCAGCAGAATACTGAATACTAGAAAATGCTGCAGCAACAGCTTCAAGATTTAAGAGATAATTATATACGAAATTAAACTACTGATTAAATGTGTGGGTAAACTGATAATATTTTCTGTCAATCAAGGCCTTAACTTTACCTCACAGGCCCTTTTCCCAGGAAACCAACTAAGAGATTATGTTCTACTCAAACGAGGCCAAGGAAAACAAAAATAGTATTCAGGAAATAAGGCGTCCAACTTTAAGAGAGTGGTGATAGAAAACCTCAGGGAGATGACAGATATGCAACAAACCTAGCAAGCATCCAGTGAAGATTGAAGGTCAGAGGGCAACAGAACAGATGTCTCCAAGAAGAGTGAATGAATAGAATGCTTGATGAGTTTTAATGTGTTGAGAAATTATTTAAACAACTAGGGGAGGTTTGGGAGGAATACATTAGTGAAAAACACATAGAAGCAAACTAAAAACATAAAAATAACATTAATTACTTGGAAAAATGAAAAGCTTAGTATGAAAATGAAAATATTACTTAAAAGTGATTATTTTTTATTGAGATATAATAATATAAAAGAAGAATATTGATCCAAATGAAATTACAATATAACTATATCAGGAAAATGGCATATGCATGTGCTGGTGAGCTGGTTGATGAGATTACTAAATCATCACCTTCTAAAATAAAAAATGACAAAGTGAGAATAGAGCAACTGAATCATTCATAAATTTCTGGTGGGAATATAAAAGAGTACAGCCACTCTGGAGAACAGTTTGGCATTTTCTTATTAAACTAAACATGTAACTACCATATGACCAACAAATTGCATTCATAGGCATTCATCCTAGAGAAATGCAAACTTAGGCTCACACAATAACTGAATGTTCATACTAGCATTATTCATAATAGTTAGAAACAGTCCAGATGCCTTCAACAGGCAAATAAACTCTGATATATCCATACTGTGGAATACTACTCAACAGTGAAAAGAAACAAACTATTGATACACACAACAACTTGGGAAAAATCTTCAGAGGATTATGGTAAGTGAAATAAATCCATTCCAAAAGGTTACATAGTATATGTAACCTTTACATAACATGTTTAAAGTGATAACAGAAATATAGGGCATATCAGTGGTTAGGTATGGGATAAGGCAGAAGAGAGCTGGGTGTGGTTCTAAAAGGGCAAGAGGAGGGATCCTTGTGGTGTTGGAACTGTTCAATATCTTGACTGTAGCGGTAGATACATGAACCTACACAGGTGATAGAATTATACAGAACTGAATACACTTACACACACATACACACACATACACACACAAATGAATATGGGTAAAACTGGCAATCTGAATAATATCAATGCCTTATATCAATGTCAACATGCTGGTCATGATATTATAGTGTTGCAAAATGTTACCATTGAGGAAAACTAGGAAAATATTACACAGACATCTCTGTATTATTTCTTACAATTGCATGTGACTCTACAAATCTCTTAACACAAAATTTAAATTTTAAAGAAAATTTAAACAAAATAGAATTTTAAATAAATGCAAATAAGTAAAAGTTTTATGGAATTCCCTACCCCACCCCAAAATGTTACCATTGGGATATCTGGATAAAGTGTACATGAGATGTAAAAACAAAATAAAGAAACGCAATGCGTTTGTTTATAATACTTTGTATGGCAAGTGTCACACTTTTACTCAAAATTCTAAATCATTCCATTTTTTGTTGTGCATCTAGAGGGAGATTTACTTCATGTATAAGAGTGTAATTCAGCCAGACAGTGAGAAGAACATAAAAAATCCTGCAGAGACAGCACACCCTGTGAGAAATTGCTCACTAAATTTGTGCCAGTGAGGCAAATTGATTATCTGGTTTCTAGTCGTTTCAGATGTCCTTCATTATATTTATAGCTAGCTATAAGTTGTCTGTTGTTTTCTTGTGGAAGTGTAAATAGCCAGTGGGTGCTCTCTTGGTTGACCTGTGTAGCAGGAAAATGACACATCAGCAATAAAGGACTTGATTTATTTCTCGTTGTAACCTTTCGTTTCCTACGCTACATCAGGTTTGGGTACAATCAAAAGGACTGGTGGACAACTGCAGTTGTATTTGGTATTGTGGCTGGACTGGCTTGTTTACTCTAAGTTACTCAAGCCCCTCCTTTCCTTGTGGGCCACTCGCATGTCTCCTGGGTCAGTGTATAGAGTTGTGCGTCCTTACATGGTAGCCACTGGCCATGTGTGACAATTTAAATGAAAGCTTAGATTAAGTACAATTACATGAAATAAAAAATGTAGTTCCTCCATTGTAATAGCCATATTTTAAGAACTCTATAACTAGTAATAAGTGCACTGATATTTTATGTTTCTGTAACTATTATGAGAACAAACTATTTCCAAAAATTTCTATAACAAGAGAAGGAATTGACCAGTTCATGTTAAATAAAAACAAAAATGAAAACTCAACTGTTTTGCCCAGTAGGCAATACATTTGACTGGAGCTGAAAGTATTCCCTTTATATTATTTAGCTCTTCATTTTATTAAAAAAATTTTCAGGATGTTAGCATAGAATTTATGAATATAGCACAACACTAGTTATATGTATCTCTGAACCCATCAAAGCTTATTATGATCTTGAAGGCTTAGGTGTGTCAGCTGTATTATTATTCTTCCTTTTCCCACTCTTGAAATATGTGTCATTCTTTCTCATTTTCCTCCACCTACTTTTAGACTCTGACCAAGGAACCATGAAGAAAGACTTACAGAGTTGGTTTTTTTAACTTAATTTTAACATAACCTAAATGTGTTAGGTTTAAATAAAACTAGCACATGCATAAGAAAATTAAGTCAGTCACCAGAATAGTGGGTCTGGTAAATGGTATTAACTTTCCAAAGTAGAGATTTTGGGATAGAATTCCTCTCTAGTCCTCACACAGAGAAAGAGAAAGAATATTCACCTTCATCTTTCCCCCAGTGTCAAGGCAGACTAATAGGCTTTTGTTACTCTGACTGCCTAATTCCTCAATTATTAATTCTTCTCTAAGGACCCTGGAGTGTGGGAGGGAATTTCCGGTCAGAATTTGGGGATTGAGACCAACTCACATTTTAAAGAGCTATTAGAGATGAATCCTTACATTTTGTAGAAGCATACTCAATATTGGTTTTTTCATATGTATCACTGGGTTATGTTTGCTCTTTGATGTTTGTAAGATTTTCTTATAAATTAGATGCCATTGATTTTTAGTATTCTGTATTTTAAAGTATTTTTAATATATTTTTGAATTACTAATCCATTACTTCAACTATAGAGTAACAGAATTAATATTTAATGACAAACTCTAGTATAATACTTACTCATTTTCTTTGTTTTAAATACATGTCTTACTAAAAAATAGTAATGCAACATTAAAAAAAGTAGAAAAGAAAAATTTTTATCTACCCATAATCCCACCCTCAAATATAATCATTTGAATTTCTTCATTTTACCTCAATCTTTGTCTGCTGATCACTTGAAATAGTAGGTAATAGCCTATATATTATTTATTTATATGTATGTTTATTTACCTAATATTAATTTTAAAATATTTTTTCTATAATTATCACTTTTAATAATTTCAGTTGATGCATAAGGTTCATCAGTTTGCTATGCTGGTATAACATAAATATTCTATATCTTACGATTTTTAGAAATTTCTTTAATTTTTATTTTTCTTTATATAATTATGTCAGCTTCCAAGATGGCTCCCAATAATCCTCACCTCCCAACATTTATGCCTTTATGTAGTCTCCTCCAGTATTGACTAGGGCAAACCTGTGACCCAGGGGGTACTTTGGATACAACACTGTGACTTCCAAGCTAAGTCATAAAAGGCATTGCAGCTTCTTCCTTGTGCTCTTGGATTGTTCACTGTGGGAGAAGCTGGCAGGTATATACGGAGGACACATAAGCAGCCCTGTGGAAAATCCCATGAGGAAAGGAACTAAGGTCTTTTTCCAGTAGCCGGCACCCTCTTCCCAGCCATGTGAGTGAGTCACCTTGGAATCTGGTCTTTCAGTCCAGGTCAAGCCTTCACATGACTGAAGCTCTGCAATCTAAGTCCTGACTGAGACAACATAGGAGACCCAAATGCAGAAGTGACCATCTAGGCCACTCCCGAATTTCTGATCCATAGTAACTATGATAGATAGTAATTGATTATTTTGGGATAATTTGTTATGCAGCAATATCTAACGAATACAAATATTTTCTTTACAGATAATCTGAAATGCAGCTTTTGTTAATGGCCAAAAATGGTTTCTATATAATGTATTACTGTCATTTATAAAATAAATTTGTTACTTCATATAAATGAAAAGTTATATCAAAAAATATAAGGGAGAAATTGCACAAATATCACAGGCATTATATCACTATCAGCATTCTGAATTGTAATCACTATCAGCATTTGAATTTTTTCTAAACATACTTTAATATATACATTTGTATAAAAATGTGTATATATACATATCTAAATAATCATTTTGATGGCTCTATATTATTCAGTTTTATAGATATACCCTAATATATTTTACCAATTCACTCTTTGGACATTTAGGCTGTCTCCATCTATTTAGTGTTATACTAGAACCACGATCAGTAGCTTTTTATTGACGTTTGTTTTCATAATTCTCTATATGTTTTTCTTATGACTAATTTCTTAGAACTTAGAGGAAACTCATACACATACACATTTATAATAGAAATATTGAAATCTATTCTTATGGAGGCTGTGGGGTGGGGATCTAGCAATATTTGTTCCTTAAATTTTCTCTGATATTCCCACACTATTTATAGAATAACATTCAGTGTCTACAGTAATTTAAAATGACTCCTTTATGATACACTAAATTCTCTTACGTACTTAGGTCTGTTTATAGAATCTGAATTAATTATATCTTTTGATCTATCAGTCCACTGAAATCCTGGCATTTCAATTTTTCGTTTTGAATTACAGCAATTTTAGACTCTTCTTCGCTACTTGGTACAAAAATTCTTACCTCAAAGACATCCATTACACAGATTTCTTGACTCTTCTCACCCATTTACTTGTCTAGATGAAAGAGATAAACAATAGAATATTTTTTTCCTGTTTCAAGAAAAAAGGCTCTTTATGATATTGAATTGGGATGACCTTATGTATGTATAAGTTTGGGAAAACTGATATATTTAAAATACTGAGTTTTCCCATTCAAGAAAGCATGTTTTTCCATTTAAGTTTATCTTTATATGCATAAGTGTTGAGAGAATATTTTTCCATTATTCTCTTAAATTAGTTATTCCTAGTCCAAAAGACAGCTTAATTTATTTATTTCCATTTCATCGTGCATCTGATTCTCTTACTGAACTTCTCTGATTAGTTCTGGCATATTTTCAGTTATTCTTCAAGGTTTTCTAAGTAAACAGTTTATCAGTCTCATAAAATGGTAACTAACTAATGTTTCTTCTCCTCCTCCTCCTTATTCTGCCTCTTCTTCCCCTTCTTCTCTCCTGCTTCGTCTTTATGGTTAGAATATCTAGAATTATGTTGAATCCTTGTGTTAATGTTAGGCATCCTGACCTTGTTCCTTCCTGAAAGGAAATGCTTATAGTGTTTCAGAATTACTGTGCCAGTTGAAGAAACATGTGGCAAACTCAAAGGGAGTATTTATCACAGCTGGGTTAATTTTCTATAGTCTGGATCCCTATCTCCTCATCTCTCATTCCATCCTCTACTCCACTCTCCTCAAACTACTCTTGCAAAAGTCACCAAGGGCAAATCCAGGGGATACTTTTCAGTCTTTTCGCTAATGGAATTTACTGCGGTATTTGATACCATTGACCCCTTCTATGATTTGTAAACACCCTCCTACCTTGTCTTCCACAAGACCCCTTTCTCCTATTTCATCTTATTTCTCTGCCCTCCTCAGGGTTCTTCCTCCACTTATCCCACAGAGGACAGGTCTCTTTTCTCTTCACGAGAGATGCGCTCTCTCAGAGTTTTCTTATCCACTGACAAGTTTCTGGAACTGATCCTATAAGGTGATACCTTCCACCTCTGAAAATGTTGAAAGAGCATTACAGGTAAAGTCTGTAGCCTATGGTCCCTTTCATCACATGCACCTCCAAGACTGGCTTGTTGGCTCTTGCCCACAGGTTTTGTGATGGATGCTTTAGAAAGCCCAAGGCTGGGGTTCAAGATGGTCAGTTTCATATGGATCCAGCCTATTGTTTTCACTCCAAGTTTCAGTATCCCATTCTTCGTCGATCAGTGCCCAGACTTTCACATGAGAAACTTAGTAAGCCTCTGACTGTCAGTGTGATTCAGTAACCCACACAATGAAATTTTGCATTTGATTTTAAGCAGCATCAGCCCTGTGACCACAGAAGTAAAAGCTTCTTTTAGGAATGACAAGGAAACTCTCATCATTTTCTCTTTGTGAGCACGCAAGCGAACTCAAAAGAATCTATCCCATATCATAGTCCCTTCAGTAGTCATTACTCCCATAATAATCAAGTGCAGCAGCCACTTGAGCCCCCAAAGCACAAGTTTCATTTGGCATTTCATCACAATCAACCACAAGCGAAAGCTGGATTAATTGTGAAGCCACTGCATGCTGTTTTACTAGCATCCTGTTCCCCACTGGCAAAGAACTCAGCACTGTGCCCAAGCCCAAAGGCGTGACCAAACCAAAATCCTATCTTTGAGGATCTATCTCCTGGGATCACTACCAAGTACCAAGTATGTATCAGTCTGGATTCAACCAAGAGAAGGAAACAAGACAGTAATTTGAACAGGGAAAGATTAATATAAAGAATCATTAACAGGATTGGTGTGATGATGGATTAGCTAGTAAAGAGGAAAGATAACTAAAAAATATAACAATTTATATATAAATTTCAGCCACTATGCTACAAAAAAATCAGCCACTATGCTAAGGCTAAGATAGAGCACACCAGGAAGTTGCCTCTCCCCCAGGGCTGAGATCCAGACCTTCTTGGAGAGAGTGCAGGCATGGGTCACTAAATGGCAGAGAATCTGCTGTTGTAGGACACTGGCAGAAACACTTGCTGGAAATCTTCCCTCTAGGGTGAGGAGAAAAGTAGTTCATGGCTTAGTGGCTCTTCAGACTCTCTGCTACACAACTGCTTGAGGGAGGGTGCGGGGAACTACTTACTGCTGCCTTCTGCTGCCCACCACATACTGCAAGAGCTGGGCGCTGGAGAAACAGCCTGTGCTCTAGTTACAGGAGCCAGAGGACCCAGCACACTGGAACCCGGAAGCAAAACGGTTCCTCCTGCAGTGTATCTCTAGCGCCCTCTGTTGAGAAAGATTCTGTGTCAGCCGGCAAAAGAAAAATTGCCCACATTCATTTTCCCAGAGCAGTCTAAAATGGTGCATCTGGAACTGAGAGGTAATAAATTGATAATCGGCACCAGAACATATAACATGGAAAGGATTAGATTTAATCCCATCAAGCTACTGAAACTCTTGGAGTTTCAATTTTCTCCTCTTCAATAGGGAGATGATAATACCTAATAGGGCTATTATGAGGATTAGATATATTTTATATAAAACACTTATTAGAGTACTTGGCACATATTAGGAGGCCTAATAGAAAGTGTTGATTACGGGGTTTTAGCAATAGTTAACATTACTATCAGCATTGAGTTCATAACATATGTATAAAATTTTGCATCTTATATTTTTAACTGAAAATCATGTTATTATTTAAAATATTTCCTAAATGTAATTGTTTAAAATTAATTTTTTAAAAATACTGAATTTCATAGATTACATTAAGACTCTAATTTTGATAAAAAGATAGCTAAGACAATATTATTGATTACAAAGAAAATTTTGTAGGCATTTTTCACAATATCATTTTCCTGTTTTTAAAAAATCTCAAAACCGTAAGATATGTTATCCCAGAATTCAATTTCTGCCCCATCTTGTACACACACAATGATTAAATAACATTTTTCATTTTCAACTAACATTTTCAACATGATCTATTCTCTGATACAATTTTGATACTTGGCTTTGAAATATTTGAAATAAAATATTTATTAGCAGCAAATTTTGTATTTAGATTATTCATTGTGTTGTCTTTTGGATGTGTCAACTTGGCTAGGCTAATGTCCCCATTTATCTAAACATTAATCTAGATGTTGTTATAAAGGTAGTTTGTAGATGTGATTTAAGTCCATAAACAGATGATTTTTAAATAATGTAGATTAGCAAAGATAACTGGGATGGGCCTGATTTAATCAGCTGAAAGGCCTTAAAAGCAGAGCTCGGCCTTCCTTCAAGAAGAACAAATTCTGCCTGCATACAGCAGCTTCAGGTCATGTTCCAGAGTTTCAGTCTGCCTTTCCTAATGGTCAGCCCTTTTGATTTCGAATTTGCCAAGCCAACTCCCACAACTGTGTAAGCCAATTCCTTGCAATAAATCTCTTAACATTAATTCCTATTGGTCCTGCCTCTCTGGTTGGACCTTGACTGACACACCAGAAAAGATGGAGTATTTTACTTCTTTAAATATATCAATGTTCTCAAAAGAAAAATCAGCTGTGAGCTGCTAAATAGAGAAGTTGGCACCGGTGGTAGGAAAGTAAGCAAAGCTGAGTCTAGCTAAAGAGTATTTAGATGAATAAAAACCATAAAACACACTTTGGAAGCACATTAAAAATATGTCCAAACTCATCAAACTATATACACTAAAATATGTGCAGTTTTCTATACATCAATTATACTTTAATAAAGTGGTTTTTAAAAAAGAAATTTAATTTTGTCTTCTTTGAAGTAATGTAAATGCCATGGTAAAACGTTGGTAAAAGAGAAGAATAATCTTGCCACTCTAACAAAACCACTGTTAACAGCTCTCCTTACGTGCATCTGTGTGTGTGTGAGCTGTCATCAAAGGGAAAATATAATTTTGTTTCTAAAAGCAAGTTTGGACTTCCAATTCTGGAAAAGGTAAAATGGACTTATTTCTCTCTGTTCTTCCTACAGCTAAAACCCCTATATATAATACATAAAACAAACATAAAAAGACCTTCCAAAATGTTGGGGAGACTGAGGCAAATTTGCTAGGGTCCTTGGGGCTTGAAGAACATTATGGCAGGGAGCTCCCTGGGTTTTCATTTTCATTTTGCCTCCTGTGTCCCCCAGACAGGGTGCTAGAGAAGTTCACAGCCCAGAAAAGCCAACGGGTACAGACAAAAAGTTAAATACTGTGTGATTACAGTTATATAACATTCTTGAAATGACAAAATTTTACAGATGAAGAACTGATTAATGGTTGCCAGGGGTTAGGGATGTAGGCAAGAATATGACTATAATGGGGTAGTAAAAGGGAATTTCTTTGTCATGATGGGATTTTCTGAATCTTGATTGTTATCGTAGTTCTATGAATCTATACATTTGAAAAAATGCATACATACATACACACACATACCACAAATCTATGTATGTAAAAATAGGTGAAATCTGAATAAACCTGTAGTGTCCTTAATTGCATGGTACCAGTGTCAATTTTGTGGTTTTGATATTGAATTATAATCATGTGAGATATAGTCATTGTGGGAATCTGGAGGGAGGAAGGGTACACAGACCTCTGTATTATTCTTGTGATTTCTTGTGTGTCTATAATTATTTCCAAATAAAAATTTTAAAAATAAAAGCATATTGCTAGTTCATGTATTCAGGCCATAGCAATTGTCACTTGAACATCATTATATGTTCAAAACTAAACACTATCATCTATTTTAAGATACTCTAACAAATGCCCAAATCACAGAGATATTACAAATAACCTAATGATATATAGAGAGATGCAATGAAGATACTTTAAGTCCAAAAAGTCAAATATAAAATATACGTTCTCAGCCTTAGGAAATGAGATGTCATGGTAGCTTTATACCTGAATAATTTTGGAACCCATTAGCAACTCAGTTTGTTAGATTCTAATACAAAATTTTGTCAGATATAAACATAGAATAAAATTAATTTGTGATTATTGTGAATGATAAATTATCCAAGATCTTAGTCACTTATACCTTATAGTGTCCAGTGATTTGTTTAGTTTGTTATGTGCATGTGTATGAGTGTCTAAGTATGGGGTTTGTGTGTATGTGTAGAGAGAGAGAAGGAGAGAGAGAGAGAGAGAGAATTTTATTTTGGCTTTATTAATGTTCATAATTCAATTCTATTGCTAGGCAGAGTAAATGCAATTCAAGCTAAGTGTCTATCAATGAGTTTATTAAAAAAGAAATATGATATATAATGGAATATTATTCAGCCATAAAAAAGAAGGAAATACTGCCATTGTGACGATATGGATGAATCTGGAGGACATTATGGTAAGTGAAATAAGCCAGACACAGAAGGACAAATATTGCATGATTTCACTTATATGTAAAATCTAAAGAAGTCAAACTCATAGAACTGGAGACTAGAATGGTGGTAGTCAGCGACTGGGGGGTGGGGGAAATGGGGAGATGTTGGGCAAAGGGTACAAACTTTCAGTAATAAAATGAATAAGTTCTGGGGATCTACGATGACTATAGCTAACAACACTGTATTGTATACCTGAAATCTGTTGAGAATAAATCTTTTTATATATATATAAATTTATTTATTTATTTTTTTATTTTTGGCTGCGTTGGGTCTTCACTGCTGCATGCAGGCTTTTCATCGCAGTGGCTTCTCTTGTTGCGGAGCACAGGCTCTAGGTGCAAGGGCTTCAGTAGTTGTGGCACGCAGGCTCAGTAGTTGTGGCTCGTGGGCTCTAGAGCACAGGCTCAGTAGTTGTGCTGCACGAGCTTAGTTGCTCTGTGGCATGTGGGATCTTCCCAGACCAAGGATCGAACCCGTGTCACCTGCACTGGCAGGCAGATTCTTAACCACTGTGCCACCAGGGAAGTCCCAAGAGAGTAAATCTTAGGTATTCTTACTAAGTGCGCACACAGACGCAAATGTTAACTATGTAAGGTGATGATGTGTTAAATAACCTGATTGTGGTAGTTACTTCACAATACAGTATATATATTTTAAATTATCATGCTGTGTACCTTAAATATATATAAATTTTAATTGTCAATTATACCTCAAGAAAGCTAAGGAAAAAAAGTGCAACTTAAATCTCAAATTTGCAGATGCTGGAGAGCTTGGCAGGCTACCTAATAAAATAGATGGATGAGAGAATCAAGATTCAAATCTTCTTGATGGACTGGAATAACGGACTGAAACTAACAAGGCAAAATTGAATTTAAAAAAAAGACAAAATCCTGGCAAGATAATTTTTTGTCTTGTGTGTTAGAGTACAGGTTTAGTGATCAGTCTGACAGGGTTTGAATACTGGTGCTAACACTATCTGACAATGAGTCCTTATCAATGACACATCTCTTTGTGCATCAGTTTCTTCATTTGTTGAGTGTGAATGATGGCGTTAACAATGATGCATGGTGATGCCTACATTGAAGGTTGACTGTGAAGATTAAACAAAAGAACACTGAAGGGGCTTCCCTGGTGGCGCAGTGGTTGAGAGTCCGCCTGCCGATGCAGGGGACACGGGTTCGTGTCCCGGTCCGGGAAGATCCCACATGCCACGGAGCGTCTGGGCCCATGAGCCATGGCCGCTGAGCCTGCGCGTCCAGAGCCTGTGCTTCGCAACGGGAGAGGCCACAACAGTGAGAGGCCCGCGTACCGCAAAAAAAAAAAAAAAAGAACACTGAAAAAGTACCTATAATTGTAACAGAGCAGAACTCTATGAGGCCTTCCCAGGATAGATGCCTCCCCCATATCCTTTGCTTAGCTCCTCTCTGAAGTATCTAGATAATAATATCTGATGCATATTTCCTAAGTTGTTTAACAGATGTTAATGGAAGATGTTAACTACTTCATGACCGTGAGCACGTAGCCCCCAGGCCTACTGAACCTAAGGATTGATAATGTTAACCTCTGTGACAACACCCTGTTACCTCACCATCAACCAATCAGAAAATTGTGCACAAGCTGGTCACATACCCTGCACCCCCCCCCCCCATCTCTCACCTTGCCTTTAGATATGCTTTGCTGAAACACATAAGGGATTTCAGGCTTTTTGAGCACTAGGTCTCCTGGACTCCTTATATGGTACCTTACAATAAATGCTGCACTTTCCTTCACCACAACCTGGTGTCAGTTGTAAGGTCTGTCAACCCGGGTGAAAGGAGGCCCGGGGGGTAAGAGAAAACATCGACCAGTATGAGGAAGGAGAGGCATTGGGACATAACGACCTCACCTGTTCTGGGAATCAACAAGAGACTCTAACTTCCTGCCCAGAAAACAATGGGGCTGACAGGAAGGGGAAATGGGCTTACGCCCCACAACAGACCAACCAACACCTGGCCCTGCTGTATTCTCACCAAATAAGGAATTACCCTGTATAGCAAACCCCCCCACCCCCGCAAACCACCCTTCCCTTACACCCCAATAAAAATCTCCCACGCCCAGGACTGGGCGTGACTTCTCTGGCCCCTTTCTCTCGGACCAGTGAACCTCACCCGGGAGCGCTCCCTAATATAGCTCACTTGAAGCTTTCCTCTGTTTCGCGGTGCCGTTTGTTAAGATCCGACCTTACATTAGTAGATTGGTTTTACTTTGTGCGGTTGAGTGGACCCAAGTTTGGTTCAGTAACATTATCATCTCTGGCACACAGTAAGTCTCAATAAATGTTTGTTATTGTTATTGCTGCTTGAAAAACTTGCATAAACGTAAAGCCTTTAAAGTCACATATAGATAAAGATGAGAAAAATGAAGAAACCATGAGCAGTGGGGCATCACAATTTCCATTTGAGCCAATCACCTGATACAACTTGGCAAGTGTAATAACTGCAGTGTAACGCACAGGCTTTGGAGGAGGACTAACCCAGAATCAAGTCCTGCCTCTAATATTTACCAGCTATGTGACTTCAGGAAAATTACTAAACCTCTGTAAACCAGGCTTCGTTTCTTCATTTGTAATAGGGAGTAATAGTAGTGACTGCATCTTAGAGGTGTTGTGAGGATTCAGAGACATTGCACAGATCTGGAACAGAGTGATAGCTCAGCAATGAAATATAATTTTATTACTATTATGTGACTGCTGTAAACACTGTCCTTTATTTCTAGAATATAGTCCAAGACTTGAATGTCGTAATACTCTGGGAAACTTCTCCAATTTTCTAATCAAGAGAAGATATATTTCCCTTAGCTTAGTGCTAATCTCTTAGCCGTGCTAAGCAGTACTTCTGGAACAGCAAGTCCTGTCCTTTCTTCCTTTGTTGACTTTCTTGGTTCCATTCCTTATGTCTACTCCTAATGTTAGTTATCTCCTGTGTTCCAGTTCTTGACAACTTTGACCAGGACTGTGGCAAATAAATGCCTTCTAAATATTTCCCCCAATGTGGAGGGCAGGCTGGAGTTGCTTGTGAGAATCATAATTTTTCAGTGGAGAGGGTTTACTGATATCAGATTACATATATCCATATAACCACCTCCATTCTTCTCACATCTGTCAGATTCTGTCCCCAGAGCATCTTTGAGCAAAGCAGTAGGTATGTATTACCTGTTGAGATTGTGGTAAAAGTCTCTTTTCACCTGCAACTGGACCAGGCTTTTAAAAACAATGTTTCAATTGTGTCTTTATAGGCTACTAAGAGCACATTTATTGACCACTCATTATTTGTCAGGAATACAGTGTCACATTATATCATCAGATGAGAATAGGTCTTATGCCCATTTTAATTATGAGGAAGACATAACACCACTAAAAGGGAAGAAGCTAAAAAGTCAAGTGCCAGGTCTGTAAGGAATGAAAGCCCAGAAAAATGATTATTTCCTATGTGTACCTTATACTGGAGGAAAAAATAATTGTCCCTCTACCCTTCTAGGTTCTTGGCTGAGACCCCCTTGTAATAAAAGACGGATTAACAGAAGAAAAACAAACAAGTTGAATAACATGTATATCTGCTGTATACATGGGAGAAACTCAACCTTAAGTATCTTCTCTAGCTAATTGACAAGGGTAGATGTTGGGAAAAGGGAAGGCCAGTTATGGGAGGTGACCAGGAAAACCACAGTAAACAAAGGTATGGTTGTTATGTAGATTTAAATCCCTTGCCTTCTCCATTGATAAAGCTTTTCCAGAGATTTAGTCATCCTCCTCTTCCTTACAAATGGAGATTTCCCTTCTAAATGTGAATGTCTCCTTCAGAATGGCAACTTCTACTCAGTTTCCAGCGTTTGCTGTGCCTGCTATTTCTCAAAAATAAACGGCTCAAGATTATCCTTATGGTCAAAAGGCATATTTGGTGGTGACATATTCTGCTCCCCTTCAATACAGTGGATCTTGCACTGTGTTGGGTTTCATATAGATTGTGACAAACGTGTAAGATATAGTTGTAAGGTCGGATCTTAACAAACGGCACCCTGAAACAGAGGAAAGCTTCAAGTGAGCTTTATTAGGGAGAGCTCCCGGGCGAGGTTCACTGGTCCGAGAGAAAGGGGCCAGAGAAGTCGCACCCGGGCGAGGGTTGGGCAAGATTTTATAGGGGAAGAAGGGAAAGGGGTGTGGTGAATCTGGGAGGGCACAGGGTATTCCTTATTTGGTGGTCTTTTCGGGTCTCCTAGGGGACCGTTAGTCCCGCCCCTCGAAAGGCGGGAAGGCTGGGCCGGGTGCAAAGTCCCCAGGTCAGTTCCTGGAACTGGGTGGTCTGGAATGTCTCCAGGGCAGTTTCTGGAACTGGGTGGTCCGGAGAATTTCGGTCTGATGAAACCTGTGAATCTGATTGTGTTCCCCTGCCTCGGGCCAGTTGGCCTTACAATAGTCTTTGTCCTTGTCCTCCAATTGTTTTTAAAGAAATTGGTGCGTAACCAAGTAAACTCGAAACACTCAGACTACTTACTTGTTATTGTGTGTGGTATTTCCTCATAACCACAGAGGAAGTACAGGGAAGTGTCAGGGAGGAAGAAATTTCCCTCTACCCTTCTAAGTTCTTCTGGCTGGTCTAAGAATTAAGTTGACATGAGACAGACTAACAGGAGAAAATCAAACAGGTTTAATAACTTACATACATGCGAGAGACCCAGGAGAACTAACTCACCAAAATGGCTGAAATCCTCACCTTTAATACCATCTTCACCTAAGAGGATGTTGGGGTTAGTGGTTTGGGGATTCAAAGGGGAGAAAGGCAATTCACATGGAAATGGAAAAGCAAATGTTTGGTAAACAAATGTTTGCTGGCCCATGCAGAGACAATGAGACACAGGGTGGACTCTCATCTCTAGGCCCTGCTGAGTTTTCTCCACCATACCTAGCCCATGTACTTTGCATATTTCTCTGGTGATAGCTCTATTCTGGGAAATTCTTTTAGGCAGTTAGGGGGATGGTCAAAGTTTCTTCCTGCTTCTTTCGGGCCTTGATTTTTTTCACCTCAAAATAATCTGCAGGCCAAAGAGACACATTTTGAGGTAGCAAATTTTGCTCCCCTACAGTATAAAGAGCCCAGCTTATCAGAGATGATCCACTGAAAAAAGGGAGGTTTGGACAAGATTTAGAAGGTGGAGGGAAAAGGTTGGGCAAGTTTTTAAACAGTCCTAAAAGTGGAATAGGTGGAAGCAACTTTGCAATGGACTTGGTGGAAATGAATATAAGGGGCTAGGAAATGGGAAATACATTTGATTAGGAATTATCAAGCCATTTATTTGCCATAATTGATTAGTAAGCACTTAGGAGCCATTTCAAGTTCTTGAGCAAGAGACTGAAAGATTCATGGTATGCTTTCAGAAAAGTAGTCTGGTAGTTGAAGTGTTGGAGAAATAGGGCAGAGAACAGGATGGCAGGGGCACTGGTGGAAGCAGTCATAATAAACTACCTTGGTTACCATGGTGATCGCAAGGCAAGGATACATCCTAGATTCAGGATGGAGTGACCTGGGTGTTGCCCTTTCTCACTAAACTCTGTACTATTGCCATAGATGAACAACCTGAACATTAATTTTTTATTTAACATGTAATTATAACTCACTTTAGGATTTTGAAAAATGCATCATCTTTCATGTTACAAATTGGAGCAGTCATTCCCTTGTAAAAAGCATAGAAACCAGACATATTTCTGTGCATTTGCACACCTCAGATGAATCAAAATTTTTCCAATTGTTTGTTTTGGGAAATAGAACCAAAGCTCTTAGACTAGACCAATTCTCTACTTAACAACCTTCAACAGCACCATTTTACTTTTTAAAATTAAAATTCAGTTTTCCAGTTCCCTTAATCTCATCCCTCCCCAGTCCCTTTACATGACATCCCACTTGTGTTCAAACCATGACTCCAATAATATTATGAATATAACTTTGTCTTTTCACTCCCAGGTCACAAGAGCCTGGGAGTAAAAATAGTGTCATAAATAGCACAGAAAAGAGCTTGTGTATTTTCTCCCTTCCCCTTGTGACTGAGAACTGTGTGTCTCTAATTGACTTAAAAATTCCTTCCACTTACACGTGGTGGAGTCTTACCCTTGTTCTTTGAGCTATCATATATCATCTGCCATTTCCCTCTGGCATGTATTGATGAGTGATTACGCTTCTGCTTTGCCATTATCTCCTCTCCTAATCTGGCTGTGATGTGAACCTCCTGTCCCATGCCATGATCAAGGCCTTGATGTCCCCTTAAATGGAAATGTTCCATTTCCTTTGCCTTGTAGACACAACCTTTGCTATGTAGATGCAACCTTTGCCATTAATATTATCCTTAAGGGGGCCAGATACACTTTATCTCCACTTTGACTAGACTGTTAGACTGGCCACCAAGCAGGGCTGCCTTATACTCTCAGGCCTTTCAGGAGTTTAACTGTGGTAGGTTTTATTTTTCACTCCTTCTTTCTTGCCCCTTCATTGGATTCCCATGAGGGCCAGAATGCTGGGACAGGGATATATACGTGACTGTGGGGAAGGAAAAAACTTTCCTCTACCCTCCTGGGTTCTTCTGGCTGGTCTAAGAATTAAGTTGACATGAGACAGAGTAGTAAGAGAAAATCAAAGTTAATTTTGTAGTATGGGAATCCCACATATACAAGAAGTTCAGAGACACAAAGCTAAGGAAAGGGATAGGGGACTGGAGTTTCCAAGGACAGCAGTGTCACTCACAGGATGATAAGAATAAGAGCATATGTTTGGTAATTAGATATTTGCCCTGCCATATAGCTGGAGCACTTAGATAAAATTTATCTCTGGTAATAACTCTTTTCTGGAAAATATTTCCAATTTAAATTCTAGGTAGCTAAGGGAAGGGCAGTAGTTTCTCTTGAACCCACAAGGTCTCAATTGCCTTTAGCTCAAAATAATCCTCATGTAAAAGTGACACATTTTGGGGAGGCTTCTTATGAACCCCTATATGACCCACCTTGAGCTGTATCCAAATCTCCAACCTCTTCCATTTCTGAGCTATTGTTCTTGAATCACATTTGTGTGGCTAGACTTTCACACCCCTTGGAAAGCTTGTTCTCAGAGCTTCTTAGTTCTCTTGTAAATAGCCCCAATGTTTCACAAGCCAAACACCTAGGGTGCATATAGCTTAGAAAATTCTCAAGCTGAGAAATCCTGCTACATAAAGATACAGAATTTCCCATGTAATAATCCTCAGACAGTGACAGCATTGACAACTAGCTACTTTAAGCAAACCAAAGCAAAAGAGCAGGAGGAAGTAGCTGGGAAAAAGCATCTAGGAGAGTTTTTTTCCTCTTTTTTGATGAAGTCCATACTGGTATGTATCTTTTATTTAAAGCACCTTCCTCAATCCTTTAAAAGTTTATAGCCCATACCAGAATAAGCATATTAAATGCCATTTTCAGACTATTTTTTTATACATAAAGGAGTGGTATAACAGCTTATTTGTTATTTTTCATAGTTAGGCTTACTTTTGAAGTGATATTTGGAATACCACCTCCTGCATATGCTCTTTGAACCTGTCATATTTCCATTATTGGTCTTCTAAAATCTGAAGGATGATAGACTATGCCACCCCAAAATATGCCTCTTTGGCATAGGATTATTTTGAGCTGATTATTTTGAGAAACAACATATACAGGAGGAGCTCTGAAAACAAAGTATAAGTCACCCTTTTGTAAGGGACATTTATATTAACAAGGGAAATTTCCATTTGTAAGGGTGTCTCCCTCTCTATACCAGGAAGAGGATAACTCTAAATCTCTAGAAAGTCTTATCAATGGAGGAAGTACCAACTTAGATCTGCATAACAACCTTACCCTAATTTACTGTGCATTGTTTGGTAACTTTCCATAACTGGTCTCCCTGTCTCCCCCTCATTTTCCTTTGTCTTTAGCCAGAGATGGTATTTAAGGTGGTGACTTGGGCCATTCAGGGAGTTACTCAGTTTTTCTGGGTATTTCCCATGTACACAGGAGGTATACGTGTTATTAAAATTCTGTTTGTTTTTCTCCTATTAATCTGTCTTTTATTACAGGGGGGTCTCAGCCAAGAACCTAGAAGAGTAAAGGAAAAATTATTTTCCCCCCCTAAAGTTTTATGTTTATTATGAGTGTTATAGGGAATACTCCCTCACACCATATCCAAAAATAAACTCAAAATGGTTTAAAGACTTAAATATAAGACATAACATCATAAAACTCCTAGAAGAGAATATAGGCAAAACATTCTCGGACTTATATCACGGAAATATTTTCTTAGATCGGTCTCCCAAGGCAAAAGAAATAAAAGCAAAAATAAACAAACATGACCTAGTCAAACTTATAAGCATTTGCAAGGCAAAGGAAACCACAAACAAAACAAAAAGACAACCTATGGACTGGGAGAAAATATTTGCAAATAATGTAACCAACAAGGGGTTAATTTCCAAAATACACAAACAGCTCATACAACTCAATATCAAAAAACAAAACAACCCAATCAAAAAAATAGGCAGAAGAGCTAAATAGACATTTCTCCAGAGAAGAGATATAGATGACCAACAGGCACATGACAATATGCTCAACATTGCTAATTATTAGAGAAATGCAAATGAAAACTACAATGAGGTTATCACCTCACACCAGTCAGAATGGCCATCATCAAAAAGTCTACAAGTAATAAATGCTGGAGTGGGTATATATAAAAGGGAATCCTCCTGCACTGCTAATGGGAATGTAAATTGGAGCAGCTACTATGGAAAGGAATATGGAGGTTCCCTCAAAAACTAAAAATAGAGCTACCATATGATCCAGCACTCCCACTCCTGGGCATATATTCAGAAAATACAAAAACTATAACTCAAAAAGATATATGCACCCCAATTGTCATAGCAGCACTACTTACAAAAGCCAAGACATGGAAGCAACCTAAGTGTCAATCAACAGATGAATGGATAAAGAAGATGTGACATATATGTGTGTGTGTGTGTACACACACACACACACACACACACACACACAATAGAACATCACTCGGCCATAAAGAAAATGAAGTGCTACCATTTGCTGCAACATGGATGGACCTACAGATTATCATACTGGGTGAAATAAGACAGAGAAAGACAAATATATGATATCACTTATATGTGGAATCTAAAAAATAACACAAATGGGTTTATTTACAAAACAGAAACAGACTCACAGACATAGAAAACAAACTTATGGTTACCAAAGGGTTAAAGAGGGGGGATAAATTGGGAGGTTGGGATTAACATATACACACCACTCTATATAAAATAGATAACCAACAAGGACCTACTGTATAGCACAGGGAACTATATTCAATATTTTGCAATAACCTATAATGGAAAAATTCTGAAAAAATAATATATGCATGTATAACTGAAGCACTTTGCTGTACACCTGAAACTAACACAATATTGTAAATCAACTATACTTTGATTTTTAAAAAAAGAGTGTTATAGGAAATCAATTTTTTCTTTACTTCTCTCAGGTTAAAAATAAAAATAGAATATGATACAACTGAAAGAAATATTTGGCTCTATTTATAAGTATCTATTCAATATAAAACAATGTATTTCACTTTTTATTTAATTACTTTTATTAAGGATATTGAACTATCTTATTTTAAAACTTTTAATTTTATTTAATAACAGTGTTTAATTTTGTTTCACCTTCACCTATAGCCTGAACAGTTTCAGCATTCCAACTGAATAGAAATCAATACAAAAAATGCTTTAATAAAAGAGTTTCAGAATTTCAGCAGACTACTTAAAATTCATTATTTAAATCCTTGGATTTTACTCAAAGATGAATGTCAATTTAAAGAACCTCGGAGGACTTATTCATGCCCTTACTTTCAGAATAAAAGTATTCTCTATTTGCATAAGTTTTTTCCCACTTAATAAAACCATCAGTTTAAAATACTATACTGGACCACTTCAGATATTAAGTATCCAAATAATACTTACTGTAATAGCTGAGTGATATGTGACATATACAGTGGGGCTGACTTATGTGGGGGAGGAAAAATAATATAGTAGATGATCATCTCATGGGTTAGATTTTTCTGATTTGGAAATCAAGATAAAAATGGGTTTATTAGTATGGAAGACATGGAGCTGTACCTTCTAGAGCTCCTTCAAGGTAGGACATGCTGCCATGTGGGGTGTGATCAGATGACTGCCTCCATTTGTCAACAGTGGGTGTCTCAGCCACCTGGCCCTAGGTTACACCCCACCATGCAAGCCTGCATCCTCTGCCTGACTGTCAGGGTTTAGAAGTTCAGACAGTTCAGACTGGTGCCAAATACTTTGAAGGGCAATCCAGAGCTCCCTGTCATGTTGGCCAAGGCCTCGTGGGGTCTGTGTAGCTGTTTTATTTCTTTGTTTTGTTTTTTGTTTTTTGTTTTTTGCGGTATGCGGGCCTCTCACTGTTGTGGCCTCTCCCATTGCGGAGCACAGGCTCCGGACGTGCAGGCTCAGCAGCCATGGCTCACGGGCCCAGCCGCTCCGCAGCATGTGGGATCTTCCCGGACTGGGGCATGAACCTGTGTCCCCTGCATCAGCAGGCGGACTCTCAACCACTGTGCCACCAGGAAAGCCCCTGTTTTATTTCTTAATCTGCCCCAATCTGCTTCCTCTCTACTCCTTACACAGAAATGGATCCCTAATAAACTTCTTACACCTCAAACTCTCTCTGCTTGCAGTAAACTCAATTTGTGACAATTAGGGATTAGATGTTATACTTTTGGGGTTCCCTACTGATGGTTACAAAGCAGTCTTTTCTACTAGCTCAAATTTATCTTGAATGACCATGTCAAACTCCAACCATCCATCCATCCACCTTTGATACATTTTGCAAATATCTTTATCTTGTGCTGGTCTTTCACTTTAAGGAGCTTTCAGCCAGATGGAAGAGATATTTAAGTGCAAGTTGACTAAGAAAGGACAAAGGGCAGTAGTAGAGATATCTGTAAATAAATAAGCAAGATTGATAGCAAATAAACCAGACTGATGCTGGAAAGAGGGACAGAACTACAGTGGTGGTAGTTAACCTCAGAGTTTATTATATTTTAAGGGTTTTAGTCTCCAGTATCCAAGTTCAGCAAAAGTTAGCTCCCTGATGTTAAAAAACATATCCCCTGTAACTGTGGGTATCAGTCTCCAACTGCATTTTGTAGCCAGCACATAATTGTTTGTAGATATCGGAATCTGACTTTTCCCAATAACTTGCTAGACATAGTACTGCTTTCCTGTTACTACTAGATATGTCAAAAAGAAACCTTAATGGAAAGAAGTTGAATTCATCTCTCCCCTACTAAAATACAAAAGGTAGTTCAGAATTCCACAGTAATCCTTGTGATGACACTTATCTTCATTCTATTCTAAATGATCTTTATCTCAGATTTCCGTAAATTAGTGGAATCCTATAGTGCTTTATTTTAGACTAGATTCACACTGAAGAGCAGTGGTTCCATGTTTTTCAAGTTCTATAAGCACTTTTAGCCTCAAATCATTTACTGGACCCTCTACATTAGAATGCTTCCATTTTACTCTGTTGTTTGAAGAAACATAGGCCAAAAGTTACTCTAAATTCATCAGCACTTAAAATTTTCATTTTATTAACTATTAGAGCAGGCACTGACATTTTGTAACATCATGTTTAAAAACATGTATTTGATAAATTATTTTTTTGACTATTTGTTGTGCCTAACTAAGGACATACAGATCCTCAACTGGTTATATTTCTATTGCCCCTCATTTGTCTGCAGCCTAGAGTTAGGGCTCCATATTCATAGATGATGGAAACCTGTTGGTAATTTTACCATTACAAGTCTGTTATTGAGTAGAGACATTTTGGATGGATTTCATTGACCCCTTATTAGGAATGTACAAAACAATGCAATACAAACGAATTTGTCTAGTTTCCTAACATTGGACTTACATACAATGGGAGTATTCTGAAAGAGATCATGTAACTTGAAATATTATTGATAAATAAGCTAAGAATGTCTTATGTTTGTGTCTTATGCCAATGTCTTGGTACATCATAGTTCGTGCTTAATTTACCTCTTCCCTTTCCTTGTGAGCCACTCCTCTGTTATGAGGGGTCCCCAGCTGCCCTCATCCTTTGCAATCATATTCCTTATGAAAGTGATGCCAGACAGTCTTCTGGTTTCCCAAGTCCCTGTGCTCATTTCATCATGGCCCAGTTGTTCCCTTGCTTAGGCATTCACATTTTAACCTTCAAGCTAGTAATTTACAGTCAACTAAAAATTCATCTTTAGCATTGCTCTAACTAATGAGAACACACATTTTATGGTGATATTTCAGGTATTTGCCCAGATGATTAAGGAAATATATTTTAACAAGGGATTCCATCAGAGGGAACTCCATCTTAACACCTTGTTGCTGGTCTCCTTTAAGTCCAGCTCTGACATTAGTCTGTGTTACTACCTGTTTCTAAAAATCTCTGCATTAGAATAAACTGATTCCAGGTATTTCAAAACATAACTATCCCTTCTTCTGTGCTTACTGAAGACATCCTGAAACCTAAGAGGTAAGATGAAAATAAACTATGAAAAGTACCTAGTCTATGTTTTAGCTATTTCATGGCTGTCTTCTAAAATTAAAGTACATTATATATTTCTAAACATAGCTTAATGAAAATGAGCTTGCTGTGTTTATGTGTTCATGCCATCACAGTGGAAGTTTCAGCTTTTTGTTATCAGCAGGGTGAGGATGTTGATTCACATAATATATTTAAAGGCTGCTGCCTCTGCTCAGAATTCTTTGGAATTAACCATTAAAGATGTAAACAGCAGAACGGCTAATGGTTCATATGGTTTACAAATAACTTTTCGACTCAGCTTTATTGGATGTTGTAAGTTTGATTGCATTACGAGAGCAATCTACCATATATAGAAGTTCTACTCTTTGAGAGCTAAGGCAATGATATTTACTGTTTTGCAGTAATCTGTATGGCTTTCTGAATATGTTTTGCCCTTGCATATTTTTATAATCATATTTATTTATAAATATCCATTACATTAAGCCAAAAAGTTTATAAATTTAGAGTATACATACAAGTACATACACACATGTACAGGATTTGGCCCAAACTTAAGTATGTTTAAGAAATGGTAATTTTTCAGTTTTGCCACAATTCATTCCTGGAAACTATTTTAAACTGTTAACAATAGATTACGAATTTTTCCCATAGGTATACTCTCTTGGAAAGAAAATATGCACTGATAGATGTTAATCAAAGGTAATAATTTAAAACAGTGAAAGTAGGGACTTCCCTGGTGGTACAGTGGTTAAGAATCTGCCTGTCAATGCAGGGGACATAGGTTCGATCCCTGGTCCGGGAAGATCCCACATGCCACGAAGCAACTAAAAGCCTGTGTGCCACAGCTACTGAGCCCACATGCTGCAACTACTGAAGCCTGCACACCTAGAGCCGGTGCTCCGCAACAAGAGAAGCCACCGCAATGAGAAGCCCACGCACCGCAATGAAAAGTAGCCCCCGCTCGCTGCAACTAGAGAAAGCCCACGCACAGCAACGAAGACCCAACGCAGCCAAAAAAAATAATAATTTTTTTTTTTTTTTAAATAGTGAAAGTAGGCCCTAACAGAGATTTTACAATTTCTCAAATATTTTACATAAATTGTAGTCTTTTCTTATCAGGTTATTGGGTATCCAACACAAGAGATGATTTGTGTGAAAATAATTTATAGTTTTGATAAGTGGACATATATTACTATACATGGTGAATATTTATGGAACTTGTAGATGGTTTAAAGACATGTTCTAAGATCTTTTTCTGCTGTAATGAAGTCATTGGAAGATTTTCACTTTCAGGGACTTAAATGAAGTCATTGGAAGATTTTCACTTGCAGGGACTTAGGCACACTTAGATCAAACTTAAAAACAATTTTAGGCCACTAACTTAGTACATTAACACTTACTCAAGAAATGTTCATGTTCATAAACAACAGTGATCTTTTGGGCTCCACATAACATATAGTCTGGGTTATTGTAATGCCTAGAAGAGTAGCTGTAACTCTACTCTTATCTCCCTCATGCAAGGATACTGAAACACAAATGGTAACAGTTACATTATGACAGGGAATCTTATGAGTGTCTTTAATGCATTAAAAAGAAATAAACGTACTGAAACTCTGAAAGATTATCACTGACTAAAAAACAAGTTTTGATGTCCTTACACATGATAGGTACACTCTTGCATGTTACAACATCGTGGGTGAGCTGTACAGTTATAAATATAAAAAGTACATCACCAGCATTAAAATTCATTTGTCCCATAGATTGACCAAACCAACAAAAATATACTAGCTACATTAAATATTTAAAGAAACATGAGCTCTTTTATGTAAATAAAGTTAGATGCAAATAATATTGTCACCAGTTATTAAAGTAAGAAATTTGGATAGGTATAGATATAAAAGAAGCTTTAGAAAGCTTGCTAAAAGAAGTTTGTCTAATGTAATTACACTCCCTTAAGTAAGTACAGCCATTCAGAATCATTCCATTGATTGTCTTTACTTAAAACTATATGGATAGTAAAAAGCAACTTGTTTTTTAGATGGTTTTGTTGGTAGCAGTGGGTTTCACAGTGAATAGCAATTTCAAAGGGCTGACCCAGCATTTTTTCTATTTTCCAATTTTTCACTGTTTTCAATTCTATAAATAGAGTTGTAAATTATTAATCCAAAGCAGTGTTAGCAGTAAACTCTTTCATTAATCCTTCACAGCCACGGGCAATTCTGCCAACATGTAATTTTTGATTTAGCAGCCTTGAGGAAAAAGGTTTATACAGGCAATCATATTAAGACCAGAGAGATGTGTTTCTAGAAGCTGCACCATGAAACCCTGTTCCTTTCTTTTCTCTGTTTTTATGAATTAAAACCATTTTCAGTAGAACTATTTTTTGAACACAAGATCTGTTTTCTAACAGTATATGTAGGAGAATAAACTTAGTTAAGATCAGAAAGATAAACATACCCAAACAATCTTATGGAACTTGGCATATTGTGGGCAGTACATCACAGGACTTCATATGATATTGTAACTGCCATTTATCATAGAAATTCAATATAAAACTTCAAAATTCCATCCCTAAAATAATTTGCAAAGACAAAGTCTCTTATCTTCACTAATCATGAAGAAAGGATGGGAGATTTGAGATTAGAGAGCTAGTATTCCTCTGGCAATGAGTGAAGTGATGAATAGAGAGACTTTATGAGATTTCTGTAATGTTTTATACATAGGAGAGAAAAAATAATTTTCCCTCTATCCTTCTAGGTTCTTGTCTGAGACCTGCCTGTAATAAAAAGACAGATTAGCAGGAGAAAACAGAAATTTAATAACATGTATACACACCATATACATGGCAGAGATCCAGTAAAACTGAGTAACTCCCTGAGATGGCCTAAGCCACCACCATAAATAGCATCTCCAGTGAAAGACTAAGGAAGATGGAGGGAGAAGGGGAGTCCAGTTATAGGAGGTTTCCAGGCAAAGCACAGTAAACATGGTTGTTATGCAGATTTAAGTCCCTGTCTTTTCCACTGATAAGGATTTCTAGAGATTTAATCATCTTCCTCTTCCTGGCACAGAGAGGGAGACACCCTTACAAATGGAGATTTCCCCTATAAATGTAAATGTCTCTCACAAAAGGGTAACTTTTACTATGTTCTCAGAGCTTCTCCAGTGTCTGCTATTTCTTAAAAATAATCAGCCCCCCAAAATCCTCAAGCCAAAGAGGCATATTTAAGGGCGGCATATTCTGTTCCCCCTCATTTCCACCTCTGAAACTCCCAAGAAGTTTCACAATACAGAAGCTGAGTCGGTAAATCACTCCATATTTTCATTAAACCATTCTCTTAGTCTTGAGAAAATAGGTCAGTTCAGTTAAACAGTTGTGTCTCATTTCAGAAGGCAGTATTACAGGTGGGCTCCCAAAGTTAGGCCTATATGGTGCTAGCAGTGAGGTATTTAATAAGAGATATTTCTATGGAAACAAAAGAAAAACAAAGATTAAGGTTTGGAGCAAAGTATAAACCCAGTCTGAATGCCTCTGGTGATGTCATCCAGTGTTCCAGTGAACATTCTGAGTGGCCCACACAGCAATGGGCATGAAGGCTGTCTATACATGAGCCGCTGTGGTGTTTTCTCTATGCTCTAATTGGCTTCATTCAATGATTCATGAATTGAGCAGCATCTAATCCAGCAGATAAAAAGGAGCTCCAAGGAGTTGTACAGAATGAAAGACTTTTATAGGTAGAAGGGAGCAGGAACAAGGAAGTTATACTAGGCAAAAAGCAAATTGATTATTGCAAAGTTATTTTCATTTAGGGTATAGCAGGGGTCCATCAGGCAGATTACCTAACTAGTACTGATCAAGTGATTCATGATTGCCTGGTTTAAGATTCCATTTCTGGGACTTCCCTGGTGGTGCAGTGGTTAAGAATCCGCCTGCCAATGCAGAGGACACAGGTTCAATCCCTGGTCCCAGAAGATCTCACATGCCGCGGAGCAACTAAGCCCATGTGCCACAACTACTGAGCCTGCGCTCTAGAGCCCATGAGCCACAACTACTGAGCCCGTGTGCCACAACTACTGAAGCCTGTGTGCCTATATGCCTACATATATGCTTATATGCCTATATGCCTACATACAGATATATATAGGCATATATATCTATATGCCTATAGAACATATAGCTTTTATGTATCATTGCTGGGGATTCAAACTCAAGTTTGTCCACACTCAAATGTTAGCTCTTTTCACTAAAGGGCATTAAAAGAATAATGAAAGAAAAGTTGAATGAAAGTCCACTAATGTATGGATTATTCTGTCCTATGCCACTATGAGGCTCTGTCTCTAGTCTGGACATCAAAGTTTGAAGATTTTAAATCAGTATAATGGAAAAATTTATAACAGAAACATGTCTAATGGACTGTGTAGAGACTCCTTGAAAGAGGTAAACTTTGTAGTTAAACAGAAGTGAGTGGCTCTCTATCAATAAACAAAAACAAACAAACAAAAAAAATTGTCTGGGACTCTGGTGGGTTTCCTGCAACTGCTCCAGTGCATGCCCCAGCCCATGTTAAGTGCCTGCTACAGCCCCTCTAGCTCTAGTGCAGCTACACACGAAGGCAAAGACTGATGCTGCTGAGGAGAGTTCGTAGCTGTGGGGCACAGGGCTGGCTTGAACCCAGCACAGCATCCAAATGGGGTAAGGGCAGCCATTACTGGAGTTCACAGAGGTGACAATTGGGAGTGGTATGGAACTCTGAATGATGTACCAGGATCGCCCCAGCACACGACCTGGCCCATGCTGAGTGCCCACTCCAGGCCTTCTTGCTCCACTGCAGCTCCCTAACATGGTAAAGGCTGCTGTTGCTGAAGAGAGTGCACAGTTGTAGGGGACAGAGCTGGCTATGACCTGATATGGCATCTGAACAGAGTGAGAGCAGCCATTACACTTGTGTGTACAGAGGTGTTGAATTGGGAGCTGTCTCAAGCGCTAACTGGTGTGACCTGGCCCACACTGAGTCTGTCTTGCTCCAGTCCTGCTCCCCTCAGGGGGAGGGGAGAGGGAGAGGGAATTGTTAAATCAACTAAAACTACAACAAACAGTTAATGGATAAAGATGAAGATATAAAATATGACATCAAAAACACAAAATGTGTGGGAGGGGAGTAAAAAATGTAGATGTTTTAGAATGTGTTTGAACTTAAATGACTACCAGTTGAAAACAAGTAGATATAGTAATAGGTCAACATATATGAACCCCATGGTAACCACAAATCAAAAACCTACAATAGATATATAAAAATAAGAGGGAAAGGAACACAAGCATACCACTAAAGGAAATCATCAAACCACAAGGGAAGAAACTAAAAGAAGAACAGAAGAAGGACTAAAACAACCAGAAAACAAGTAACAAAATGAAAATAACTACATACCAATCAATAATCACTTTAAACATCAATGAACTAAATGTTCCAATTCAAAGACAGAGGGGGGCTGATTGGATTAAAAAAAAAAAAAAGACCCATCTATATGTTGCTTACAAGAAGCTCAGTTCAAAGCTAAAGACATACCACACAGACTGAAAGTGAGTGAATGGAAAAATGTATTTCATGCAAATGGTAAAAACAAGAAAGCTGGGGTAGCAATACTCATATGAGACCAAATAAACTTTAAAACAAAGTCTACAATAAAAGACAAAGAAGGGCAGTACATAATGATAAAGAGGATATAACATACATTATCATATATGCACCAAATATAGGAGCACCTAAATATATAAAACAAATATTAACAGACATAACGGAGAAACTGATAACAATAAAATAGTAAGAGGGGACATTAATACCCCACTTATATCAATGGACAGATCATCCAGACAGAAAATCAATAAGGAAAAAGTGGTCTTAAATGACACATTAGACTAGTTGGATTTAATAGATCTACAGAACATTCCATCCAAAAACAGCAGAATACACATTCTTTTCAAGTGAACATGGAATATTCTCCAGGATAGATGACATGCTAGGCCACAAAACAAGTCTCAACAAATTCAAGAGGATAGAAATTATATCAAGCATCTTTTCTGACCACAGCAGTATGAAACTAGAAATCAATTGCAGGAAGAAAAGGGGGGAAAAACACAAACACGTGGAGACTAAACAACATGCTACCAAAAAAAAACAATGGGTCAATGAAAAATGAAAGAGTAAATCAGAAAATGTCTTGACACAAATGAAAATAAAAACATAACTTTCCAAAATCTATGTGATGCAGCAAAAGCAGGTCTAAGAGCAAAGTTTATAGGAATACAGGCTCAAGAAACAAGAAAAATCTCTACCTAACCTTCCATCTAAAGGAATTAGAAAAATTAGAACAAAGAAACCCCAAAGTCAGCAGAAGGAAGGCAATAATAAGATCAGGGAGGAAATGAATAAACAGGGACCAAAAAAATAGAAAACATTAATGAAAACAAGAAGTGTTTTTTTTTTTTTTTCTTTTAAGAGAAACTAAATTGATAAACCTTTACTCAGGCTCATCAAGAAGAAAAAGAGAGAGGACCCAAATAAGCAAAATAAGAAATGAAAGAGGAAAAATTACAACCGATATCACAGAGATACAAAAAATCATGAGAGTACTATGAAGAGTTATTTGCCAAGACATTGGATAACCTAGAAGAAATGAATAAATTTCTAGAAGTACAATCTTCCAAGACCGGGTCAGGAAGAAACATACCATATAAACAGACTGATCACTAGTAGTAAAATTGAATTTGTAATTTAAAAACTCCCAGCAAACAAAAATCAAGGACCTCTTGGCTGCATAGGAGAATTTTACCTAACACATAAACAAAAGCTAACACCTATCCTTCTAAAACTATTCCAAAAAATTGAAGAGGCAGGGATACTCCCAAATTAACTCTATGAGGCCACAATTATCAAAACCAGACAAAGACACCACACAAAAAGAAAATTACAGGCCAATATCTCCAGTGAATATAGATGCAAAAGTCCTCAAAGAAATATTAGCAAACTGAATCCAACAATACATAAAAAGGATCAGACACCTTGAATGAGTTGGATTCATTCCAGGGTCACAAGGATGGTTCAACATATGCAAATCAATCAATGTGATACAACACATTAAAAAAAAAAAAGACAAAAACCACATGATCATCTCAATAGATGCAGAAAAAAAAGCATTTGACAAAATTCAACATCCATTCATGATAAAAACTCTCACCAAAGTGGGTACAGAGGGAACATATCCTAACATAATAAAGGCCATTTACACAAACCCACAGCCAACATAATACTCAATGGTGAAAAGCTGAAAGCCTTCCTACTAAACTCAGGAACAAGACAAGGATGCCCACTCTCACTGCTTCTATTCAACATAGTATTGAAAGTCTTAGCCACAGAAATCAAACAAGAAAAAGAAATAAAAGGTATCCAAATTGGAAGGGAAGAGGTAAAACTTTCATTATTTGCAGATGACATGATACTCTATTATAGATAACCCTACAGACTCCACACAAAAACTATTAGAACTAATAAGTGAATTCCATAAGAAAGTATGATATAAGATTAATATATAGAAATCTGTTGCATTTCTTGATACTAATAATGAAATATTAGGAAGAGGAAGTAAAAAAATCTCGTTTAAAAACACACAACACCCCCCAAAAAAATGCCTAGAAATAAACTTAACCAAGGAGGTAAAAGACCTATACACTGAAAAATATAAAACAGTGATAAAGGAAACTGACGATGATACAAAGAAATGGAAAGATATCCCATGCTCTTGGATTGGAAGAATTAATATTGCTAAACGACGATACTACCCAAAGCAGTCTACAGATTTATTGCAATTCCTATCAAAATACCCATGACATTTTCCACAGAACTAGAGCAAATAATCCTAAAATTTATATGGAACCACAAAAGATCCAGAATTGTCAAAGTGTTCTTGAGAAATAAAAACAAAGCTGGAGTTATCACCCTCCCAGACTTCAGACTATACTACAAAGCTATAGTAATCAAAACAGTATTGTACTGGCACAAAAACAGACACACAGATCAATGGAACAGGATAGAGAGCCCAGAAATAAACCCATGCACTTATGGTCAATTAATCTACAACAAAGGAGGCAAGAATATACAATGTAGAAAAGACAGTCTCCTCAATAAGTGGTGCTGGGAAAACTGGACAACTACATGTAAAAGAATGAAATTAGAACATTCTCTCACACTACATACAAAAATAAACTCAAAATGGATTAAAGGCCTAAATGTAAGACTGGAAACCCCAAAACTCCTGGAAGGAAACAAAAGCAGAAAACTCTTGGACATAAACTGTAGCAATATTTTTTGGATCTGTCTCCTAGAGTAATGGTAACAAAAAGAAAAATAAACACACGGGACCTAATTAAACTTAAAAGCTTTTGCACAGCAAAGGAAACCACTGACAAAATGAAAAGACAACCTCCTGAATGGGAGAAAATATTTGCAACTGCTAAGACCAGTATGTAGTTAATACCCAAAATATATAAACAGCTCATACAA
The DNA here is from genome assembly GCF_949987515.2 of Delphinus delphis. NCBI lineage: Eukaryota > Metazoa > Chordata > Mammalia > Artiodactyla > Delphinidae > Delphinus > Delphinus delphis. The sequence goes on from NC_082704.1 coordinate 96,107,547, forward strand.
CTCAATATCAAAGATACAAAAAACCCAATTAAAAAATGGGCAGAAAATATGAATGGGCATTTTTCCAAAGAAGATATACAACAGACACATGAAAAGATGCTTCACTTCACTAATCATCAAAGAAATGCAAATCAAAACCAAATGAAATATCACCTCACACCTGTCAGAATGGCTATCACCAAAAACACCACAAATAACAAATGCTGGGGAGGATGTGGAGAAAAAGGAACTCTAGTACACTGGGAATGTAAATTGGCACAGCCACTATGGAAATCAGTGTGGAACTTCATCAAAAAACTAAAAATCGAGTTCCCATATGATCCAGCCATTCCACTCGTGGGTATATATCTGAAGAAAATGAAAACACTCATTTGAAAAGATACATGTATCCCAAAGTTCATAGCATTATTATTTACAAAAGGCCAAATATAGAAGCAACCTAAATGTCTATCAACAGATTAACGGATAAAGAAGAAACGGTATATACACACACACACACAAATGGAATATTACTCAGCATAAAAAAGAATGAAATTTTGCCATTTGCAACAACTTTGATGGACCTGGAGGGTATTATGCTTAGTGAAATAAATCAGACAGAGGAAGACATCACTTTTATGATAAAAGTATATCACTTTCATGTGGAATCTAAAAAATCAAAAAATGAATGAATATAACAAAACAGATATAGAAAACAAACTACTGTAAAGTAATTATACCCCAATAAAGATGTTAAAAAAAATAAAAAAAATAAAAAAAAAATAAAAAAAATAAATAAATAAAAAAAATAAAATAATATTAAAATTTAAAAAAAAAAAAAAAAAAGAAAACAAACTACTGGTTGCCAGTGGGGAAAGGGAAGGCAGGAGGGACAAGATAGTGGTACGGGATTAAGAGGAACTACAAGGATATATTGTACAGCACAGGGAGTATAGCTAATATTTTATAATAACTTTAAATGGAATATAATCTATAAAAATACTGAATCTAATATTTGAAACTTGAAACTAATATAATATTGTAAATCATCTGCACTTCAATTAAAAAGGAAATAAACTTTAAAAATGTACAGTTTTTGGTAAAGATTTTCATAGACATTAGAACAATATGTTAAAATAGTAAGTTCTATAGATAAAAATGAAGCAAAGAAATCAGATTTTCATAATAGCAGTATACAATGACCTACTGATTTATATAGCTCTTAAATTTCATTCAGAAACCATGTGTTACTGATGCTATTTGAAATATATTTGTATTTTCATATTTTAATTTCTTCTTGCATTATTTATGTAAAAAAAATAACTACTTTAAGGCATACGAGTTCTAAAAGCAGTGTTCATTAATTCTACTTTCTGAGTTTCACAGGAGATGGAGAGCATCCATGCTGTGAAAAAGTAAGAATTATAAAAGTACATTTTTAGAACTGTGATATTAGAACTATCATCCCAACTGTGAGTCAATGGCATTTATTGTGTACTGATTTATACTGGAAATCAACAGATTCTTGTTAATGAATTCTTAGCAGAACTTAGCCAAATGATTTGGTTGGATGAACTAACTCTGATCCTATAAACTATTAACCAGCAAAAGATTAACACAATATATTTGGAAGTGAAGTTATACAGAAAGGATGTATCATAGTAAACGTGTTAACATAAGAATAATTGATTTGCATAGATATAGATCAATTATCACTATAATTCTCAGCTTTATATGGTTCTAAAATATTAGTATTCTTAGACAACCTGTTGGAGGAAAGTAGAGAAATTGCAGGGTCTACATGCAGGGCCTGAAGTTCATAAAAAGAGTAATAATAATTTCTGGCTGTTTTACTTAAAAGATGTACGGATTCTGTAAATTTTTTTTTTTTTTTTAAGGGAACGCTATTTATTTATTTATTTAGTCTGCACTGGGTCTTCGTTTCTGGCGAGGGCTTTCTCTAATTGTGGCAAGCAGGGGCCACTCTTCATTGTGGTGCGCAGGCCTCTCACTGTCGTGGCCTCTTTTGTTGTGGAGCACAAGCTCCTGACACGCAGGCTCAGTAGCTGTGGCTCACGGGCCTAGTTGCTCCGCGGCATGTGGGATCTTCCCAGACCAGGGCTCGAACCCATGTCCCCTGCATTGGTAGGCAGATTCTCAACCACTGCGCCACCAGGGAAGCATGATTCTGTAAATTTATAATGCATAAAAGAAATTTACACACTCACTTCCTCACACTGCTATAAAACGCATCTGGTTTCTTTTTTTTTTTTAATTAATTTATTATTTTTGTTGGCTGCACTGTGGGGCTTGTGGGATCTTAGCTCCCTGACCAGGGATCAAACCCAGGCCCCCTGCAATGGAAGCACAGATTCCTAACCACTGGACCGCCAGGGAATTCCCAAAAAGCATCTGTTTTCTTTCCCATCTTCTGATGCTGCTGTCCTGTACTTTTCAGTTTTGGAGTCTGACTGGGTAGTTTTCAGCCTGGAGAACCACTGACCTAGCTGCTTGGAGGAACCCTTCCAGAAGGCTTTAAACCACCCAGACACAGAGTATATACTTTATATGCAGGACCACTGAGGCAAAAGTTGATAAGGAAGTGGATGTTCACACAGTCTCAAAGTCTCATCCACATGTTAGTTATTAATTACCAAGAGAAAAGATAGCTTTAATATGAAGGTATCTGTTATTTATACCATAACCAGATAACTGTGGGGGAGGAAAGATAATTTTTCCTCTACCTTTCTAGGTTCTTGGCTGAGACACCCTTGTAATAAAGGACAAGTTAACAGGTGTCAACCTAAACAAAGAGGTAAACTGAGGGAAGCTCAAATGACCTGAAATCAAGTTTATCTGGGAAGAGCAGAGGAATCGCAATTTGGGAAAAGCGTGCTGTAGCAAGTAACAGGCAAGTCTGTTGAGGGTTTGGGGTCAGCTGTATTTATGGGCAGGAGCAAAAAGAAGGGAAAGTCCAGCCAAAGTGTAAGCAGTAAGTTCATTGGCTTCAGGATGGGGAGAGATTTTTGGTGGATGTTCACTGGTCAAGAGATAAGGCTTAGTCTTCTGTAAATCAGATGTTAATGGGAAATCAGTCTCTCAGCTCTTAAACTCTATTCTTCTGAGGATGCATGCGTGACATTCTCCATATCAAATCCTGTGGTTCCATTTTAGATAGAAATCCTTTCATAGAGGAGAAAAACAGAAGCTTAATAACATGTATACCTCCTGTATACATGGGAGAGACCCAGGAAAACAGTAACTCCCTGAAATGGTCTGAGCCACCACTTTAAATACCATCTCCAGCTAAAGACAAAAGAAGATGCTGGGGTGGGGTGGGGTGGATGCCAGTTATGGGAAGTTGCTGGGAAAAGCACATTAAACAAGGGTAAGGTTGTTATACAGATTTAAGTCCCAGCCTTCTCCACAGATAAGAGATTCTAGCAATTTAGAGCCACCCTTCTCTTTCTGGTACAGTGAAGGAGACACCCTTACAAAATAGAGATTTCCTTTATAAATACATTATAAAAGTCTCTTACAAAAGGGAAACTTCTAGTCTGTTTTCAGAGCTTCTCCTGTGTTTACTGTTTATTAAAAATAATCAGCCTAAAATAATCCTTATTCCAAAGAGGAATATTTTGGGGTGGCAAATTCTGCTCCCCTCATGACAAAACTCAGCATCACTAATAATGTGGCACTCTGACCTGCAGTACTTCCTGATGAGATGCTATGTGAATTTTACCATAGCCCATAGGGAATTTTCTTGCCATGAAAGTTTAAACTCATCCAGTCATGAGAGGAAAATCAGAGCACTGGCTTCATCTCTTCAAGAATGTCAATGCCATGAAAGATCAAACAATTGACTGTACTGGATTAAAGGAAACTAAATTCAAAGATACGGAAGCAACCTAAGTGCCCATTGATAGGTGAATGGATAAAGATGTGGTACATATATACAATGGAACATTGCTCATCCATAAAAGAGAATGAAATCCTGCCATTTTTGACAACATGGATGGATCTTAGAGGGCATTATGCTAAGTGAAATAAGTCAGACGGAGAAAGACAAATACCATATGATTTCACTTATATGTGGAATTGAAAAAATAAAACAAATGAATAAACATTACAAAACAGAAATAGAGTCATAGGTACGGAGAATAAACAAGGGGGGGTGTGAGTGAAATAGGTGAGGGAAATTAAGAGGTACAAACTTACAATTATAAAATAAATGAGTCCCAAGATGAAACGTACAGTGGGGAATATAGTCAGTAAATGGGTGCAGCCACTCTGGAAAACAGTGTGGGGGGTTCTCAAAAAACTAAAAATAGACCTACCATATGACCCAGCAATCCCACTCCTGAGTATATATCCGAAAAAAACAAAAACACTAATTCGAAAAGATACATCCACCCCACTGTTCACAACATCATTATTTACAACTGCCAAGATATGGAAGCAACCTAAGTGTCCATCAACAGATGAATGGATAAAGATGTGGTACAGGGGACAGAGTCAAGATGGCAGAGTAGGATGACATGGAGTTCGCATCTCCTCACAACTAGGGCAGCTACTAGGGGCTGGTGGGGGACATCGAACACTTAAGGGGACAGGAGGAACCCCTGAGCGACCAGGTAGGATGTGGAGGGAGTGAAAGGGGAGGAGATGTGGAGGCAGGATGGGAGTGGCGCCCCTGAGGGGTGGCTAGGGGAGGGGAGGGGTTCCCATGCTCAGAGGGACCCACTTAGAGTGAAGGGATCAACAGGGACAGGGAGAGACCCTTGGGGGATCAGAGGATCGGAAGGGAACATGGCCAGTGTTTCCCCTGCCCACTCAGGCCCTGAGGAGCCAGCTGAGGTCCCAGGCCTGATCCTCCACCCTCCAAGGGCCCCTCCAGCTGCAAGGGTACTGCGGGAGTGGGAGGGATGGAGGGGGCGGGAGGAAAAGTAGAGGCAAGACCAGATCTCTGACCCTGAGGAGCATCTTGGGGAGAGGAGGGGCCACACTCAGGAAGGGCCCACTCAGGGTGAGGGGAATCAGCAGTGACTGGAAGGGAATGCCCACTTGGGCCCCAGTGAGCCTGCTGGGGTCCCGGGCCTAAACATCCGCAGTCTGAGGCCCCCTCTGGCCACACTGGGTCTAAGCCCCACCCCTGAGGGTCTTTTCCAGCTCTGTGGGTCCTGACATAGGCCCCACACCTATGTAAACGCCACCCCCGCCTAAGCCCCGCCCCCGCCTAAGCCCCACCCCCTCACAGCCAAGGCCTTTTCCGGCCTTTTTTTTCTTGCTATCGTGACTCTGTTTTACCTTGCTACTGTTGTTTCACTTATATTTTTATTTTTTCTAATATATTTTTATTTTTCTATTTGTACTTTATTTTTCATTCTTTGTTATTGTTCTGCTCTTTTTTTTTTTTTTTTTGCCATGCCGTGCAACTTGCAGGATATTGGTTCACAGGCTGGGAGTTGGGCCTGAGCTCCTGTGGCGGGAGTGCTGAGCCCAAACCACTGGACTAACAGAGTACCTCAGACCCCAGGGAATATTAATCACAGTGAGGTCTCCTGGAGGTCCTTATCTCAGCACCAAGACCTGGCTTTACACAACTGCCTACAAATTCCAGTGCTGGAAGGCTCAGGCCAAACAACCAGTAAGACAAGAACACAGCCCCACCCATCAAAAAAAACGAGATGAGGGCTTCCCTGGTGGCGCAGTGCTTGAGAGTCCGCCTGCCGATGCAGGGGACATGGGTTCGTGCCCCGGTCTGGGAAGATCCCACATGTCACGGAGCGGCTGGGCCCGTGAGCCATGGCCGCTGAGCCTGCACGTCCGGAGCCTGTGCTCCGCAATGGGAGAGGCCACAACAGTGAGAGGCCCGCATACCGCAAAAAAAAAAAAAAAAAAAAAAAAAAAACGAGATGACAAAAAAAAATATGTTACAGATGAAGGAGCAAGGCAAAATCTTACACGACCAAATAAATGAAGAGGAAATAGGAAACCTACCTGAAAAAGAATTCAGAGAAATGACAGTAAAAATGATTCAAAATCTCAGAAATAGAATGGAAGCATGAAACAATAAATGCTGGAGAGGGTGTGGAGAAAAGGGAACCCTCTTACACTGTTGGTGGGAATGTAAATTGTTACAGCCACTGTGGAGAACAGTATGGAGGTTCCTTAAAAAACTACAAATAGAACTACCATATGACCCAGCAATCCCACTACTGGTCATATACCCTGAGAAAACCATAATTCAAAAAGAGTCATGTACCAAAATGTTCATTGCAGCTCTATTTACAATAGCCCAGAGATGGAAACAACCTAAGTGTCCATCATCGGATGAATGGATAAAGAAGATGTGGCGCATATATACAATGGAATATTACTCAGCCATAAAAAGAAACGAAATTGAGCTATTTGTAATGAGGTGGATAGACCTAGAGTCTGTCATACAGAGTGAAGTAAGTCAGAAAGAGAGAGACAAATACTGTATGCTAACACATATATATGGAATTTAAGAAAAAAAAAATGTCATGAAAACCTAGGGGTGAAACAGGAATAAAGACACAGACTTACTAGAGAATGGACTTGAGGCTATGGGGAGGGGGAAGGGTAAACGGTGACAAAGCGAGAGAGAGGCATGGACATATATACACTACCAAACGTAAGGTAGATAGCTAGTGGGAAGCAGCCGCATAGCACAGGGAGATCAGCTCGGTGCTTTGTGACCACCTGGAGGGGTGGGATAGGGAGGGTGGGAGGGAGGGAGACGCAAGCGGGAAGAGATATGGGAACATATGTATATATATAACTGATTCATTTTGTTGTGAAGCTGAAACTAACATACCATTGTAAAGCAATTATACTCCAATAAAGATGTTAAAATGAAAAAAATAAAAAATAAAAAAAAAGAATGGAAGCATGCACTGAGAAAATATAAGAAATGTTTAACAAAGACCTAGAATAATTAAAGACAAAAAAACTGATAAACAACACTATAACTGAAATGAAAAACACACGAGAAGGAATGAATAGCAGAATAACTGAGGCAGAAGAATGAATAAGTGAGCTGGAAGGAAAAATGGTGGAAATAACTGCTGAGGAGAAGAATAAAGAAAAAAGAATGAAAAGAATTGAGAACAGTCTCAGAGACCTCTGGGACAACATTAAACACAACAACATTCGAATTATAGGAGTCCCAGAAGAAGAAGAGAAAGAGAAAGGGTCTGAGAAAATATTTGAAGACATTATAGTCGAAAATGAGCCTAAATGGGAAAGGAAATAGCCACCCAACTCCAGGAAGTGCAGAGAGTTCCATACAGGATAAACCCTAGGAGAAACACACCTAGACACATAGTAGGCAAACTAACATAAATTAAATTCAAAGAAAAAATCCTAAAAGCAGCAAGGGAAAAGCAACAAGGAACATACAAGGGATTCCCTATAAGGTTGTCAGCTGATTTTTCAGCAGAAACTCTGAAGAACAGAAGGGAGTGGCAGGATATATTTAAAGTGATGAAAGGAAAAAACCTACAACCAATATTACTCTACCCAGCAAGGATCTCATACAGATTAGATGGAGAAATGAAAACCTTTACAGACAAGCAAAAGCTAAGACAATTCAGCACCACCATACCAGCTTTACAACAAATGGTAAAGGAACTTCTCTAGGTGGGAAACACAAGAGAAGAAAAAGACCTACAAAAACAAACCCAAAACAATTAAGAATATGGTAATAGGAAAATACATATCGATAATAACCTTGAATGTAAATGGATTAAATGCTCCAACCAAAAGACACAGACTGGCTGAATGGATTCAAAACAAGACCCGTACATATGCTGTCTACAGGAGACCCACTTCAGACCTAGGGACACATACAGACTGAAAGTGAGGGGATGGACAAAGATACTCCATGGAAATGGAAATCAAAAGAAAGGTGGAGTAGCAGATAAAATATAAGATAAAATAGACTTTAAAATAAAGACTGTTATAAGAGACAAAGAAGGACACTACATAATGATCAAGGGATCAATCCAAGAAGAAGATATAACAATTGTAAATATTTATGCACCCGACATAGGAGCACCTCAGTACATAAGGCAAATGCTAGCAGCCATACCAGGGGAAATCGACAGTAACACAATCATAGTAGGGGACTTTAACACCCCACTTTCACCAATGGACAGATCATCCAGACAGAAATTTAATAAGGAAACACAAGCTTTAAGTGACACAACAGACCAGATAGATTTAATTGATATTTTCGGACATTCCACCCAAAAGCAGAAGAATACACTTTCTTCTCAAGTGCACATGGAACATTCCACAGAATAGATCACACCTTGGGTCACAAATCAAGCCTTGGAAAATTTAAGAAAATTGGAATTGTATTAGCATCTTTTCCAACCACAACTCTATGAGATTAGAAATTAATTACAGGAAAAAAAATGTAAAAAACACAAACTCTTAGAGGCTAAACAGTGCTCTGCTAAATAACCAAGATGTCACTGAAGAAATCAAAGAGGATACAAAAAATACATAGAAACAAATGACAATGAAAACACAATGACCCAAAACCTATGGACACAGAAAAACAGTTCTAAGAGGGAAATTTATAGCAATTCAGTTTCATCTCAAGAAACAAGAAACATCTCAAATAAACAATCTAACCTTACACTTAAAGCAATTAGAGAAAGAAGAACAAAGAAAACCCGAAGTTAGTAGAAGGAAAGAAATCATAAAGATCAGAGCAGAAACAAATGAAAGAGAAACAAAGAAAACGATAGCAAAGGTTAATAAACCCAAAGTTGGTTCTTTGAGAAGATAAATTGATAAACCTTTATCCAGACTCACCAAGAAAAAAAGGGAGAGGACTCTAATCAATAAAATTAGAAATGAAAAAGGAGCAATTATGACTGACACCACAGAAATACAAAGGAACATAAGAGACTACTTCAAGCAACTATATGCCCATAAAACGGACAACCTGGAAGAAACAGACACATAACTAGGAAGAATTAGAAAATGTAAACAGACCAATCACAAGTAATGAAATTGAAACTGTAATAAAATATCTTCCAACAAACAAAAGCCCAGGACCAGATGGCTTCACAGGCAAATTCTATCAAACATTTAGAGAAGAGCTAACACCTATCCTTCTCAGACTCTTTCAAAATATAGCAGAGGGAGGAACACTCCCAAATTCATTCTACGAGGCCACCATCACCTTGATACCAAAACCAGACAAGGATGTCAAAAAGAAAGAAAACTACAGGCCAATATCACTGATGAACATAGATGCAAAAATCCTCAACAGAATACTAGCAAACAGAATCCAACAGCACATTAAAAGGATCATACACCATGATCAAGTGGGGTTTATTCCAGGAATGCAAGGATTCTGCAATATATGCAAATCAATCAATGTGATAAACCATATTAACAAACTGAAGGAGAAAAACCATATGATCATCTCAATAGATGCAGAAAAAGCTCTCAACAAAATTCAACACCCATTTATGATAAAAACTCTCCAGAAAGTGGGCATAGAAGGAACATACCTCAACATAATAAAGGCCATGTACGACAAACCCACAGCAAACATCATTCTCAATGGTGAACCTGAAAGCATTTCCTCTAAGACCAGGAACAAGACAAGGATGTCCACTCTCACCAGTCTTATTCAACATAGTTTTGGAAGTCCTAGCCATGGCAATCAGAGAAGAAAGAGAAATAAAAAGAATCCAAATAGGATAAGAAGAAGGAAACTGTCACTGTTTGCAGATGACATGATACTATCCATTGAAAATGCTAAAGATGTCACCAGAAAACTACTAGAGCTAATCAATGAATGTGGTAAAGTTGCAGGATACAAAATTAATGCACAGAAATCTCTTGCATTCCTATATATTAACAACAAAAGATCAGAAAGAGAAATTTAAGAAACAATCTCACTTACCATCACACACACACAAAAAAGAATAAAATACCTAGGAATAAACCTACCTAAGAAGGCCAAAGACCTGTACTCAGAAAACTATAAAACACTGATGAAAGAAATCAAAGATGATACGAAGAGATGGGGAAATATACCATGTTCTTGGATTGGAAGAATCAATAATGTGAAAATGACTATACTACCCAAAGCAATCTATAGATTCAATGCAATCCCTATCAAATTACCAGTGGCATTCTCTACAGAATTAGAACAAAAAATTTTACAATTTGTATAGAAACACAAAAGACCCCAAATAGCCAAAGCAATCTTGAGAAAGAAAAACGGAGCGGGAGGAATCAGGCTCCCTAGCTTCAGACTATACTACAAAGCTACAGTAATCAAGACAGTATGGTACTGGCACCAAAACAGAAATATAGATCAATGGTACAGGATAAAAGCCCAGAGATAAACCCATGCACCTATGGTCACCTAATCAATGACAAAGGAGGCAAGAATATAAAATGGAAAAGAGACAGCCTGTTCAATATGTGGTGCTGGGAAAAATGGACAGCTACATGTGAAAGAACCAAATTAGAACACTACCTAACACCATACACAGAAATAAACTCAAAATGGATTAAAGACCTAAATGTAAGGCCAGACACTATGAAACTCTTAGAGGAAAACACAGGCAGAACACTCTTTGACATAAATCACAGCAAGATCTTTTTTGACCCACCTCCTAAAGTCAGAAACAAGATGAAAAGGCAACTGTCAGAAAGGGAGAAAATATTTGCTAGTGAAGCAACGGACAGAGGATTAATCTCCAAAATATACAAATAGCTCATGCAGCTCAATATCAAGAAAAGAAACAGCCCAATCAAAAAATGGGTGGAAGACCTAAATAGATATTTCTCCAAAGAAGACATACAGATGGCCAAGAGGCACATGAAAAGATGCTCAACATCACTAATTATTAGAGAAATGCAAATCAAAACCACAATGAGGTATCACTTCATACCAGTCAGAATGGCCATCATCAAAATATCTACAAACAATAAATGCTGGAGAGGGTGTGGAGAAAAGCAAACCCTCCTACACTGTTGGTGGCAATGTAAATTGATACAGCCACTGTGGAGAACAGTATGGAGGTTCCTTAAAAAACTAAAAATAGAACTACCATATGACCCAGCAATCCCACTTCTGGGCATATACCCTGAGAAAACCATAATTCAAAAAGAGTCATGTACCACAATGTTCACTGCAGCACTATTTACAATAGCCAGGACATGGAAGCAACCTAAATGCAGACAGATGAATGGATATAGAAGATGTGGCACATATATACAATGGAATATTACTCAGCCATAAAAAGGAATGAAATTGGGTCATTTGTAGAGACATGGATCAACCTAGAGTTTTTCATGCAGAGTGAAGTAAGTCAGAAAGAGAAAAACAAATATCATATATTAACACATATATGTGGAATGTAGAAAATGGTACAGATGAACCTATTTCCAGGGCAGGAATAGAGATGCAGATGTAAAGAATGGTCATGTGGCCATGGGGGGCGGGGCAGGGAAGGGGAGGGTGGGACAAATTGGGAGATTAAGATTGAAATATATACACTACCATGTGTAAAAGAGATAGCTAATGGGAACCTGCTGTATGGCACAGAGAGCTCATCTCGGTGTTTTGTGATGACCTAGATTGTTGAGATGGGGGGGTGTGGGTGGGAGGGAAGTCCACGAGGGAGGGGATATATGTATGCATATAGCTGATTCACTTTGCTGTACAGCAGAAACTAACACAACATCGTAAAGCAATTATACTCCAATAAAAAAAAAGATATGGTATATATATACAATGAAATACTACATCCATAAAAAAGAATGAAATTTTGCCATTGGCAGCAACATGGATGGACTTGGAGGGCTATATTTTGTAATAACTTTAAAGTAATCTTTAAAAATTGTATAAAAGCGCTTCCCTGGTGGCGCAGTGGTTGGGAGTCCGCCTGCCGATGCAGGGGACACAGGTTCGTGCCCCGGTCTGGGAAGATCCCACATGCCACAGAGCGGCTAGGCTCGTGAGCCATGGCCGCTGAGCCTGCGCGTCCGGAACCTGTGCTCTGCAACGGGAGAGACCACAACAGTGAGAGGCCCGTGTACCGCCAAAAAAAAAAAAAAAAAAAAAAATTGTATAAAAAGTTTAAAAAGTTTAAAATAAACTTTAAAAATGTAGTATCTTTGTATGGTGATGAAGGTAGTCAAAAGACACAAACTTCCAGTTATAGGAGAAAAAAGTACTAGGGATGTAATATGCGACATGATTAATATAATTAACACTGCTATATATTGCATATGAAATTTGTTAATAGAATAAATCCTGAGTTCTCAACACAAGAAAAAATAATTTTCTTTCTTTTATTTTGTGTCTGTAAGAGATTATAGATAACCACTAAACTTACTGTGGCAATCATTTCATAATGTATGTAAGTCAAATCATTATGCTATACACTTTAAACTTGTTCAGTGATGTATGTCAATAATATCTCAATAAAATTGAAAGAAAAAAGAAAGCATATTATACATAGCTAAAAAAAGGAGACTAAATTTATAGGGTGATTCTAATTTGGACCCTGACATAATTGGGTCTCTTGAATATGGACTATAAATTAGACAATGTTGTCATATCATTGTTAAATTTCTTGGTTGTGATGATGGGATTATTATTATATAGGAAAATGTTCTCATTCTTAGTAGATACATGCTGAATATTTGGGTGTGAATCTGTGTGCGTGCATGTGCACACCTGCATATACATTAAGAAAATAAACTGCGAATAAAAGAGAGAGAGGAGAGAGAACAGATGTGGCAAAATGTTAATTGGTGTACTAGTGAAGGATATATGTGTGTTTATTATACTACTCTTTCAATTTTTCTTTAAGTTTGGAGTATTTTAAACTACATAGCTGGGGTGGGGGAATATTAATAACAAGTGTTGCGTATGCTTAAATGGTAAAGAATAAAAAATAAATAGTGCGCTTGATATATGTCTATTTTTTACAGTATTTGTTCTTTGAATTTTATGCTAAAATATCAGTAACTGGCTCATGAGAATTGTATCTGAAGCAGTGTGACATGGGAATTGGCCATGATTTCCTCTGTATTTATTTAACAATGTTCTGTATTGTTATGGTGTACCTCTTTTTCTGTATAAAACTTCAAACTTTCCACCTCTGTAAGAATGTATCATGTGCTCCATGTAAATATTTGGCCAAGTCGGTTTTGTATTTGCCACTTCCTGTTTACTATGGGGAGCATCTGAAATCAAATATGTTTCTTCCTGAGCACCTAGAACAATACTTATAGCTTCCAAAAATGAAGCTTTAATTTAAACTACTTTCTAATATGAACAAATAAGATTGTACATTATTAGAACAGGGATAAATTATTAAAATGTATTTTGTTTAATGACAAATTGATAAGTTAGTGAAAAGTTTTAAGTGCTTAAATTCATCGTCTATACGGCTTTGTACAGACTTCCTAAATTTGAGCAGATGCACAAGACAGATCTGGTAGTTTACCATTCCCATGCAGTAGTTAAGAATATAAACTCTTTCAAACAGGCTGATACTGAACCTGGCTCCTTTATTTTCTAATTGTGTGACTTTTTCTTTCCTCCCTTCCTCCCTTCCTTCCTTTCTATTGTGTGACTGACTTTTTCAGGACCTTGGTATCATAACTAAAGGCTGAGAAAGATAATAATACATAATTTCTAAGACTGTTGAGAGGATTTATGAATGAAATAATATATGTTCAGTGCTCAGCACAGTACCTGGGATGAATCATACAAGCACATTTCCATCACTTTCATTAACATCTTGTCAAATCATCAACCCTCTTGTCACCCAAAATGTCCAGCTTGATTTATGCACAGTGGAACCATTCTAAATCATTAATGGTTGAAAGTTGATACTTAAATTCCAGAATGGTATTGAAACCCACAGTGTCAGAGTATCCTCTTATTTCACTGTCACTCTAAATTGAGTATTTTTACAGTAAAGACCATACTGCTAGTGTTCCTATCTGTTTGGAAAGGCAAAGGGAATCCATTCATATTATCACTGTTTCCTGAATGAGGTATCATATATTTTCCAGGAAATATTTTTATTTAAATATAGAATATTAGTATTACCAACTACAGGTCACTTTTCTGTTTTAATATATTATTAATACTAATGACACCAATGTATAAAGTGGCCATATAGCCATGCTGTATAACTTGTTCAATTTCTGTATCATGTGCTACATGGAAGAATAGGGCCAAGTCAATTTTGTATATGTCAATCATTTTCTACTCTGAGGGGGCATCTGAAATCAAATGCAATCATCTTCAAGAAAGTAGTTTTCTACAAAAACCAAAACAACATATTAGTATATTACTACCCATTTGATACTCAGAATAAATTCTTATTTTTACCATTATTTTCATTAATCCTTTAACTTTTTATAAATGATTGAATTTCCAATGCTTCTTTTGTTTGCTCATTTTGTATTTTTCTTAGACAGGATTGTCCTCAAGCTGATCTTTAGATGAGGATTCAATGATACGTGATTTATTAAGGAAATGATTCCAGGAAAAACAAGTAAGTGGGGATGGAAGCAGAAGAGCAAATCAGATATTCCAAAGAAATGTGGGATTTAAGGCATTGTATCAGCCCTAGCCTGATTCCATTGTGTTCTCTGGAGCTGAAACGACACCAGTGGCTTTTTTTTTCTTTTTTTTTTTTTTCTTTTCTGTTAGAGGCAAGGGAGCTGGGCTTTCAAACTCCCACCCCACATGGCCTTTGGTTCTGGTCCTGCCCCAGGAGACATCAACTACCAGCTACTTCTGGTTTTGAGCAACCTCAGCAGTGCAATGATAGTTCCCTGAAGAAAGTTATAGGTAACCCACTAAAGGGGAGCAGAATTTCTCACCCCAAAATATGCCTCTTTGGCATAAGAATTATTTTAGGCTGATTATTTTTAATAAACAGCGGGCACAGGAGAAGCTCTGAAAACAAGAGTAGAAGTTGACCTTTTGTGAGAGACATTTGCAAAGGAAATCCCCAGTTGTAAGGGTGTTTCCTTCTCTGTACCAGGGAGAGGAGGATGACTCTAAATCTCTAAATACTCTTATCAATGGAGAAGGCAATGATTTAAATCTGCAGAACAAACATACCCTTGTTTACTGTGCTTTTCCTGATAACCTCCATAACTGGCCTCCTCACTTCCCCCAGTCTTCAGCTGGAAATGGTACAGGTGACCCTCCGTATGTGTAGGTTCTGCATCTGTGAATTCAATTAACCATGGATCAAAAATATTTAAAAAAAAAAATTCCAGAAAATTCCAAAAAGTAAAACTTGAATTTGCCTTGTTCTGGTAACTATTTATATAGTAATCTAGAGATGATTTAAAGTATACAGGAGGATGTGCATATGTTATAGGCAAATACTATGCTATTTTATATAAGGGACTTGAGCATTCAAAGATTTTGGTTTCCAAGGGGGTCCTGAAAACAAACTCCTGCAGGTACTGGGGGACAAATGTATTTAAGTTGATGATGTGGGCCATTTTGGAGAGTTACTCAGTACCTGCGCAGTGGGACCACTGAAGCCCCAGGCCCCTGTCCCATTCCTTAGCTTGGGATGACATATATATCTCATTTTACGCTTCTGTCTCTGACCCTCTCATGCATGTGGGATTCCTGTACATATAAAATTAAATTTGTTTTTCTTCTGTTTATCTGTCTCATGTTGGTTTGATTATTAGACCTGCCAAAAGAACCTTTGAATGGTAGAGGAAAATTCTTCCTCCCCAATAAAAGGACAGCACAAGTAAACTGGATGCCAGGGGATAAGCGTATAAGAGCAGAGTATCCAAAGCATTTACTAAAATTGTCCTTCTTGTTCCCCCCCCCTCTTCTGGAATCACTGTTAAAACCAAAATAATACTTTTGAGTCTACGATATCAATGATGATGATGTCTGTGAATAAGAAACTGTATATAATCGAGGTAATTATTGGTTAAACAGTTGGCCAATTAATAGAATTTTTGATCTATCAGTATTTAGCATAAACACACAACTTGTTTAAGCAATAACTCCTGCTATCGAAGAATTTCAAGTTTCATTTTTAAATAGGAGAACACACAAAATAATTACACATATGTATTATTTTTCTTTTGCTTCCATACCAAATTAGCACAATTTTTTTTTTCAAATTAGCACAAATTTAATGGCTTAAAGCAATGCCCACTTATTATCTCACAGTTCTTGTAGGTCAGAAGTCCAGTGTGGCATGGCTGCATTCTCTGCTCAGGTTCCACAGGCTGAAGTCAAGTTATCAACCAGGCTACAATGCTCATCTGAGGCTTGGATCTTTTTCCAAACACTGTGAGTATTGCCAGAATTTTTTCTTTGTGTTGGTAGAACTGAGGCCCCATTTTCTTGCTGGCTGTCAAGCTGGGGTGGCTGTCAGCTATTAAAGGCCTCCTACTCACAAGCCATCTTACAACATGGCATTTTATTCCTTCTTCCTTTAGGTCAGCAGGAGCACATCTCTCTCTGACTTCTGTACATCCAGAGAAACTCTGCTGTTTAGCCTCTCACCTGATTGAGTCAGGCCCACCCAGATAATCTCCATATTTTAAGCTAAACTGATTTGGGACTTTAATTATACCTATAAAATCTCTTTCCAGCAGGATATACATCACTGATTGAATAGCCAGGGGACTAGAATCTTAGGGGACCATCTTTAGAATTCTGCCTATTACAGTATGCAAATGCAAATTAGCACTCAACAACGAAATCTGATGTATGTGCTTAGGCTGCAGTGAATAGAATGATTGGTTTGGATAAATGGTTTAAAAGGAAAACTTTAAGTATGCGGATTTTGCAAAGATTTTTGAAGAGTTTTAAATGTTAAAAATAAATGAATAATGTATTCTACAAGGAAGAAATATTTGCCAGACCAAGGGGGAAATAACAATTCAGTTATATGGAATACATGTATAGTTTTAATATCCTTGAGAACTATTTATATTTGAGCTAAGATATTTTTCTTGGTTCTGTGATAGGTGGGCTTAATATAGTGCTAGGAAATTAGATTAATTTAGTTTTTAAATTATTAGATAGAATAAGCTTAAATCACTTTCCTTCTGTATTATGTGTACTAATCTCTCTCCTCCTCTCTTTCTCACAGACATACACCAGTTGTGTGTGTATGTACACATATATGTGGATAGATGCGTACACGTGCATGCACATGCACACACATACACCTACACCAACTGGAACACAAAGGAAGTTTCTTAGCCCACCAATTATACAACTACAGTAAGACATCCAGTTGCAGAATCACTCAGTGAACCATTTTAATAAGTACATTATTTCTATGTGCAGTTACAAAATCCATCAGCTAGTACCCGATATACTCCAGTACTGGCAAAACAGATGTTGCTCACATAAGGAGAAAGAGGAAAGAGAGGTATCAAAGGCATGCTCTAGAGGGACAGTGTGAACAGAATTTAACATTTTTCATCGTGACAGTATCAATATCTCTTAAAATATTTGGAAGCTGAATGATTCTTTATTCAACAAAGAGGAACTTACTAGCTATCATCCAAAGGAGTGTGAGGAATGGAATAGAACCTGTCTCCAAACTGAGGACAAGCAAATGGCAGGGAAATAAAGGAGAGCAATGAAATCACTAAAAGCTCAGTGTGAACTGCTTCTTTCAAATAATTATGATGGTGTGAAATCTGGCTAATGTGTAAGCCTATGTCTTAATGTAAACTAGTTAATAAAACAATTCTTGCAAAATTCAATGGACTAGTAGTAATTGGAGGGGATTTGAAGACAATATTGAATCAGGGATACAAGATGAACTGTTGGAATTAAGAATTTGGTTGTTAAAGGAAGGGGAGGCCCTACAAAATAATTGACTACTTTGATCTGCTGTGGTAGGTTCTATTTCTGTGAACCATCTGTTTAATTTTATTTTTCTAACCAAGACATATTATTACCATAAAATATAAATTTAAATTCTCATGCATTTTTTTTCTTTCTTAAGAACAAATCTTTAATGGAAAGGTAAAGCCAGGGTGATTTAATTCAGTTGACAGAAAAAGAAAAAAAAATAGATGTCATACGTGAAAAAGAGAATAGGAAATTTGGTGATATAATAGCAAAATGCTAGGATCCAGATGCTATAATAGCAAAGGTCAGGAATAACAGGTTTTCAATTTCTGGGTGAATTTTGTAATAAGCTATGTTCATTAGCACTCGATACTCTACAGACACAATTACAACATCTATATTGAGTTTAAATGAATGGTTTTCATTAATTAGAGAGCATCCCCATCTTCATCCTAGTGATCATAAAAAATGAAAAATATTTTTATAAAGCACCTGAAGTGTACTGGTCATGTTTATGTCTGAAGGATGGCTTAGCATACTTAAGTCATTAAGGGCTTTGGAGACCAGAAGTATGCAAAGAGAAAGAATAGGTTAACCAAAAAATGCAAATGATTTATTTTGTAATTATAAATATTAAATGTAATATATTCCCTGAGTAATTTACAAGTATATATAGATTTGTACTATTTGGATGGCATTTATCATACACCCTCTTGTAAACCACATCCAAATCAAGTACTTTTGATTTAGTTAGAACAAATTTAAAGTAACCGATCTTGTTCATGATATTGCTATGGAAATTCATAAATATAAACTGAGAAAAAAAACCCTGGCATTACTTTTCTGGTTGTAAAAGTAGTATATATTCATTGTAAACAATCTGGAAGTTATAGAAAAGTATAGAGGAAAAGTTCACCATAACACCACCTTTCTAAGATACCCACTGTTAATATTTTAGTATTTTGGATTATCTCTGCCTATCTGTATATAGTTATCTACATATACAGTGCCTATGGGCACACAAAGCTATTGAATTTTAAAATATACATGTGTGTGCGAACCAACTCGGTCCTCAATTTTTATGGAAAGCTCCTTCCACGCCCCTCCCCCAGTTCCTCTACAAAGTCACACGCCATCTTTTCATGAGGTGAGCATTTTGTTTCCCAGACTTCAGATATCTTATGTCACGAAGTGGGATCAGCTTCCCCTTTAAACTCCACTGCTACTTCCACACAAATTCACCTCTAATGTTATCTAAATTCTCCTGTTGCATTTTGTCTCAAGCCCTCTGACTCTATCGCCCTCTACAAATCTCATTCCTGGATTCAACCAACTCAGTCTCTTCACTCCATTCATTGAATGACTAGCTGTACATTTGCTCTGTGTCTTTATGCTGATTCCTGCCACACTCCAGATGACAGCAACTTTTAGGACTCTAAACACAGTTCCTCAATTTATTAACTGTCAATGTTCTACTTCACCACCAATTCCATGGCTGTATCGTAGATCACACGTCTCCCCAGAACTGCTCTATTTCTGACATCATACATTCATACTTTATTTTTTTAACATCTTTATTGGAGTGTAATTGCTTTACAATGGTGTGTTAGTTTCTGCTTTATAACAAAGCAAGTCAGTTATACATATACATATATCCCCCATAGCTCTTCCCTCTTGCGTCTCCCTCCCTCCCACCCTCCCTATCCCACCCCTCTAGGTGGTCACAGAGCACTGAGCTTATCTCCCTGTGCTATGCAGCTGCTTCCCACTAGCTAGCTATTTTACGTTTGGTAGTGTATATATGTCCATGCCACTCTCTCACTTCATCCCAGCTTACCCTTCCTCCTCCCCGTGTCCTCAAGTCCATTCTCTACATCTGCATCTTTATTCCTGTCCCGGCCCTAGGTTCTTCATAACCTTTGTTTTGTTTTTTTTTTAGATTCCATATATATGTGTTAGCATACGGTATTTGTTTTTCTCTTTCTGACTTACTTCACTCTGTATGACAGACTACATCCATACTTTATACCTTCATACTTATGACTCCAAACCCTTGTCCTCTCACTCTCATTGGGCAATTCCCATTTTTCCAGTTCTCTTACCTATGAATTCCTCGCTTCTAACACCATTTCTTGCCAAGTTAGATTCCATTGCCTATCACTTTACTGTCTCTCTTTACAGTACATGAGTCCCCTTTCTTCACAGTTTTTACTCACATTTGTCTGGTAAAACTCCACCCATGGATCTTTGAAAATTTAGACCTTCTCCCAGCTGCTGAGAATGTAGATTGTCAAGGCCTGAATGTTCAGTGTTGATTGGAAGGTGTCTGTATTCTTATCCAGTTTTCTCTGATTGTCCATACTTTCTTCAACTCTTTACCACTCTTACGAAATTTCTTTCATCCTTCTTCCTCAAGCTTAGGGGATGCCCTTTTCTCTAAATCTTAGAACAAATAAAGACCACTAGGCAGGAATACTCTGAATTTTCAACTACCAAATACAAATTGAAACCTATGATCTGTCCTTTGGCTTTTGTCACAAAGCAGGGAGCTGAACTGTCTGTTGCCCTAGGCCATTCCTTCCCCTAATGGAATGAATCCCTTTACCCAAAGCCCTCGTTTCAAATCATTGCTTACTCTTAACTTTCAACTTCTGCTTCCATCTAGGCTTCTTTGGGAGAGTGTCCAGATATAGCAGCAGGAAGGACAGAAGTGACTTTTTTCTCTCGGTGGACAGGCTCATTCCCAGACAGGAAAGGGGGCTGATTCAAACCATACATGCCCAATTTACTCTTTCCAAATTTACCAATCAAATAAATCACTGTATTTCCCAGGAAGAAAGAGGAAGCTAGCAGAGGAACGAGGCAGTTAGAGTACATACTTTAGCTCCCCTTTAACTGGAAGGAAATGTTAGAGGTAAGGATAACACATCCCTCCATTATAACTTGACTTCCGAGCAGCATTTGATACTGTGACTATTCTTTCTTCAAAATCTCTCTGGGCTTCCACGTATCATACTGCCTTGGGGTTTCTCTCATCTCTCTGACTATTCCTCTGAGCATCCCTCATGGGATCCACTTTCTCTACCTGCCCTTTTAAATTCTTTATGTCAATGTGAATTCTCTCCTAGCTCCTTTTCTCTTCTCCCTTCCATGATCTCAGTTATAATTCCTGGGCTATATCTCCAACCTAGATCCCAATCCAGAGATTCAGGAATCTATAGTCAACTGCCTTCTAGATATCTTTCCTTGGATTCCCACAGGCATTTCAACAACATGGCACAAAACGAAACCATCAAAACGAAACCAACAAAACGAAACTTTCTGAAACCATCTTCTTCCAAACACCCCAACCCTGTGTTTATACCTACTATCCCTCCTGGTATCCAATCCAGAAAGCTGAGTGCCATCCTAAACAATGTCTTCTCTCTCCCACTCCACTTCCAGTCCACAATTCCCATCCCTTTTGTCTCCTAAATATCTATCAAATGCATTCACTTCTCTCCCTCTCCACTGCAACTCCCCACATTTAGGCAGGCCAGGATCACTGTAAAGGTCTCCAAACTGTTCTACTGCCATCTACGATGTTCCCCACATTTCCCACACCATCCTTCACACTCTGGACACAGTGCCCTTTCTAAATCGAAATCCAGTCTTGTCATTACCACGCCTAAAATCTGTCCACAGAAGCTCACTGCTAATAGGATGAAGTCTACAAGGTCCTAATGGCATGGCCCCAGCCAATGACTTCATTCTCACTTCGGGTTACCTTCCTCTATGTCGAAGCCACATTATACTTCACTGAGTTCTTCCAGCATCTATATTTTTGCTGATGGTCTTTCTTATAACTGGGGCATTTTCCCCTACCACAACCTATACATATACAAGAGAACCATACCTCTGCACGTAGGGGTCTTATGTTTCCCTGGTGCACCCTCATAGCTCTGCAATTCTCCTGTCATGGCCCTTAACCACATTGTGACTTAACCGTCCTATTATCCATATCCATTCTAAATAATGAAATCTGTAAGTTCAGTGACAGCAGGAACCGTATCTCCCCTTTTCTCCCTTGTATCCATAGTGCTTAGCACCATGCCCAGCACATAAAATGTATTCAATCAATGCTATAGAATGGATAGTCTGAATTATGGACTACCAGGAAGGAATATTTTAGCAATGCAGTTTCATAAGGGAGTGGATTTTATGTGGAATAGTGTGTTCTGAATGATAGGACATTGATTTTAAAGTAATTTATTGAATAATCCTGCTGGCAGGAGGGGACTTTTATATCTATATATCTATTCCTATCACAACTTTACAAACATTGTCAAAATAAAAAGGATTTTCTGACTAATCCTAATGTTGTATTCTAATATACTAGAAGGAAGATTTCAGGTAACAGTGATAAGAGCAATAGATGAAGAGTTACAGAATCTGGATGGAAATTCTATTTTGTGTGCTCACCTCACCAATCTGCTGTATAATTTTATCTGTATCCCTTAGAGCCTCAAATTTATCATCTGCTATTAAAACAAAATGTGCACATTGGTAGGTAGAGTAACAGGATATTTTTAATGTTTGTTTCATTTATTTGAAGGCTTTTTTGAGAACTCATAGACTGTAAAAAGTTGGAAGGTGTTATTACTATAATTTTATTATTATTGCTGCTATAACTGTTATTATTATTGCTTTTTTACTGTTACATTTTTCATAAGATGCTTCCACAAAAACAAATGAGGAATTGCACTACAATAAATAATATTCTTATATGGATAAAATCTTTTTCTTTGATTATTGGGAAAGAAGTCTAGGGGTTAAAAATAATGCATCCATTTGGAGAAATACTTCTAAAGATGGACATGATGATTCTTAAATATTTTAAAATAACTTTAGAAATACATGTAATAATAATCACTAATATATATTTAGTGTTTTCCTGGTATGAGGTGCTCTGCTATGTGCCTTACATTTATTGGTCCACTTAGCCCTCCCAACAGCTCTGAATTAGATGACCTTATTGATCCCACTTTACAGACTAAGAAACTACATCCTAGAGAGGTTGAGAAGCTTATGTTTATAGCTACTATGAGTTAGCTACATAGGAGACTGCTTGTCTTGTGAAGAGATGGACATACGTGTGTGTGTGCATGTACATTGTGATTAAATCATACTTTGGTCTAGAAAATATTGTTAACTCAGAAAATGTTCTGTTTCAACTATTTTATTTGGATATAAACTTATTTTGAATCTGAAGCTGCTTTTGCCTCTGTCATGTCTGCAGCTAAAGTCTTATTCAGGCTAATTAAGAATGCTAGGAAGTTTCAAGATGTTTTGAAAGTACTTGAATGTAAAAGAATATTTTGGAGGGGATGTTTCTACATACTATTATGATGATAAGAAAAATTAAATGGTTTTGTTTGTTAAAATTAACCTGTTTTCTGGACATTTCTGTTAGATCTTTGAAAAGAGATATATTCCTTTTAAGATACAGCTAACTGACTTAGAATTTCTTCTTAAAGAACATAGAATAAGTATAATGGGATCTATTTGTCACATACAAGTAGTAATAACAGAATATTTTATAATATTCAAGGAAACTTATTTGACCAATACTTATGAGTACTTAGTTGTTGATATATTAAATGAAAATTTGAATTTGGAGGAAAATAAATCATCAAAGAAAGAAGGTGACAGATCTATGGAAGAGGTGGAGAAAAAAGACAAAAAAAGGCATATAATTTCTTTCAGAATCTTGTAGATGCAGCTCAGTCTTGATTTAGTCACTTAAGGTGGCCCCAAAGACTCCACTCCCTTTCTATTCCAGAGCCAATAAGGTGACTATTACACCTTTCTCCGAATCTCTTGCTTTGTGTCATATAATAAAATATAGTGTATCCTTTGGAATCACCTTAAACATATATTGTTTTCTTTTCTTTTTATTATTCTATTCTATATTTATTCTGTGCTAAACTATAAATTATGAGGGAGTTAAGAAGACCAAAAATTTTCAAATATAAATAGTTTAATATCCACATACTTTTCATTTTTTCTAAACATCTTGTGACTTAGGCAAGCAATGAAAAATTGAGTTTCAGTTTCCTCACTTGTAAAATGAGAAAGTTGAACTAGAACTAAGAAAAGTCCATTTAAACATGCAAAATTTAGAAGCTGCACATTTCTATAGAAATAAAATATCCACCTTAAATCTAGCATATAGTCAAGTAGACACATAATAGTATTAATGAACAGGGAGCAGTCCTTTTTTTGATATTATCTTCTTTTTGACAATATATTTACCTCAATTAATTAATTAATTAATTGTGTTGTTTTATTACTTAGCATGTCAAAAATAATTACATTGTATTAGTTACATCAAGCCATGTATATTTATTGTTAATTTAAATAGGAATTTGGGTCCCATTGATAGTTACAAGATGGCAGGTATGGTGGGTTGTCAGAGATTCTCTACCATAATTTTAACCACCAAGGTAATCTGCTGACACATTAGATGTGAGTCTTGATCACTATAAATAGAATGGCTATATTTAGAATTTCTGCATCTATATTCAGGAGCAAGCTAAACTGAGCTAGTTCTATATGTTTCTTATATATTATTCTTTTCCATTTTTGAATAATAAGACAAACCCAGCTCCATGGATTTAATGAACTAATATTTCAAGTTTCTATACAGTGGGAAATTTAACCAGCAAATATCTTGAAAATTTGAATACTTGATAATAAAAATACCTTAATCTGGGAATTTTTTCCCCAGGAATTAATTCTAACTTCAATTTTCTGTTTGATTTATTGAAATTTTAACATATTTTAAGTAGCTTTTAATAATGTACTTTCATTTTGGAGGAAATCATTCATTGGGCATTCAGAATTCATTACCCAACAGTTGTGACTTAGAGTCTTTTTTAAAAAAATCACTTTATATATATATATATATATATATATATATATATATATATTTACCTAATACAGGGAATGAAAGGGAAAAATTAGAAACATTTTATTATTATAATGTACCTGCACTACCTGTAAAGTGGTATAGTGTTATTTGAAAGCGGACTTGGATTAATTATAAATGTGTATTGCAAACTCAAGGCAAACACTAAAAAAGTTAAAAAATAAAAGAAGTACAGTTGATATGCTAAGAAAGGAAAAAAAGTAAATCATATAAAATGCTCAATTAGAACCATGAGAGGTCACCTCATACCTGTTAGAATGGGTATTATCAAAAAGACAAGAGATAATAAGTGTTGGTGAGGATATGGAGAAAAAGGAACTCTTAGGCACTGTTGGTGGGAATGTGAAGTGGTACAGCCACTATGGAAAATAGTATGTTGGTTCCTCAAAAATCTAAAAATTGAACTACCATATGATCAGCAATCTCACTTACAGGTATTTATCCAAAGGAAATGAAATCACTAATTTGAAAAGATATCTGTACCCCAGGTTCATTGCAGCATTATTTACAATAGCCAAGACACAGAAACAACCTAAGTGTCCATCAACAGACAAATGGGTAAAGAAGATGTGATATATATATATATATATATATACACACACACACACACACACACATGAATATTATTCAGTCATAAAAAAGGATATCCTGACATTTGTGACAACATGGATGAATCTTGAAGACCTCATACTAAGCAAAATAAGCCAGATACAGAAGGACAAAAAAATACTACATGAGGAACTTATATGAGGAATCTAAAATAGTCAAACTCATGGAAGCAGAGAGTAGAATGGTGGTTGCCAGGGCCTGGGAGAGGGAAAAATGGGGAGGTATTAATCAAAGAGTACAAAGTTTGCTACACAAGATGAGTAAGTCCTATGGAACTTATTCTGTGTACAGCATAGTGCCTGTAGTTAACAATATTGTATTGTACACTTAAAAATTTGCTAGAGGGTAGAACTTACGTTTTCTTATCACACACAAAAATAATTACAAATAAAGAGGGCTGGAGAAAACTTTTAGAGGTGTTGGATATGTTTATGGCATAGACTGTAATGACGATTGCATGGATCAAGTTGTATACATCGAATGTCCAAGTTTTTGCATATCACACTTCAATAAGTGATTCTAAGAAAAAGACATGGAATGTTGTGATTTTGACACAAATCCTTTTAAGTTCTAACCGTCTCTTTCCTAGTGATCATGCATGCCTTCCAGGGCTGTCTTTGCAGTTCTCCTTGACTAATAGTTTAGATAACAGGATACAGCTTGTCTCACCCAATTTGATTCTGTGTCATTTGGTTATTTTTGCTTGTTCAATTTGCTTGTTCAATTACAGCCATTGTCTTGCATTATATTCCAGAATTCATCAAAAAGCACCTTGATAACTGAAAAATTTTTCATGAAGCACAAGTGAGATGAAAAAAGGATAATAGAAACACATGAATTCAGAATGTAAATAGAGCTACCACATGAATACAAAGGATAAATCTGCATGTGATTAAAGAAGAGCATCTGTGCCTCTGATGATTTTACAGAGGGAGCTAGAAAAGAAAAATGTGATAGGGAATATAGCAATAAATATCTGAAAGCCAGGTTTAATTAGATTGTTGACTAATTTCTTCCACGTATTGTCTGTTATAAAGTTTTGTCAAATAGTGGCACAATTCCATCGTAAAGTTAGATATTTTCAAACAAAGAATAGGGATCCTTCCGGTAAATCAACGAAATTTCCTCAGAACCAGTATTAAATTATGCTTTATAGAATTAAATTGATGCATTTTGTTGCTGAACATAGGGAGATGAGACAAAAACTCTAACAGGGAAGAGCTAAATCGGACTCCACGTTGGATCTGTTTCTTTGACTTTAACCTTTACTTTACATTGCTTTGGTTATTCTAATCATACATAATGGCCTGCCTCAGGGAACCCTGCCCCTCTGCTGTTCAGCTCACAGGGAGACAATCTGACCTCGCCCACCTGTGGATGGCTGCAAGAAAGAAGAAACTAACACATCCCCTCACCGAGGCTGGCCATTCCAGGGGATATTTGCAAAACTTATGGCCTTTTTACTTTACTTCCTCATCTCCTCCCCATCTCTGTGCTATTAAAGAAACTAGCATCCAGACCCTGATAAGATGGTTTCTCAGAGACACTAGTCTGCCATCTTCTCTGTCTGCTGGCTTTCCGAATAAAGTCGTATTCCCTGCATCAACAACACCTTGTCTTCGATTCATTAGCCTGTCGAGAGGCAAGCAGAGCGAGCTTGGACTCGGTAACAAAACTACAGAGGCATACTGAGGTTTATAAAAATGCAGCAAAAATGAAATGAAGCAAAATAAAATAAAAATAACACATGGGCCTCATATTGCAATATCAATTCCAAAATATAATTCTGAAGAAGATGAAATTGGTGAAAGCATTTTCTTAAATGTCTCTGTAAGATGTTCCACAATACTATTGACATACAATGTGGAAGAACAACTATTCACATATGATACCAGTCATTTCTGTCACGAAGTTAAAAATGAACGCACGATACAGAGAAGAGACTTCGGGATAAGTACGATAGAGCATGAACCATGAGGCTAGAAAGGAAGAGAGTGTTTATGTGAATAAGGGAGGTTGCAATTGAAACCTTATCCACAGGAAAATGTTGGCAATTAGTTTTCTCTATTTGGTGTTAATGAAATGGTGAAATTGAGAATACTGAGTTACATATTTTCATTTGCTCTTTGAAGATATAGGTTACAAATTCCAAATACTTAACGGACATAACTGTTATTTATCGGTATGTCATTCATTCACAACTGAGGTTATAAATGTTGATATCTAGCCTACATGCTACCTGCTAAGTCAATAAACATATTTAAAGCTGTGCCTGACTAGAGGAACAGATGAATATTTCTTTGCACAAAGATACCATCAGGTAAAACCAGGTACAATAGACCTTTGAGCAACACTGACCCTCTGCACAATGGAAAATCTGCATGTTACTTTACAGTCAGCCCTTTATATCTATGGCCCCATATCTGCAGATTTAATCAACTGTGGATCCCGCAGTACTGCAGTATGTATTCATTGAAAAAAATCCACATATAAATGGACACATCAGTTCAAACTTGTGTTGTTCAAGGGTCAACTGTAAATACAGGATTATGGCAATTCTGAGAGGACTGAGGCACATTAAAAAAAATTATATAAGGGTTTTGTACAGGTTAATAAAGTTCTGGTAACAGAATCTGAAGAAACTTTGAATAACACTGAAAATTATTCTTATCTTTGCCACTCTATCCCTATTTTATCTATCCCGCTCTATTTTACCTTCTGCTATTGAGCTTGTCATCACAGCTTAGCATCTGATGGAATCTGGATAGTAGATTTCCATGAGAAGCCTCCACAGAATTCTTCACTTCATGTTTCATTTGAATATCCAGAACTATCTTCCAGAACCACCAATTTTGTTAACCCATAATTGTGAGAGAGTATTTTCTCATGCTTAGTAGAAATAGAGTATGGAAACATAAACATTGAATATGTAGAGTGATCTACAAGCTCAATGTATCCACCACCTAGGTAAATAAATATGTTCTGAGACTCTAACAATATCATTCCTCCCACTGATATGAAGCCATTATTATTATTATCACTATTTTTATAATAATGCTTTTCCCTAATATTTAAAATTATATTGAATCTTGTTTTAATTACCAAAATTGACAATCTCTGTGGTTGTTGAATGCATATTAAGTGACCTACGGTTATACAATTTGGTAACCACACAGAATGCACAACAATTGAAAAGTGGAGTGTGCTTCACTCAAGGCATAGCTTTCAGGGTCTTATTCACTCCATTCTCAAGTCACAAATGATCATAAGAGATGGGGGCATGGATCATTTCAACTCAGGAATGCCTTCAAGTCTGACATCCTTTCAGTTTTTATTTTTACATAGTCAAGCAACACCCTTGGGGTAATGAGTAATTATCCATTACTCAATAAACAATCTTGAAAATGAGGTATGGTTGCTGGGCCCAGTACACAATCTTCAACTGGGTTCTCAACTTAGATCTGGCATACTCCTATAAGTTCCTGGAGTTAAAGGTGTAAAGAGATTCCAACTAAATGCCAAGCCCTCAGGCATTCCCAAGTCTAAAAGAAAGGTCACAAACTGGCAATTAATCATTTCCTCTGGCCAGAATGAGACTATTCAAGATAATACTGTAAAATCAAGCCAGCTACTTAAATAGTTTAAGTAAAAGTAGAGATTTTTTTGACAATGCAAAGATTCAAATTATCATCTTTTTTCTTTGTGTAGGGGAGGAAAACTTTTCCCCTTCTTTCCTTCTAGGCTCTTTGGCTGGCCTGATAGTTGAATTGACATAAAACACATTAAAAGGAGAAAAACAAATTAAATTTCGTATGTATGGGAGCACCCAAAATATAAAGTTCCCTGTCAGGCACTTGAGGTTTATATGCCACCCTGAGCTAAGGAGAAGAGGGCAGGCAAGGATCTGGAACTTCAAAGGGAAGAAAGCAATCCACAGGAAGATGGGAACAGCAAATGTTTGCCCTGTCATGAGGTTAAATCCTTCTAAAGTAAAAAGTTTCATCTGGTAATAGCTCTCTTTCTGGTATAAGCTCCTTTTCTAAAGTCTACTTAGGCAGTTAAGGGAGAGGTAAAAAGCTCTTCTTAAGTCTGTTGGGCCTTGATTGCCTTCAGCTCAAAATAATCCACATGCCAAAGTGGCACATTCTAGGGCAGCCTGCCCTGAACCCCATCAGTTGCCTGTTCACAAAACAGATCTGAATTAACTGAACATAAACAAACCTATAATAAGCAAAGAGATTAACTCAGCATTCAAATAATTTCAAACAAAAAAAAACCCAGGACCAGAGAGATGGCTTTTCTAGTCAAATATTTAAAGAAGAACTAACATCAATCCTTCTCAAATTCTCCCTAAAAATAGTGGAGTGATTACTTCTAACTCATTTTATGACACTAGTACTATCCTGGTACAAAAGCTAGACAAAGACATCATTAAAAACAAACAAAAAACTACAAACCAATGTCCCCTAAGAATATGATGAAAAAATCCTCAACATAATACTGGCAAACTGAATCCAGCAGCATACTGAAAGGATTATACACCATGACCAAGCAGGATTTATCCCTGGAATACAAGGGTGAGTTAACATATGAAAATAAATTTAATACACCGTATTAATAAAATGAAAGAAAAAAGATCATTTCAATTGCTGCAGAAGAAACATTTGACAAAGTGCGACACCCTTTATTGATAAGAAAACACTCAATAAAATAGGAATAGAAGGCAACATCCTTAAATCAGTAAAAGGCATCTCTGAAAAACCCACAGCTAACAACATATTAAATTGAGAAAGATGGAAAGTTCCCTCCCTAGTATCAGGATCAAAATAAGGATGTCCATTTTGTTATTTCTAGTCAACATTGCACTGGAAGTTTTAGGCAGGTAAATGAAGTAATCAAAAGAAAGTCATTAGCAAATTGGAAAGTAAAAAAATTTCTATATGCAAGTGACATGATATCATATAGAGGAAATCCTAAAGTTTACTAAGAAACTGTCAGAGATAATAGATAAATTCAGCATAGTTGCAGTACATAAGATCAACATACAAAAATAAGTTTTATTTCTACAGTAGTTAACAATCTGAAATGAAATGAAGAAAACTATTTCATTTACAATAACAGCACGGAATACTTAGGAATACATTTACAATGAATGTGCACAACTGGTACACTGAAAACTACCAAACACTGTTGAAATAAATGAAAGAACTAAATGAAAAGAAAGACATTCCACATTCATCGATTAATATTGTTAAAATGGTAATACACTCCAAAACTGATCTGTAGCTTCTATGCAATCTGTACCAAAAATCCCACTGCCTTTTTGTCAGAAATGGACAAGCTGATCTTAAAATTTATGTGGAATTACCAGGGACCCCAAATAACTAAAATAATCTTTAAAAGAAGAATGCTGTTAGATGACATATACTTCTCAATTTTAAAACTTACTACAAGGCTACAATAATCAAAACAGTGTGGTATTGGCATAAGGTAAACATATAGATCAAAAGAATTGGGAGCCCACAAATAAAGCCATACATCTATGGTTGACTGATTTTCCACAAGAGTGACAAGACAATTTAATGGGGAAAGAATAGTCTTTTTAATGAAATGTTGTTGAGACAACCAATATTCACATGGAAAAGAATGAAGTTGGACCCTTACCTCATACCGTATACAAAAATTAACTCAAGATGGATAAAGGTAATAGCTAAAACTATAAAACTCTTAGAAAAAATAGGAGTTAATATTCAAGACAATGGATGTGACAATGGATTCTTAGATATGACACTAAAAGCACAAGTGACTAAAGAAAACTAGGTAAAAATGGATCTGCTGATTTAATCAAAATCATACATTTTTGTACATTAAGGGATACTACTATCAAGAGAGTGAAAAAACAACCCATGGAATGTGAGAAAATATTTGCAAATCATATATTTGATAATGATCTAGTATCCAGAATATAATAAATATTCTTCCAATTCAACAACAAAAGCCAGTCACAGAAAGACAAATATTGCTTGGTTCCACTTATATGAGGTACATAAAATTGTCAAATTCATAAAAGCAGAGATTAGAACCATGATTACCAGGAACGGGGGGATGAGGGGGAAATGGGGAGTTGTTTTTTCAATTTGTATGAAATTTCAGTTATGCAAGATAAATTTTTCTCGAAATCTGCTCTATGGCATAGTGCAGTAGTCAACAGTACTGTACTGTGCACTTAAAAATTTGTTAAGAGGGTAGATTTCATGTTAACTATTCTTATGATAAAAAAATTCGAAGGGACACAAGGAAACTTTTGGAGGTGATATATATGTCTATTACCTTGATTGTGGTGATAGTTTCACAGGTGTATGCATACATCCAAACTCATAAAATTGTATACATTAAATATGTGCAGTTTTTTGTATATTAGTTATACCTCAATTTTTAAAATGACAAAAATGCCAATTAAATTTTATTTAAAAAACAAGACAAACAAATAGAGTCACAGATGTAGAAAACAAACTTATGGTTACCAGGGAGAAAGCAGGGGGTGGGGGGAAGGACAAATTGGGAGACTGGAATTGACACATACACACTACTATATATAAAAGAGATAACTAATAAGGACCTACTGTATAGCACAGAGAACTTTTCTCAATACTCTGTAATGACCTATATGGGAAAAGAATCTAAAAAGGAGTGGATATGTGTATATGTATAACTGATTCACTTTGCTGTACAGCAGAAACTAACACAACATTGTAAATCAACTATATTCCAATAAAAATTTCAAAAAAAAAGAGAAAAATGCTAATTAAACATGGGCAAAGGACTTAAATAAACATTTCTCCAAAGAAGATACACAAATTGCCCAAAAACACATAAAAAGATGCTCAACAATATTTGCCATTGAGGAAAAGCAGGTAATCAAAACCACAATGAGATCCTATTCCACACCCATTAGGGTGGCTACAATAATTAAAAACATAAAATGAAAATAACAGGTGCTGGTGAGGATGTAGAGAAATTGGAACACTAACGCATTGCTGCTGGTGGGAATGTAAAATGGTGAAGTGCTCTGCAAATTTTGAAATTCCCTCAAGAGGTTAACCAGAGAATTACCATATGACTCAGAAACTCTACTTCTAGGTATATACCCCAAAACAGGAGCTCAAACAAAAATGTTCATAGCAGCATTATGAATAATAACCAAAAAGTAGAAACAACTCAACTGATAAATGAATAAACAAAATGTGGTATATTCCCACAGTGGAATATTATCCAACCATAACAAGGAATGAAGTACTGATACATGGTACAACATGGATCAGTCTTAGAAATACTGTGCTAAGTGAAAGAATCCAGAAGACCAAAGGACACATAACTTATGATTCTGTTTATATGAAATGTCCATAAGGGGCAAATTCACAGATGTAGAATACAGATTAGTGGTCACAAGTAGCTGAGGGGAGGGGAGGAATAGTGAGTGACTGTTTAATGAGTATGGGTTGTCTTTCTGGGGTGATGAAAATATTCCTGAATTGGAAGGTGATGATGGTTACACAACATTTTGAATGTATTAAAAGCCACTGAATTGTGTACTTTAAAATTGTTAAAATAGTGAATTGTAGGTAAGTTTTAGCTCAGTTAAAATAAATTATCAAAAATTTCGAAGAACAATTTTACATCTCCTGGGTGTCCCTCCTTTAAAAAAATACTATGAGGATAACAAACATTAAACAAGTCAATATTATTTGGCAAGGTATTGCACCAGCACAGTATCTTTGATGAGAAAGTAATGGAGTAAAATTTGATGTGTTATGGGCAGACAGGCAAATTTGGAAGGTGGCATTGCCATGGTGAAATTATGGTTTATCTTTGTTGAGAATATCTACAAATGGCAGGAAATAAAGAATAATATTACAAACAAGTTTAGCTGTAAAAAAAAAAAAAGTTGACAGTCAAAACGTGGATTTATATATAAAGGGGTTAACAGATATAAAATTAGGATAATTATTATCTTTACTGAAGCCATTGATAGCATTCTTGTGAACTTAAAATGTGACT
Source organism: Delphinus delphis (assembly GCF_949987515.2). Lineage (NCBI taxonomy): Eukaryota > Metazoa > Chordata > Mammalia > Artiodactyla > Delphinidae > Delphinus > Delphinus delphis. The sequence continues at coordinate 96,141,059 of NC_082704.1, forward strand.
GTCCTCACAAAAATTCATTCGTCACAGATTTTGCAGAAAAATAAGTACATGTAATAAGAGATAAATCTGTAGTTTCCCATCTGGAGATCAAGATCAAATAACTCTGACCTTTTCTTTAAAGTCAGAACAAATCTCAGTCAATCTCTCTCTTTCTTCTCTCTTTTTTCCTCTCCCTTGTCAAATACTTTATTTTGACATAGGCCATGTAGTATATATTAGGTAAAATTTGTTCACAGCCAGAACTGTTGCAGTTATATTTTATAATAACAGTTTCAATAGACATGTCATTAAAATATATTTAACTATGTACTGATTAAAGAGCCTGGGTGTGTTGGCTAGATGCCAGTGGAGGTACCATGGACTACATTACAATATAAAATGATTAGGTAGCTCAGAATTCTTGTTCAGTGGACATTTTAAAATGTTATGGAATGATATTAAAATTGGTTCTTTCTGAACATTTTTCCATGGCCAAAAACCAAATATAGTTCCAATGACATAAAGTAAAAAGCCCCAAATCAGGTCTGTGGCCAACACTAGCTGTACCTCTTGCTCATTTTAGAGCAAAATTACTGAAGGTGATTTAGAGCACACAAATGGAGAGATTTTTAATAAATTCATCAGAATATTCAGTGTCCAGGTTAAAAAATTAAACCTATGATATATCTTCATGTAAATGGAATGGTTTCTGTTATTGAACTATGCCTCTAGGACTTAGGAGGTGCTGATGTGGGAATTAGTGCAAGGCCAGAACCTAAAATAATTTTAATTCAAAATATGCACCACAGACTTCAGGCACAGAATCACTTGAGAATGCTTGTTAAAATGCAATTCTGAGGCTTTACCCAGGACGGTCTAAATTAGACATTCTGGGTTTATCACCTGGTAATCTCCTTTTTAACAAATTTACCATTGTGTTACTAATGTACATTAAACCCTGAGAACCATTTTCCCCCCAGATGTGGCAGTATTCTCATTCATTCTCATTCTTTCTTTCTCTCTCTCATGTGCTCTCTCTCTACCCCTCCCCCATTCTCTCTCTCTCTCCCTCTCTCTCTCTCAGCACCCCTTCCTTATCTTCAGTCAGTCACTAATGTTAACCACTGGTTTCACTGCTGATAATCTCCCTTAACCTGTGGTCATGTTCCAGATTTCATGGCAGAACAGGAAATTATTATCTTTTCTTTTACAATAATTGTAGGAGAAAGGGTTTTGATGTTTTTTAAAATAAGGTATACAGTGGTACTCTTATTAAATGAACTGAGACCACATAGTACTGGAGAAGAAAAGTGGGTGCATATTCAATTTCAAATAACCTCAAAACATCAGGGGCTTTCAAAATCTTTCATCTCAGTCTCTCACTGTAGAAAATTAATTTTTAGAAAAGAATTTATGAACAGGCTAACTCTGACTGGTGAAGAGAAGGAATAAATCACTGTGATTTTTTTTTTTAGGACTAGAATATATTTTTGCTTAGAAACAGCCAGGATTAAAACTGTGTGCCAGGGCTTCCCTGGTGGCGCAGTGGTTGAGAGTCCGCCTGCCGATGCAGGGGACACGGGTTTGTGCCGCGGTCCGGGAAGATCCCACATGCTGCGGAGTGGCTGGGCCCGTGAGCCATGGCTGCTGAGCCTGCGCATCCGGAGCCTATGCTCCACAACAGGAGAGGCCACAACAGTGAGCGGTCCATGTACGGCAAAAACAAAACAAAACAAAACAAAAAAAAAACTGTGTGCCAAGATATCATTGCTTAGAAGGACAGATTTTAATGATTGAAAACTCAGGAACTCTTGATCACAAGTGCATTCTAAAGAACAAAGCACGATCCACATTTAACAAACCTACTTTTGCTACATGATTCTCTCACCATCTCTCACTTGCCTTAAACATGCAATGGTATAATTGCTTTAGATGAGCTTTTGGTTTGGCAGGCCAAGTGACACACTTTATGGCCCTATGCCTTCTAATTTTTGCCTCTAACTCTTCCTTCTGACAAAAAGCCTTTCATTTTCCTTTTGAAGTACAGGGTATTCATCATCCGTTCTCCTAGTACACTTTTAGTATCTTCAATTTCAATATAATAAAATCTTCCATATGTGAGGAACTATATGCAAGGTCCTCCAGAGTCTAGAAAAATGAGTAAGTTTGTCTCTGTCCCCAAACACCCCTATCAGAAAAATAAAAACCCAGGATAAAGTATTTACCTGGGAAATATACAGAAAACACAATGACTGCTGAAAGTGTAGAAACAAGGAACTATAGGATTAAAGGAGAGACGCCTGGATGTGGAAATATCTGGAAGGAGCCTCAATGGCATCTTGACATGCGGGGATTACATGGAAATCACTTGAGGTAGAAAAATAAGTATAAGCAAAGAGCAGGTGGTAAATGAAGTTGCATCACATTTAACTGGCAGCTTAGAATACAGATTGATTCAATCATTTCACAAATATGGGAAGTAGTGAGAGAGATTTTAAAGATCAGTTAAGACTACATTATGGAGACTGCTAAAGAGATTTTTTTCACTAACTCATTAGGAAGGTACAGGATCAGAGTCATATTATAGGTTAACTACTCCACTGGCAGTAAGAAGGAGCATTTGGATGGGGCTTGTAGCAATCAGCTCAACAACTATTACATAAGTGAGCATATTGATAGAGGGCTCATGGTGGAACTAGAGACAGGAAAGAGAAAACAAATATGGACCTGGTTGTTAAGTCCAGATCTATGGAACATCACCACTGTTGGAAGGCAGAATATGAAGGAGAGTCAAAGATTTGCTTGAGCTATCTGGAGTAAGTCACTGGAAGGAGTGAAAGGAAGGAACTGACTTGGGGCTGAAGATGATGAGCTCCATTTGGACTATGTTGAATTGGAGCTAGAGCCATGCAGCAACAGTTTGAAAGGTGGGACTGAGGTTGAAGTTACTGGGATGGGTTTGGGAGTCATTTGATAAACGCCAAGGAAAGATTCTAGGATGAATATAGAGTGAGAATGGAAAAGCTGGAGAGGATAATTCCATGAAGGAGCAAGAAAGAAAAGACAGAGTGGTAGAAGGAGGAAGGGAAGGGAAGAGTAGTCTCATAGGACACAAGAGATAATGTGTCAAAAAAGAAGAGTACAGGCTGAGGAAGGTGACTATTAAAAACAAAAACAGCTGCATCAAAAATCCTGATCTTAGATTTATTTTGAATAACACTTCAAATTGTAGAGATAGATTAAAAAAATAATAATATATGGTCTCCACTGTTTGCAATTCAATCAGGGACTTAACTGTACACAGGAAACAGAGATAAGTGGTCGCTCAGGGCTGTTTATTTGTTAAGTCTCTAAAGCAAGTGGTAGAAATGATAAACACTGAAGAAATCTAAAGATTGGAGATGATCAGTATGGATAAGAAAGTTGAGAGGATGTCTCTTGAAGAGAAGGGTTGAGAAGTACATCTAAAAAAAAGAAAAGATAGTTTGGAATGTCAAAGAATAACTCATAGACCTACAGTTATTTTAAGCAAACTGTTTACTTCTAAATAAAGAAAACCAACTGTTAAAATATCAGCATTGAAAAGTCATGGGAGATGAATGAGCTGGAGACTGTGATAGAACCAGTGTTCCAGCTGGCAGCTGAACTGAGAACCAATTGAAATATCTTAGTCCTGAGCCTTCCGTGGACTTGCCCAAGAGCACAAGGTACCAGGCAGTCAAATCCATTTTGGATAAATTTTCTTTCCTAACTACAGATGGTTGCTGGGAACCATGTTAAGAAACAACTAAATAAGAAAAAAAACACTAAAAACCTAGTCTATGTTTCAAAATTCATAACATGTGGTGATTTGTTTTAACTGTGGCAAAAGTCAAAACATACGTTCTATTTAATAAAGAGACCACTGCTAATGTGAGTAAGGGGCCTTTGTTTTTTTGTTGTTGCTGTTAGTTTCTACTTCATAACAAAGTTAATCAGCCATACATATATATATATCCCCATATCTACTCACTCTTGCATAAATTTCTGGTTATTTTAGCCACCAAATGTGTGGTACTTGTCTTGGCAGTCCTAGAAGCTAATACACCTAGGGAGGAAGTTACACGGAGTCTTAGGATGAGGCCTTCCAGCCCTGCCTGAGGTACACTGGGGTGAGAGCAGGGGCTGGCATTCAGGGACCCTCTGTTCTAGAGTGAGTCACTCTTAGTTCACATTCAAGATCATCATATTAACTATTAACTAGGCTTGTGTCCCCTCCTCTCTGCTGCTGTGAAGTTGACACTTCAAACCAAAGCAGTTAACTTCCATAGGGCCCCAGGAAAAGAAAGTGAGGGGTGTGTCAGCCACCACCCCTACCATGGGATACCTAGTACTGACTATTCTGTTGTTCCCTCTCTGTCCTTGTCCTGGGATACTTGGTTCCTAATTATTGAAGAAGCATCCTCACCTTGGCTCCTGGGACTACTCCATTTGGTGACCAATGGCTACACCATCATCCCCTTAGACCTGATATAAAGAAGTGAATAGGACGCTTAGCCTGACAGTCTGGCCCAGGGTCTTCAAGGGCTGACCACAGAAATTATAAAGGCACAACAATCCTAATAGGCCCTCAAAGAAGAGCTTAAAAAACTACAACAAAAACTGAGGAGGCTTCCCTGGTGGCGCAGTGGTTGAGAGTCCGCCTGCTGATGCAGGGGACGCAGGTTCGTGCCCTGGTCCGGGAAGATCCCACATGCCGCGGAGCGGCTGGGCCCGTGAGCCATGGCCGCTGGGCCTGTGCGCCCAGAGCCTGTGCTCCGCAACAGGAGAGGCCGCGATAGTGAGAGGCCCGCGTACCGCAAAAAAAAAAAAAAAAAAAAATCTGAGGGAACTGAACGGACGGACTTGTAGACAAATCCACACTTAGAGTCAGGGATTTAAACACCTTTCCCTAAGGGATCAACAGTAACAGTAGAAAAGAACTCATCAAGGATTTAGAGGATATAAATATAGTATAAAGGATATAGAACTGAACAGCATCATAATCTAACAGGATACAATTAGTGTTTATAGAACACGACCCAACACAACAGAACACACATTGTTTTCAAGCACACATAGAATATTCACAAGCTAGACCCTATGTAATAAAAAAACCTTAACAAAGGTAAAAGAATGAAATCACACAGAGTGTGATTGGACTCTGAATGTAATGGACTGAAACTAGAAATCAATAACAGAAACTCAACAGGGAACTCTTCAAATTATCGAAAATTAACTAACATAACCCTAAAGAATATATGGGTCAAAGAGGATTTCTCAAGGTAAATTTAAAAAATATGTTCAAATGAATCAATGAAAATTAAAATGCAATATATCAAAATCTATGGGATGCAAGTAAGGCAGTGATTAGAAGAATTTATAGCACTAATTGCTTATACTAGCATATTAGTTTTCCTTTCCTGCTTTATCAAATACCACTGATTTAGCAGTTTAAAACAACATTAATTATTATTTTATGGTTCTGTAGTTCCAAAGTCTGACATAAGTATTGTGAGGCAAAAATCAATGTGTTGACAGGACTACATTACTTTCTGCAAGTTTTAGGGTCAATGTACCAAAAAGATACTGCAGTGTTCATTGTAGATTCACTAAACTATAGAGCTGAAAAATATGTGAAACAAAACCAGATACAACTGAAAAGAAAAATAGATAAATATATAATTATGTTTAGAGTTATTAAAGATTAGCTAAGCTATTCCATGGTATTATTGCCTTGCCATCCATTTTGTTTGGCCAAGCAGTCTGCAGAGACCTTAAACTGACACTAGCCCCTCATGCACGTGCATGCTCTAGATAGCATCCCACAGAGTCACAAGCAAATTAAGTTCCTGATATGACTTCTGCAATAGTCCTTGTGATCAACAGTCTCCTCTGCCTCCCAGGGCCACCCCCTTATATGTCCCTTAGATGAGATCCCATGTAACTTACCAAAACTCTACTCCTTTGTTTTGAATTGACCAATCCGGCCTTAGCCTGGGAATCCCAAAGCACTCCACCCACAGACCCTAATAAAGGCATGTGTCCCAGGTTCTGCCTCTGTCTGCACTCTGCCTTGATCTCCCCCATGTGGCCCCTGAAGGCTTGGATGTACTTCCCCCAGGACCTGTGAGTAACGAACCTCTCTATTTCAATTTCTCCTGTGGTCTGTTGTTGGACCACCGCTCACCATTCAGCACCCTTAACTTGTGTTCCTTTTAACATATGTTAATTTAACAAAGATATACCAGGAGTGTTGAACACTCTTCTCTCTCAACAAATGATAAAACAACCAGGTACAAAATCAGCAAGGATATAGAAGAACCAACAACCAATAGAATCTAATAAACATTTATAGAACATTCTACACAAAAAAAGGAGAATGCATATTCTTTTCAAGACATCATGTAACATACACCAAGACAGACCATATCCTAGTTAATGAAACAAACCGTAACAAATTGAAAATAATTACAATCATATAGAGTGCACTCTCTAATGATCATGGAGCCAATATTGAAATCAATAACAGAAGGACAACAGGAAAACTCTAAATATTTGGAAACTAAAAAACACTTTTAAATCATCCATGGGTCAGCGAAGTCTCAAAAGAAATGTAAAAATATGCTGAACTGAATTAAAATGAAAATACAATATTTCAAAATTTGTAGGGCACAGCTAAAGCAGTGCTGAGACTGAACTTTATAGCACTAACATAGTAAATTAAATAAGCAGAAAAGTCTCAGTTTAGTAATTTAAACTCACACCACAAGAATCTAGATAAAGAAGAGCAAACTAAACCAGAAGCAAGAGAAGAAAGAAAATGATAAAGAGCAGAACTTAATGAAACTGTAAACAAAAAAAAAAAATGGAGACAATCAATGAAACTAAAAGCTTGTGTTTTTTTGGTGTGGTTTTTTTTTTTTTTGGAAGGACCAATAAAATTGACACACCTCTAGTAAGACTGACAGAGAAAAAAAGAGAGAAGACAGAAGTTACCAAAGTCCTAAATGAATAGCAGAATGTCATACAGAAAATGATGATGATGATAATTATTATTACTGACAAAATTCAACACCTATGTATAACAAAATAACTCTTAGGATATAATAGAGGCAAATTCCCTCAACTTGATAATGAACATCTAAACATACCTGAATTTGACATTATACTTAATGTGAAGTATAAGTATAATTTGACATTATACTTAATGGTGAAAGACTGAATGACTTTTCCATAAGATCAGGAACAAGGCAAGAATGTTCACTCTCACCACTGCTATTTAACATAGTACTAGAATGTCTAGCCAGCACAATAAGGTAATAAAAGAAATAAAAGTCTTAAGAATCATATATGAATAGATAATACTCTCCCTCTTTGAAGAAGTCATGACTGTGTATATTTAAGAACCCAAGAAATCTACAAAACAACTCCTAGATCTAGTAAGTGAACACAGCAAGGTTGCAGACTTTAAGATCAATATGCAAAAATCAGTTGTATTTCTATATAGTAGTAATGAACACATGGAAACTATAAATGCAATATCACTGACACTCAAAAAACAACACAACTCTGAAATACCTAAGTATAAATCTAAAAAAATATGTACAGGCATTGTATGCAGAAAAGTATAAAACACTAATGAATGATATAAAAGAATATCTAAATAAATGGAGACATATAATATGTTCAATGGATTAAAAGACTCAATATAGTAATAATCTCAATTTTTGTCAAATTGATAAAACAGGTTTAACATAATACCTATAAAAATTTCAGCAAGATTTTTTCCATGTCTAGTTAATCTCATCTAAAAATTTATATGGAAAGCAAAGGAACTAGAATGGCTAAAACAATGTTTTAAAAAGAAGAGTAAAAATGGGAGGAATCTCTTTATCAGATTTCAAGACATTGATTAGCTGTAGTAATCGAGACTGTGATATTGGTGGTTGGGTGGACATACAGACGAATAGATCAGAAAAGAGACCACAGAAATACCCCCATATAAGTATGGAAATTATTTTCAACAAAGTTGCAAAAGCAATTAAATGGAGGAAGGAAAGACTTTACAAAAACTGGTGCTGGAGCAATTGAACATCCACTGGGAAAAAATGCATTTTGACCTAAATCTCAGATCTTATACAAAAATAAATTCAATGTTACAGAAGAGTTAAATATAAAATGTAAAGCTATAAAACTTTTAGAAGAAAATGTAGGAGCAAGCTTTGGGGATCTACTGAAGATTTCAGACATTATACCAAGAACACCATCCATAAAAGAAAAGATTGATAAATTAGACTTCATCAAAATAAAAAGAAATTATTCATGAAAAATCTTTTCAAGAGTATGAAAATACAAGCCGAAGAAAATATTTGCCAAACCAAATATGTACAAAGCATTCATATGTAGAATATCTAAAGCCATCTGAAAAAATTTAAAAAAGGAAACAATTAGAAAATGGACAAAAGACATTATGAAGTAATAAATAAATAAATTATATATATATATATATATATATATATATATATATATATATGTATATATTGGTCTCTGCCCCCAGTTCCTGGCACAGAGTTCCTAAAACCCTTATAATTTCCTAAGTGGTAAGAACACCAGGAACATCTCCTGTTCTAATATTTGTCTTTGACTCCATCCCTGACCCAGGACTCCTAAAACTCTTGTGAATTCCTAAGTAATAAGAGCACTAGAAGCATCGTTTGTGCTACTGAGGTGAGTCTGGGGGGCTCCTGGATGGAGGCTGGTCACCAGAAAGACCAAGCCATGATTAGAAGCTTAGAAGTTTCAGCCCCATCCCTCATCCTCCAGAGAGGGGAGAGGGACTGTAAATGGAGTTAACAATTGATCCTGCTTACATGAGGAAGACTTCATAAAATCCTAGTAGTACAGGGTTTGGGGAGCTTCCAGGCTGGAGAACACATCTGCACTGGGAGGGTGATGCACCCCAACTCCATGGGGACAGAAGTGCCTATGCTCAGGACCCTCCCAGGCCTTGCCCTATGTACTGATATTTTTTCATCTGGCTGTTCATCTAGATCTTTTATCAAATCCTTTAATACACCAGTAAGTGTAAGTAAGTGGTTGCTTGAGTTCTGTGAGTCATTCTAGCAAATTAATCAAATCCAAGGAAGGGGTCTTTGGAACCTCTGATCTATAGCCGGTTAGTCAGAAGCACAAGTGATAGCCTGGGCTTGCAACTGGCATCTGGAGTTGCGGGGATGGGCACTCTTGTGGGACTGAGCGCTTAACCTGTGGGATCTGATGCTCTCTCCAGGTAGATAGTGTCCTAGTTAAACTGTAGGATACCTAGCTGGTGTCATCACAGAGAATTGCTTTTTGAGGGGGAAAAAACTTCCAAACGTTTGGTGACCAGAAATGTCAGAAGTATGAGTGTTCTATGTGAGTAGTAAAGGAGACACATAGGAAAGAAACACACAGTAGGAACAAACAGGGTTTTTCCTCACACAAGGAGGTGGAAAACTGAGTTTTTTCTTATAGAGACATGAAGAAAGATTTCACTGAAAAGGGCATAGAGATAGCAAATAAGCACATTAAAAGAAGTTCAACTTCACTAGATTTCAGGGAAATGTGAATTAAGGATGACAATGAGATATCACTACATACTTATCAGAACAGCTTAAAAAAAAAAGTAAAGCATCAAATGTTGGCAATGATGCAGAGAAACTGGATCATTCATACATTGCTGGTGGAAATAGATGGAAGAAATTTTCACATGTTGAGGTATGAAGTTGTTCAGGTTTATACATGATTTAACCTAAACTTATGATAATTAGAACAGCCTGCTTTGTGGCCTATCAAACATACAATATACATCCTTTTTAACCACTAAAGAAAAGAATGCATTTAAAAATCAAAATGGAGCAACTGTGGTTCGGGTATCCAAAATGGAGCTGAGTGGCCACTGTGGATGTGGTTTCAGACACGTTCTTGCATCATTGAGAACTTGAATTTTCTGGACTGTATCAGACTCAAGGACACCACCAGCCATTCTCAAAACTATATCTGCTGGCAGCTTCCAGCTGCAACTTTGTGGTCTCAGGGTCTCCCCGTGTAACTATGCAACCATTTCAGACCCCAATCCTTGCTTAACAAGCACCGTTACTTCTTGCCAGCTCCAATTATAATTCATGACAAACAACTTATGTAATTTCGTGAGTTTTTGCCTTTATAAGCCTCCCCCATTTGTAGTCCGGTGGAACACAATTTAAGTACTTCTTGAATCATGTCTCCTGGGCTATAGGCCTCAGTTTGGCTCAAATAAAACTCTTTTCTATTCCTACTATATATTGGTTTATTGATTATTTCTGTCAACACAATGTAAAACGGCACAGTGACTCTAAAAAACAGTTGGAAAGTTAAAAAAAAAAACTAAACATACACTCACCATATGAACTAGAAATTGCACAACTGGATGTTTATCCTAGAAAATGAAATCTTATGTCCACAAAGAAACCTGCACACAATTGTTCATAGCAGCTTTGTTTGTAATAGCTGAAAACGCAAAACAACCAAAATGTCCTGTAGTAGGTAAACGTTTAAAAAAAACTGGGACATTTATGCAACGGAATGAAAAGGGGAAAAAAACCCTATTGATACATGGAACAATTTGGATGGATCTAAAGGCCATACTTGCTGAGTGAAAGAAAAAAATCAGTCTCAAAAGGTCACATACTATATGACCCATTTTCATAGCATTCCCCAAATGATAAAATGATAGCAATGGAGAACAAATTAGTTGCTGCTATGTATTAGGCATGGTTGGGTGAAGGGGGTTGGCACCACTATTAAGGGGTAACACTAGGTAACCGTACTGAATTTTGACTGCAGTGATAGTCACACAAATGTACATGCGTGATAAAAGGACATAGGTCTAAACCAATACATTATACTGAAGTACTATAGTTATGTAAGATAACACCATTGGGGGAAACTGGGTAAAATTTACCTGAGAACTCTACAATCTTTGCAATTTCTTTTGCAATAATATGTAATTATTTCAAAATAAATGGTTACATTCAGTATGATTCTATTTATATAACATGCTTGAGATGACAAAATACAGAGATGGGTAACAGATCAGTTGTTGCCATGAGTTAGTAAAGTAGGAAGGAGTGTGTGACTATAAAGTGATAATATGAGGGAGCTTCTTTGTACCAGTGGATCAGCTCTGTATTTCGAATGTGGTGGGAGTTATATGAATTAGCACATATATAGATATACATACGAACCTAGACATACATTGTAGAATTATACAAAAACACATCCCCAAAACAAGAGTTGCAAGCAAAAACTGGCAAACTGTGTGTATCATTTCTAGTGTAGTTAATTTCATTATACTAATATCAATTTCCTGGTTTGGATAAATGTACTATAGTTACATAAGATGTCACTACTAGGGAAACTGGGTGATTGTATACTACTGAGAGAAGCTGAGAGATGGATTAAGCTTAGTGATTGTAATACTCTGTACTGTTTTTGCAACATCTCTTGAGTCTATTTTTTAATGAATTTTTTAAAAAAGCTATGAATAATGTGAAAAGTCATAGTCCAAGAAAAACTATTTTTAATGAATATAACTAAAAATGGCTTGATGGCCAAAGTATACAAAGATCTAAAAATCAATTCAGAAAAAGACAAACAATCCCATAGCAAAAAATAGGCTAAAGACATGGTCAGTTACCAAAGAAGAAACCCCAATGGCAAGTCTGATAATAATAGGTATTGGTAAAGAATATTGTTGATGGTGAGTAAATTGATACAAACATTTGCCAATAACATGTTCATTTGAATATGCAAATTCCTATGACATATTAAATTCGCTTTGGGGTATGTATACCAATTATGGCATATGTGCACATAGAGAATGTATCAGAATGTTCCTAGCAGCACTCTTTGTGATACTAAAAAACTTGGAAACAAAGTAAGTATCCTTTATATGGAGAATGTGCTACAATTATATAATGGGATATTAAATACAGAGAAAATTAATTAATTGGAGCACCCACAGTCAACATGGATGATGGCTGTAACATAATATCAATGGAGAAGTCAAACCCCAGAAAAATAGAGTATAGAAACGTTCAAATACTATGTATAATTTATGGACATTTTCACATATAGTAAAAGTATAAAAATACAATGGGAATATTTAACACAAAATCCAAGAAAATACTTTCCTTTGACAAGGTGGCCAGGGGACAGGGTATTATTGGGGAGAGGTACAGTGGGTGCTTAAATAATATTGGCAATGTTTTCTTAATTTTAGTGTTGGTTACACAGGTGCTTATTAAATTATTCTGTATATGTATTTGTGTCTTAAATATTTCATAAGTTGCAACAAAAGAGCAAATTCATAAAAATGCAAAATGTATACAATTAAACTAATAAAAATCAAATAAATTAAAAAATAAAGTATGCATAAGAATCCCAGAGAATAGTCATATTTATATAAATATGAGCAAAATATATATTCCTTCCAGGATCAATAAATCCCAAATGATGTACCAATGGATGTTAAACATGACAAATACTCTTCTTAAATAATACAAGCAGTGTCAGTACCAGAAGAGTTGACAAATTTCATAAGCACTTATGATCTTTAACCAGTTGTAACTTTTAGAATTTTTTGCATTCAATTATTTTTACCAGTTCAAAAAGACAGAATGAGGGAAAAAAAGTACTTTTCCTAGTTGTCTCTTTGGTCTTTATATATTAGGCTCTATTTATTTCTAAACTGTAATCTTTATTACTTATAGTAGATCAAATGCAGAAATTATTGGATTGGGTCAAGCTTATTTAAATTATATTTGAAATACCCAGGATCCAATTGAAATGATCTTCTTGGTTTGTGTCTTTAAACTGTGGTTGTTTTCTTCAGTAAATGCTCCCTGCTAAAGGGTATATATATGATCAAATCTGAATATTCATGGTTGGAAGTATATCCATTCTGAGTTAAATATGAGGGGAAAAAAATGTTCACCTGCTTCCTTATTATCAATCAATTCTGAAGAAAACTCCTTGGAAAAAAGAAAAAGAACATCAATTTCCCAGGTACTTTAGTAGTTCTGCTTCCTTATGTGTTGATTGATAAAACATAACTTTTTTTTTTTTTGGCCACACCATGTGGCATGCTGGATCTTGGTTCCCCGACCAGGGATCAAACCCATGCCCCCTGCAGTAGAAGAGGGGAGTCTTAACCACTGGACCGCCAGGGAAGTCCCAAAACATACCTTTTGTAACAGAAGTTAACTTGTTTGTAACCACAGAACTATTTGTCATGCTGTCAAGGCTTTGAAAACCTGAGATGTACTCTTCCTCCTTCAATTAGGATTAAAAAGGAGAAGAGTGTTAAGGTTTCCAAAAAGCAAAACTCCATAAACCTAGTAGTCTATTCCAGTATTTAAAAGATCTCGCTATGAAGAAATTATTCTTGATAACCACACCAGCTCTCTGATGTGTCAGAGCATTCTTTTCCAAGTGAATAAATATTGATCATTTTTCTCTGATTATAAATGTGATAAATGCACACTGTTGAAAATTTGAAATTTGCAGCAAAGTATAAAAAAGAATGAAAACTCCCATCAGATAAACATAGTAGTACTAATGTTGGTTAATTTCTTTCTGGTCCTTTTATATGTACATCTGTGTTTATTACACATACGTATATGCATATATACACATGACAACATGTTATATATACACATTAATATCTATTATTTAACATTTACTGCATACTGAACATGAAGAATATGCACTTTATGTACATTTGCATATTTAACCCTCATTATAAGCATATTTGCATCCACATGTTTAAAAGAAAACTGAAGCACAGAAACATTTAAAAAATTGCCTGGTATCACATAGCTCTTAAGTTACTAAGTGCTGGAGTAGAGGTTCCGACTGGCACTCTTATTAGCCTACTTGCCATACAGTAGACATATAACTACAATATAAATACACACATTTACAGACACACAAGCGAATATATCACAAAAGCCTTGGCATTAATTAACAAACTGTTGATTTGACTATCTGTAGGAAGTCCTAAAGGTCCGTGGTCCCTGACAAGTAATTTATGGAAACAAAACTTACTCATATTCTTTGCAGAGCTGTTTTCTGAGAATAGATCGCTTACGTGAACCTAACAGACTGAATCCCACCAAATGTGTCATGGATGTAGAGGGAAAGTTATTCAGAGCTGAGAATGAAGCCATGAGCTGGGGACATGCAATGGGGGCTCGTAATAAAGGGAAGCCATGGACATAACAAACATTAGCCATGTAGCGATATATGATAAATGCCATCCAAGTGGAAAACATCTAATATGAACTTTTACATTATACAAGGAATGGATTATATTTTGTATTTATAATTACAAAAAAAATCATAAATTATCTGCATCTTTTGGTTAACCTAATTGATTTTTTTTGCATACTTCCAGTTTCCAAAGACCCTGATGATTTAAATATTCCAAGTCATCCATCAGCTAATAAACATGACCAGTCAACTCAGGTACTTTATAAAAACATTTTTCTTTCTTAATGATCATTGGGATGGATATGGGGACAGTCTAATCATTGAAAGCTACTCATTTAAACTCAATCTTGGTATTTTAATAATCTTCAGGATATTGAGTGCTTGTCAACATTACTTATTACAGAATTAGCCCAGATATTCAAAACATGTTATTCCTGACCTTTGCTGTCATAACCTCTGGATGCAATTGCATCACACAGTGTCTATTTGCTTTTTTATGTTTGACATCTATTTTTTTTGTTTTCAGCCAACTAAATTTATTTGCCCTTGCTTTATCTTTACTTCAGATTTCTTAAGGAAGCTATAATGTATGAGAACTTTATACTTCATGAAATAAAATGATTTGGTTAGAAAAATGTAATTAATATGATGGATCACGGAAACAGAGACTTATCACAACAGATAAAATCAGTCATTTCTTTTCTAGGGCCTCCTCTTTTAACAACCCAATTCTAAGTCTATTCTATGGCTTTATTGACTTCTAACAGTAGGACCCTGTGAGGCTCTTCTGGGTACAAATGCCTTTCTGTGTCCCCCATTTGTTGTTTGTAGAAACAGACTTTAGTCTCCTAGACTTTCCCTGAGTTCCAAACAGCAGATTCAAGCAGTTACTAATTAGGGAAGTGAGAGAATGGAGAAACAAAGGAAAAGCAATCGATAAACAATAGTTCAGTGATAAAAACAGTCTTAGTTCCTTCTCAAAGGATATACATAACAATCTGACGTATATCTTTGAGTTCTGCAGGAACTAAGGCCCCCACCCAGGTGGAGAATGTTAACTACATGCTGAGACCCCAGAACCAGAAGATTGAGATTCCTGGAACCCACCCTGTTACCTCACCATCAACCAATCAGAAGAAAGTCATAACACCCTGCAGCAGTCACCCTGTAACTGAGCAGGACCCTATAAGGCCTTCCCTGGACAGACCTCTCCCCATATCTTCTGCTGTAAGCTCCTCTCTGAAGTACCCAGATGATAGTATCTTCTGCATATTTCCTGAGTTTTTCAGATGCTAAAAATCACCATCAAATGGAAGAAATTAACTACTTGATGATCATGAGCACATAGCCCGCAGACCTTCTGATACCTAAGGATTGATAATGTTAACCCTTGTGACACAGCCCTGTTACCTCACCATCAACCAATCAGAGAATTGTGCATGAACTGATCACATACCCTGGGATGCCCCTCTCTCATCTTGCCTTTAAAAATGCTTTGCTGAGGGCTTCCCTGGTGGCGCAGTGGTTGAGAGTCCACCTGCCAATGCAGGGGACATGGGTTTGTGCTCCGGTCCGGGAAGATCCCACATGCCACCGAACGGCTAGGCCCGTGAGCCACGGCCGCTGAGCCTGCGCGTCCGGAGCCTGTGCTCCGCAACGGGAGAGGCCACGACAGTGAGAGGCCCGCGTACCCCAAAAAAAAAAAAAAAAAAAAAAAAAAAAATCTTTGCTGAAACGCTTGGGGGTGTTTGGGGCTTGTGGGGGGGGGGGGGGCATGAGCCACCCGTTCTCCTTGCATGGCCCTGCAATGAACCTTTCTCTGCTCCAAATTCTGAGGTTTTGGTTTGTTTGGCTTCACTGTGCATCAGGCACACAAACTTGCATTTGGTAACAACTCTAAATGTTGACTTTAAAAACTCTTCCCTGAAAACCATCAGGGAATTTGGGTCTTTTGAGAACAATCTGCCCATTCTCCTTACTTGGCCCATGCAATAAACCTTTTCCTGCTCCAAACTCAGACATTGATACTGAGCAGGGCCCTGTGGGGCTCCTGGGCACAAAGCCTTTCTGTATTCCCCATTCCTTTGCAGGAAATAGGCTTCATGCAGTCTCCATGACCTTCCCTGAGTTCCAACAGGCAGGTTCAAGCAGATGTTAATTAGGGAAGGGAGGGGGATGCAAGACAAGGGAGAAACAAACAGTCAAGAGAAACAATAGTGCAGCCTTGGGGCAAAATTCTGGTTCCCCATCAAAGGATACACACAACAATATCTTTGAGCTGTTTTGCAGATAATGAAACCCCCTCCAGGGGTGAGAAATTAACGTGCTGCCCAGAAGCACACTGACACCAGACCAGTTGGAACCAGAAGGTTGATGATGCTGACTCCTACTTACTTCACCACCAACCCATCAGAAGAATGTCCATGAACTAATTACGCCCCTTTGAACCATTACTACAAAACTGACTATCCTCTCCAAGTTGGGACACATAGTTTTTCGAGGCAGGAGCCCACTGTGTCCCCCTTTGCTTGGCAAAGTAATAAAGCTATCCTTTTTACTTCACTCAGAACTCTGTCTCTGAGATTTGATTTGGCACTGGTGTACAGAGAAGCTGAGCTTTTGGCATCAACATTTAGGTCTATTTGACCTCACTGTGTGTCTGGCACAGGGACCTGGACTCGAAAACAATTATTGATTCACCATTGTCCTCCAGTATCTTCCAATCAGTCCACTGAATTTTACAGTAATTGGTCTATAAACTAATTTACATTAAGACATAAGATACATTAGCCAGATTGAAACAATTCACTGACATTTTAGTAATTTCATTGCCCTCCTCCAATTAACTGATGGTTGCTTCCCCTGCCATTATCTTGTCCTTAATTTTAAGCCAGATTTTATTCCAGTCCTCATACTCATTGGATGATAAAAAATTCTTTGCTGAATGAAGTATTTGCTGAATAATTTTCCCCCTACCCTTCTGAATTCTTGGCTAAGATTCCCTGTAATAAAGATGGATTAACAAGAGAAAAACAGTTTATTAACATGTATACCTCCTGCATACATAGGAGATACCCAGGAAAACAGAGTAACTACCTCAAATTGCCCAAGTCACCACCTTAAATTCCATCTTCAGCTAAAGACAAAAGACATATGTTGTTGGGGGTTGGGGAGAGGCAATTCATGGAAACGTAAAAGGAGAAAATGTGTGGTAAACAAAGGTTGCTCTGCCCTGCAGGTAAGTCTCTCAGGTGAAAAATTTATCTCTGATAATAACTCTTTCCAGTAATTCCCCCCTTTTAATGCAAATTTCCTTTATAAATGTAGATTCCCCTTACAAAAGAGTAAATTCTACCCTGTTTTCAGAGCTTCTCCTGTGTCTGCAATTTCTCAAAACAATCAGCTCAAAATAATCCTTATGCCAAAGAGGCATATTTTGTGGTGGCATATTCTGATACCCTTCAGAAACATCATTCAACTTTCAAATATTTACAATGTTGTTGCTGCCATGATGAAAAATTTCAAATTCTGTTTACGTTGCTCCTCTAGAACTTTCCTTTGATTCCTATCATTCCTCTTTTTCCTTACATAAGAACAATCTTTTTTCAGTTGTGGATTATGCCATCCACTGGTTGACAAATTTTGTAACTGAGCAGATAAACGATCTATTTATTGAAATATTTCACTGAATGACTTTCCAACTGGATGCCTTGTGATAGATGTGTAATCAATGGACTAAGAAACTTCTTTTGTGTTACAGTTAGTGAATGTGTATGTGTGTACAGATGTATGCAACTATCCACATTTGTGTGCACATGCACATATGATTGGCATATGTGGGAAAGAAAAGAGGAAGTCAGTACACATACTGCAGAAGGAAAGTGATGTAAACTTATTTTATCAATTTTAAAACTAAATTAATCTCACCAACTTCCTACCATTACGTAAAGTCACCCATCACAGAACCAAAAAAAAAAAATCTTAGCTCAAATATAAGTTCTCAGGGATATTCAACCTATACATCTGCTTCATATAACTAAATTGTTATTTCTTTCATGGTCCTACATATGCTATTTCTTCCTTACAAAGTGCATTATCCATTTATCTTTTTTTTTTTTTAAAGGATGTACT
Organism: Delphinus delphis; assembly: GCF_949987515.2. Lineage (NCBI taxonomy): Eukaryota > Metazoa > Chordata > Mammalia > Artiodactyla > Delphinidae > Delphinus > Delphinus delphis. The sequence continues at coordinate 96,159,482 of NC_082704.1, forward strand.
CTATTTTATATTTTTTTAAAAATTTAATTTTATTTATTTTTGGCTGCGTTGGGCCTTCGTTGCTGTGCACGGGCTTTCTCTAGTCAAGCGGGGGCTTCTCTTGTTGCGGAGCATGGGCTCTAAGTGTGTGGGCTCAGTAGTTGTGGCATGCAGGCTCTAGAGCACAGGCTCGGTAGTTGTGGTGCACGGTCTTAGTTTCCCCACGGCACGTGGGATCTTCCCGGACCAGGGATCGAACCTGTGTCCCCTGCATTGGCAAGCGGATTCTTATCCACTGCACCACCAGGGAAGTCCCTATCCATTTATCTTTAACATTTAAAATTCTTCAAAATTTTGTGCAAAATCCACAAACTCAATTTTTTTTAAAACCCTTTAGCCAAACCATTCATTCTATTCTCTGCATCCTAAGCACATACATCAAACTTCCTTGTTGTGTTAATTTGCATTTGTATACTGTGACAGGGAGAATTCTAAAGATGGTCCCCCAAGATTCCAGTCCACTGGTTGTTCAGTCAAACACTAATTTATGTCCTCCTGGTGAAGATTTTACAGAAGTAATTAAAGTCTCAAGTCAGTTTATCTTAAGATATGGAGATTATCTGGGTGGACCCAACTCAATCAGGTGAGAAGCTAAACAGAAGACTTTCTCTGCATGTGCAGAAGTCAGAGAGAGATGTGCTCCTGCTGGCTTAAAGGAAGAAGAAATAAAGTACCATGTTGTGGGATGACTTATGAGTATGAGACCTTTAAGAGATGAGAGCCACCTCTACCTGAGAGCCAGCAAGAAAATGGGGCCTCAGTCCTACAAACACAAGAAAACAAATTCTAGCAACAGCCACTGTGTTTAGTAAAGGACCTACCCAAGCCTCAGATAACCATTGTAGTTTTAGCTAATCCCTTGATTTCAGCTTGTGGGACCTGAGCAGAGAACACAGCCATGCTCTATTGGACTTTTGACATATAGAACTGTGAGATAGTAAGTGGGCATTGTTTTAAGCCATTGAGTTTATGCTTATTTGGTATGGTAGCAATAGGACACTAACAAATATATGTAATTATTTCATGTGTTGTCCTCTTTACAAATAAAGCTTAAAGTTCCTTGACATCAGGAATTACTACTTTTGCTTACTGTATATTTATGCTAAACATAATGATTAAACATTCTACTACCTGAGCATGTTTTTAACCATAATCATCTAGATCAAATAAAATATTTTATTCATGGCATCATCATCATTGCTATCATAGAATCAAAAAATTTTGTTTTACCAATTTCAGGAAAAAAAAGAGCACTCTAGTAAATGCTATCAATATTCAGCCCAGATCACCTGTGATATGCTCCTATCCTCCAGCTTCCACAAGCTTAGCCCTATAAAATAAAATATTTTATGGCAGAAGAAGAAATAAAATTTAAACATAAAAAATTTTCTCTGCTCTTTGGCCTCCTCTTTCCCCTCTACTGTGCACTGTGTATCTGCATCGACCAAACCTCCCCCATCGGCAGGAATACCTGCTCAACCATAAACAAACAACATTCCTTCTGAATCTTGAAAGGGGCCATGATGACGCATGACCCACCACTCCCTAGATTGTGTAAACTGTCAATAGTAAGTCATTTAATGTACAGCCCTCTGTCTCAAAAACTTATATAAATGTGCTTTGACTTTTAAATGGTGGAACAGTTCTCAGAGCTTTCTGAGAGGCTGTTCTTGGGTTATAATCCTAATATGGCTTGAATAAAATTTTCATTTCTTTCTTAGATTGACTGATTAATTTTTTGTCGACAGTCCTAAGTGGGTACCTCTAACCTTCTTCAGAGAACTTCCCTTGGGCTACTGTAGCTGTTCAAAGCCTGAAGTGCCTGAAAGTTTATGTGCCCTGTAGCAAGTCCAAGCCAATGCCCATGTAGTATGGGAGTTTAAAAGTCTAGCTCCATTGCCTCAAATAGTCTAAAAACTCAGTGGTGCAATTTCAGTTCTTGAGAACCACAAGTATGAGGGTGAGGCTTGAGCTTTGACTGAAATGTCACTTTTATTTAGGGTGACTGATTCTCTGTTCTGTTTCTCCTACTCCATTACTTCTTTTTTCCCCTGGGATCATTTCCTTAACAAACCACATACCCATGAATCCTCCAACACTTAGCAACAACTCACAAGCAGCTACCCATGACAATTATCAAATGAATGAATGGAAGAAGCACTATTGAATGGATACAAAATGGTAAAGGACTAAAGGAAAAAAGTTGAAAATTTTATTGTGAGAATAAAATTTCACAAAATCGGTTTATTAATTAAGATAGCATTTGATTTCAGATGCTCCTCAGAGTAAGAAAAACTGATGCCAAAAACTCAGCCTCTGTGCACTGGTGCCAAATTGAATCTTGGAGACAGAGTTTTGGGTGAAGTAAAAAAGAATAGTTTTATTGCTTTGCCAGGCAAAGGGTGACACAGAGGGCTTGTGCCCTGAAAAACTGTGTGTCCCAACCTGGAGGGATTTGGTGAGGAGTTTAATAGTAATGGTTCAAGGGCGGGGCTGCTGGTAAGGATCAGGGTGTGTGCAGAACCTGCACGCCTTTAATCTGGCCTCAGGTGGTCTCCTCCCTGTCTCTGCATCCCTCCCTTCCCTGATTAGCAATTGTTCGAATCTGCCTTTTGGAATTCAGGGAAGGTCATGGAGGCTGGCTGGAAATGGGGGACACGGAAAGGCTTCCGTGCCCAGGAGCTCCACAGGGTCCTGCTCAGTTTCATAACCAACACATACATAATTGACTTGATCACATTCTTCCATGAAGCACATGATACAGAAATTTAACAAGTTATACTGAATGGCTACATGGGCACTTTATACATTGGTATCATTATTAAAAATATGTTAAAAAAGAAAAGGGACATGCAGATGGTAATACTAATACTGTATGTTTTAATATTATATTTTAATTTTAAATGAATTATAATTTAATTTCTATTAAATAAAAATAAATTTATATTTATTTTACATATTATGCCATAATATATCATTATAAATTATAATAAATATTGTTAAATTTAAAAAACTTAAAGTTAAGTAAAATATTTTATTTTAGTAAAAGTATTTCCTGGAATATAGGATAATTTATGGTACCTCATCAGGAAACAATGGTAACATTTATGGATTTCCTATGCCAATCTGTACAGAAAGGAACAATTAGTGGTAAGGAATTTATTCCAAAAATACTCAATATTAGAGTGACAGTAAAATTAAAAGGCACATGACACCATGGTTTTCAACTCCATTCTGGGATTTAAATAACACTTCTGGCATAAATGATTTAGATTGTTTCTACTCGCCATAAATCAGGATGGACATTCCTGATGACAACAAGGAGGATGATCTGGCGTGGATGTAGATAAAAGTGGTGGTAATGTGCTTGTACTATTTGTGTCAGATACTGTTTTGAATACATAATGTGCACTATCTCATTTCTATAAATCCTCTTAACAGTCTCAGAGAGCAGACGGTAATATCTTCCTCGGACTTTATGATAACAAGGCCCTGAAAAGTCATTAATTGTTTAAAGTCCCACAAGTAGAAAACTGTGGGGCTAGGTTCAAGTTCAACCTGCCTGAAACAAAGCTATGTTCTTAGTCACTGCATGAAAATGGTTAGTTTCCAGACCTGTGGCTGCACAGATGCTTAAATTTAGGAGGTCTGAATAAAACCATATAGACAATGATGAATGTCAACACTTATAACCTTTTTGCACTAACTTATTTTCTCAACTTTATCATTAACTAACATGCATTTTAATAATTTCTAGCTGTTCTAAAAATATGCAACTGTATATGTTCATAGTAAAAAGTAGTTTAAACAGTAGCATTTTTTGGAAGCTATAAATATTCTCCTGGTTCCCAGGAAGAAAACACATTTGATTTAAATGCTCCCCAGAGGAAAGAATAACCAATACTTACAAAACTGACTTGACCAAATACTTCTATGGAGCACATGATAAATTCTCACAAAATTCTTACAAAGTTCGAAGAACAAAAGGTACTCTAGTTCTCGAAGTACTAAGAAATGCTATAAAATGTGACTATGAGAAGATATTCTGGCCAATTTCTGTCTAATGCTGATTCACATATGATTCTCACGTCCAAACTCTTGATAGTTCAGTGTAATAAATGAAATGATAAATACCATAATACATAGGAAGACATATCCAGAATGCACTATTTAGTTTTTATGCTTTTCATGTTCAGACCCATCCAATACTTATTAATGATTTCTTCTTCCCACCCCAACTCTGTACTTTAAAATATTCCAAATTTACATAAGAGTTGAAGACTAGAACAGGAAACACATATTCCTCCATTAGTTCACCAGTTGACATTTTGCCATATCTACTTTCTCCCTTACTCTCTCGTCTTCTTTCATTTGTGATTTATTTTCTTAAGGTATTTTCATGTGTGCATGTGCACACGTGCACACACACACAGGCACATACACCCCTAAATATTCAGCATGCATCTTCTAAGAAAAAAAAGTCTCCTATATAACAGTAATTCCATCATTACAACCAACACATTTAACAATTACATAACAACATTATCTAAATTACAGTCCATGTTCAAGAGTCCCAATAATGTCAGGATTACCCACTGAATTTAGGCTCCTTTAATCCAGGATAGTCCCCCAACCTTGTTTGGGTCCTTCATGGCACTGACATTTTTTAAGAGTTGAGGCCAGTTATCTGAAATCTCTGGTTGTCCCTTCATGACTAGAGGAGTTTAAACTTTTCTGCAAGAAAACTGTATACGTACTGTGGTATAGTTCTCAGTGTGTCCCAGAAGCACAGCAGGTCAGAGTGCCAAGTTATTTGGGATGCTAAGTTTGGTCATCTGGTTATGGTGGTGTCCACCAGATGTCTTCATGTTAAAGCTAGCTTTCTCCCTCAGTAGTTAATAACTAACCTCTACGTGAAACTTTGAGACTGTGTGAACATTCATTTCCTTATCAGCCTTTTCCTTAGTAGTCTGCATATAAAGTATACACTCTGTGTTTGGGTTGTATAAAACCCTTTGGAAGGGCTCCTCCAAGCAGCTAGGTCAGTGGTTCTCAGGGCTAAACACTACTGAGCCAGATCCCCAAACTGAAAAGTGCAGTGCAGGACAGCAGCATCAGAAGACGGAAAAGAAAACAGGTGCTTTTTATAGCAGTATGAGGAAGTGAGTGTGTAAACTGGCTCTATGTCCTATAAATACAAATTTATAGAACCAGTATATCTGCTTTCAAGTAACACAGTCAGAAATTATTGCCTTTTTCTACATACTTCAGGCCATGCACATAGTCCTCTGGTGGAGAACTATAGGAAATCACCTCCTTTACACTCCTCCAAGGGATTAAGAATAGCAGTCTTTCAGAACCACATGAAACTAAGAATTATGAAGATAATTCATCTTATTCACTACAAATCAATTATTCTTATGTTAATAATTTTAATATGCATCCTTTTTATATAACTTCATTTCTAAAAACATTGTATTAATCTTTTGTCAGTTCCCATTTTATAGGATTTAAGTTATCCAACAAAATCATGTGGCTACTTCTGCTAAAGATTCTATGACAAAAATCACAGTATAAATCAGTACTCAATAGATGTCATTGATTTACAGTTGGGATGATAGTTCTAATATCATGATTCTAAAAATATACACTTCTAATGACTACATTTGCATAGCATGGATGCTTTCAATCTCCTATTAAACACAGAAAATCAGGGTTATGAGACACTGCCTTTATAATTCCCATGCCTTAGAGTGTTTTGTTGTTTCTTTTATATAAATAACGTAATTAAAGAATGATCATTCAGATCTGTTTCAGATTAGAATACTTTATTAGCACAGTTTCTGAATGAAATTTAAGAGCTATATAAATTAGTAAATCATTTAAAAATACTACTATGAAAGTGAAAATGTATTTACTTCAATTTTATTTGTAAAGATTTCAGTTATTTAATATATTGTTCTAAGGTCTGTGTAATTTTTAACCAAAACTGATATATAGAGATACTAATATTTACTTTCAATCAGTTTATCAGTTTAATCCTAGGTAAGTATTAATAGTTTTTGATTGTTGCAATATTCAAACACATCTCAAAATCTTGATGGTACCACAATTCATTTTTTTAGTCAGTAATAAAGTATGAGTTTTTGAAGTATTTATTTTTATTGAATTGAAGCAGACTCAAAAGTTTCCTGATAATAGTGCAACTCTCATTCACTTGTATTTTAATACCCTCATGATATTATTTTCGGCTTCTATTTCCTCTTATTAAAAAATGATACTTCTGGATACTACAATTATGAACTATCCCTGAAGCTGCAGTGGTACTTATTACATCAGTGCTAAGGCTGTTTGCATCAAATGAATGTTTAAATATTGGGTTGAACCATATGAAATTGCCAACTGTGTAAATGGCAATTTAATTTGATTCATCTAATACAACTGTCTCCCCAATATACTGCACACACACACAGACTTGATGCACACATAAATACCACATCCCTCTCCCCAGGCCCCGGCACACAATACTGTCTTAATTCTATTTTCCATTTCTCCTCATTGCCAGATTGTAGGAAAGAAGTTACTATCTTTCCTATGAGGGGAAAGTAAACAAACAAAAACATCATTTAAAGGTAAAAACAAACATCAATCACTCAAAAAATTTTAATTTACAGTAGAGAATAACCGATACAATGCCAATGATGATTTTAAGCACCATGATTTTGAAGTTTAATGACATGATGAGTATATGTAACACATTAGAGAAGGTATGTAAAGTCTCACCATTTATCATTCAGTCATTAACTGGGTAACAATAACACTCAAATTTTATATCTGTCTTTCCCCATCATTAGTGAAGATAATGACCCTTATCCTTGTCTTTCCAAATTATGTTAGGATTAGGGTTGAAATTTTGAAGCTTTATAGTAAATATTTGTGATAAAGGGCTTAGTAACTGCAGTATTTTATTGCTTTCCAATAGCATATAAAGTACTGTGATGGCCTACTGAAAATATGTATCATAACATTGTGATATTCTTTATATCTTTCTGCTATTAACTACAGTTCTGTTCCTATACAAATTAATGAAAGACAGATCTTGTGTTCAAAAAGAAGTTCAACTGAACGTGGCTTTAATTCATAGAAATAGGGTCAGAGCAAGAGGAAGGGGCAAGGCTCCAGGATGTGGTTTCTAGGAGCAAACCTCTAGTCTTAATATGATTGTGTGTCTAAACTTTCTCCACAAGGCAACTCAACCAAAAATTAAGGGTGACAAAACCAGCAGGGGCAATGAATGGTTAATGGAGAGTTCACTGCTAACACTGCTTCATTGATACACCACAAGTTTTTCTATAGGGCTAAATAAACTCATAAATAGGAGAAGGAAAATAAAAAATTCTGGGTCAACCCTTTGAAAATGCTTTATATTATGAAATTTACTACCACCAACATCACCATCCAAAACAAATGCTTATTACTATCCATCTACTATTTAAGTAAAAATGTAAAATTAATGGAATGATTTTGAATGACTGTCTTTGCTTCAGAGAAAGTTATTACAGAAAACAAATTTTGTTCAGGAAGCTTTCTAAAGCAGACTGTACTACTCACATTTATTTAAGATATTTCTCAGTTTAATAACTAGCAGCAAATATGCACATGCAAAATTACTTTCACACAAAAGTGTTAATTAATGTTTATTTAAATATGTAATGCTTACTATAGATAGTATATTTAAGTTAGGTCAATTGATGAGACAAGTAAATTTTAATTTGGGTGCAGTAATGTATATTTATAATGATAGAATTCATCCATGATGTAAAACATTAGAATGTCTCTATCACAATTCATTTTGTTAATGAGGAATGAAGTCCCAGAGTTTTAATTTCTTTCATTTATTTTCAAGAATCAAAGCAGGCTCAAATATTCCTGATGATAATGTGACTCTCACTCATTTATCTTTCTATATCCCTTCTTTAGTGGGAGGAAAAAACAGAGTAGAGCTATAGCTACTCTTCTAGGTACTGCAATAACTCAGAATATATGTTATCTGCAGGCCATAAAGTCACTGTTATTTATGAAAATTACTAATTCTAGCTAATATACATTAACTAATTTAGTGCCTCAATATAGATTTTTGGTTTAATCTAAAACTTCCTAAATCCACTGAAGTATGTTGCATAAGTGAAAGTCTTCCATTGATTTGTATCACAGCAAAATAAGGGCAGAGAATTATTTTTTTAGATCACATAAGAGATCTGTAGATATTCATCAAGTATAGAAATATATATCCATTTAGCAATAACTTAAATTTATGTTATTTTCACATGAATCATCTCAGTTGCTGGATACCCAATAATCTGGTAAAATAAGCATAAACTGCAATTTCTATAAAACATTTGAGAAACCTGGATATCATAGAGCCTATTTTAAGTATTTTAAAACATTACCTTTGATTAATATCTACCAATATATATTTTCTTTTCAAGAAAGCATTCCTGGAGAAAAATACTATAATCTATTGTTAACAAAGTTCAAAATGTAGTTTCTAGGAATGAAACGTGACAAAAAGGAGAAATTGCCAATCCCTAAACATATTTATGTTTGGGCGAAACCCCATATGTATGTGTATGTATTTTATGTAGGTGTATGTGTACACTCTAAATTTACAAATTTTTTCTTTGTCTGTAAATAACTATCATTACAGAGAGATACAAAGGCAAAATCTAAACTTTAAGTATTTGGAAAGCTATATAGAATACTTTAAGACAGTACTAAATAGTACTGCCTTCATGCCCAAAGAGTAGAAATGTGATCTATGGTAGACTGCTCTGGTAACATGATCAGCCTTATGACACCTAATAAAGCTGAGTCTGAAAATTATTTGTAAACTGTATGATCCAATAGCATTTCTTCTGTTTGCATCCTTACATCTTTAATGGTTAATCCCAAAGAATTCTGAGCACAGGCAAAAGCCAGTAAATATATTATGTGAATCAATATCAGTATCCTGCTGGTAACCTAAAACTAAGGCTCCCTCTGTGCTGACATAAACTCATATGAACACAGTAAGCTCATTTTCATTAAACTATTCCTTCATATGTATAATGCATTTTATTTTAAGGCAGGCATGATCTAGCTAAAACACAGGCTAGGTAATACTTATAGAATATCCCCCTTTTATCTCTTAGAAGATTTTTGGATTTTTTAATGAACATAACAAAAAGAAGTCATAGTTACACCTGAAATACCTGGAATCAAGCTATTTTGTTGAAGAAGCTTTTAGGAACAAACAGTAGCACAGGCTAAGGTCAGAGCAGGCTTTACAAGTTATTAAAGCAAGTCGTCACTGACTTCTGTGTCATAATAGAGCTCCCCCTGATAGAAACCCCTATTAAAATACATTTCCCAACCATTCAGTCAAATGTCTCTGAAATCCCACCATGTGTGTGTTCTCATTGATTAGAGCAATGCTAAAGATGTATTGATTATAAATTTGTAGCTTGAAGGTTAAATGTTGATGCCTAAGCAAGGGAATGAGATCAGTTAGGCTGTAACAAATGACTCCAGCAGCTTGGTCAGCTTGAGAAGCCAGAAGATGGTCTGGCATCAGTTTCAGAGGGACTACAATTGCAGATGGTGGGATTACCCAGGGACTCCTGACCATATAGAAGTGGCTTAGAAGGGAGATTAAAAAATAAAATTAACTGGGAACTACGATGTGCCAAGTATAGCATAAGGCAGCCTTATCTCACTTAATTTTTAAAAGATAAATGATCTTTTCCAGACTATTCCCGTTGGATGTAAGGCCAATGATAGGAAAATGGACAAACTATGTTTGTATTGCATTGTTTTGTTGCTTTCCAATAAGAGGTCAGTGACATGTATCCAAAATATCTCTGCTCAATGTCAATTATAGACTTGCAATGGTAAAATTATCAGCAGATTTGCATCATCTTTGAAAACAGTTCCTGATCCCTGGGCTGTGGATACCTGAGGGGCAGTGGAAACACAGCAAACAGTTTTGGTTCTGTATTGCCTTATGAACATCAAACAGTCTGACAAACAAGTTGCTTAAAACTTTTTTTTTTTAAATAAATTTATTTATTTATTTTTGGTTGTGTTGGGTCTTCGTTGCTGCACACGGACTTTTCTCTAGTCGCGGCGAGTGGAGGCTACACTTCGTTGCAGTGCACAGGCTTCTCATTGCAGTGGCTTCTCTTGGGTGGAGCACAGGCTCTAGGCATGTGGGCTTCAGTAGCTGTGGCACATGGGCTCAGTAGTTGTGGCTCGTGGGCTCTAGAGCACAGGCTCAGTAGTTGTGGTGCACGGGCTTAGTTGCTTCGCAGCATGTGGGATCTTCCCCGACCAGGGCTCAAACCCGTGTCCCTTGCCTGGGCAGGCGGATTTTTAACCACTGCACCACCAGGGAAGTTCTCCTAACACATGTTTTTAAACATAATCTTACAGATGTCAATGTATGCTCTAATAGTTAATAAAATGAAATTTTTACTTTAAAGAGATGCTGAATTTAAAGTAACTTTTGGTCATATGTTTTCTCATGTAGAGGATCTGGTAAATGGTTTGAGGTTAAAAGAGTCTGCAGTACTTGAAAAGTATGAAACCACTGCTCTTCAGTTGGAATGAAGGCTAGGATAGAGCACAGGAGGATCCCATTAGTTTATGTAAGACTGAGATAAAGATCATTTAAAGTGCATGGAAGATCACTGTACCTTCAAGCCCAAAATTAGAATTCTTAACTACATTTTGCATCTCAACAGGGGTGAAATGAATTTAACTTCCGGCAATTGATGCTTTTTTTTGGTAGACCTTTCTGATAATTATAAGAAAGCACTAAGTCTAGCAAGTCACTGAAAAAGGTCAGATGTGAAAGTTTACAAACACCCAAGTGATCAATGGTTACAAAATCCAGTTGGAGACTGACTCTCATGGCTACAGGGAATAGGTTATTAAAATCATGGAGCTAAGATTTACTGCTGAACTGAGAAATTGGAAAATAATCACTTAAACACTGAAGTTAACAGTTATCAAGAGAATAACAGAGAGTACAGGTGGGAGAAAGAGAGGCATCAAAAAGAATATAAAACCAAATCAGAGCTTCCCTGGTGGCGCAGTGGTTGAGAGTCCGCCTGCCGATGCAGGGGACACGGGTTCGTGCCCTGGTCCGGGAAGATCCCACATGCCGCGGAGTGGCTGGGCCCGTAAGCCATGGGCCTGCGCGTTCGGAGCCTGTGCTGCGCAACGGGAGAGGCCACAACAGTGAGAGGCCCGCGTACCGCAAAACAACAACAAAAAATCAATTTGTACACCCATTTCAAACAATTGAAAGATAAGGTTTGAAGTTTTACTACTCACTACAACGGTTTTATTTAGGAATTTAGTAAGATATATGGTATGTTATTAACAAAAAAATATAAGAAATACTCATTAATCACAACAAACAAGAAAAAAGTCCTACCATTTTTGAAACCATGTACTGATTAGAAACAGAACGTGACTTGCGTTATCAAGACTTGAAGGTCTTTTTTTTAAATACTAAATTTTTCAGAGGTTTAAAGCCAGCTACAGAGATTGGTCTATGAATGCATAGGGTCCTACTCACATGCATATATGATGCTTTTTTAGTTCTTTCAGAGGATTTTAGATGTCCTACATTGTCATCAATCCTATTATTTATTCTATCAAAAATGACTCTTGGGCTTCCCTGGTGGCACAGTGGTTGAGAGTCTGCCTGCCAGCGCAGGGGACACGGGTTCGAGCCCTGCTCTGGGAAGATCCCACATGGCACGGAGCGGCTGGGCCCGTGCGCCACAGCTACTGAGCCTGCGCGTCTGGAGCTTGTGCTCCACAATGAGAGGCCGCGACAGTGAGAGGCCCGCGCATGGCGACGAAGAGTGGCCCCGTTCACCGCAAATAGAGAGAGCCCTCGCACAGAAACGAAGACCCAACACAGCCAAAAATAAATAAATTTTAAAAAGACTCTTTTTTTCCATCCATCCCATTTTTATTCATTCTAACTCCCACTCCTGTAGATCCTGTACCTCTTCACAGCATCAATCTGGTAGAGTTTATTTACTGCTCTGACTTCTGCATTTTCTCCCTTCATAGTCACTTTGTTCTTCAAAATCTTATCATTTCCATCTGGTTAGAAATTCCTTGAAGGCAGAGACCAGCACACAGCACATAAAAGTTACTTGGAAATTTTGAATGCAATCTGGAATTAGATATATGGATGGATGGATGGATGGAAGGATGCATGAAGGATGGACAGACAGATGAAGAGAGCGTTGACACCCTCATTTAAGAAAAATTTGAAATACCAGAAAAGATTGTTTGTAGTCATCAGCAAGGACCCCCCCAAAGTGTAACCTTCAGCCTCACAGGAGGCTGCATGAGTAGGACGTAACTTCAGGCTAGGTGGCTGAGACAGACTTTGTAGGAGGTGAAAAATAGAGGCAGTCAGCTGACAACACTCCACATAGTTGGACAACATGTCCTACCTTGAAGAGGCACTGGGAGGTGCAGCTCATGTCTTCCACACTAATCAACTTTTTTTTAATTGTGAAAGAAAACACATAACACTGATTTACCCTCAACAATTTTCAAGCATACAGTACAGTACTGTTAACTCTGTGCACAGTATTGTACAACAGATCTCTAGAACTTTTTCATCTTGCATGACCCAAACTCTATACCCATTGAACAACTGTTTCCCTTTCCCCCATACCCTAGCAATCAACATTCTACTTTGTTTCAATGAGTTTATTTTAGATATCTTAAAGAAGTGCAATCATGCATTATTTGTCTTTCTGTGATTGAGTTTTTTACTTAGTATAATGTTTGCAGGTTTCGTCCATCATGTAGCATATGCCAGGAATTATTTTTTTCAGGCTGAATAACATTCTACTGTATTTATATACCACATTTTCTTTATACATTCATCCATCAATGCACTTTTGGGTTGCTTCCACATCTTACCTGTTATGGATAATGCTACATGAATATGGGTGAACAAATATCCCTTCAGAATTCTGTTTTTAATCCTTTTGGATACATACCGAGAAGTGGGATCATATGGTAGTTTTATTTTTTGAGGAAACTCCATACTCTTTTCCATAGTGGCTACACCATTTTACAATCCCTCCAACAGTGCACAATTCCAATTTCTCCACGTCCTCAATGAAACTTCTTTTTTTAAACCAGTGGCAATACTGATGGGTGTAAGGTGATATCTCATTGTGGTTTTGATTTGCATTTCCCTAGTGATTAGTGATGTTCAACATTTTTTCATATTTTTTTGGCCGTTTATCCTTTTTGGAGAAACATCTATTAAAATTTTTTGGCAATTTTTAAATCAGATTATTTGGTTTTCTGTTGTTGATTTGCAGAAGTTTTGAACATATATTCTGGATATTAACACCTTATCTGGTAGATGGTCTGTGAATACTTTCTCCCATTTTTTAGGCTGACTTTTCACTCTGTTGATTACTTCATTTGCTGTGCAAAAATTATGAATTTTGATGTAGTCCCATTTGTCTATTTTTGCTTTTGTTGTCTGTACTTTTTGGAGTAATAGCTCAGAAACCATTGCACACTCCAATGTCATGAAGGTTTTCTCCTATTTTTCTTCAAGGAGTTTTATAGTTTCAAATCTTACATTCAATTCTTACGGTCTTCAGTTGATTTAGGGTTCATTTTTTTATACAGTGTAAGATAAAAGCCCTTCATTTTTTTTGCATGTTTACCCAGTTTTCCCAACACCATTTGTTGAAAAGACTATCCTTTCCCAATTGTTTAGTCAATGGCAGCATTTTCAAAGCTCGCTTGATATAAGGGTTGCTTTCTGAGCTGTCTTTTCTGTTCCTTTGGTCTATTTATCTGTCTATATGCCAGTATTATACTGGTTTGATTACTGTAGCTTTGTACAATATGTTTTGGAATCAGGAAGTAGGAGGCCTCCAGCTTTGTTCTTTCTCAAGATTCTTTTGGCTATTTGGGATCCTTTGAGATTTCATATAAATTTTAGGATTTTTTTTTCTATTTCTGCACAAAATGCCAATGAACTCTGTTTTTATTGACATTTTTTTTAGAGCAGTTTTAGCTTCACAGCAAAATTAAGAGGATGATACAGAGGTTTCCCATATATCTCCTGCTTCCAAACATGTATACCCTCCCCTATTATCAAAATCTCTTACCAAAGGATACATTTATTATAATTGATAGACCTATGATGATACACCATAATCACCCAAAGTCCATAGTTTATCTTATTTACTTGGTGTTATACATTCTGTGAGCTTGGACAAATATATGACACGTATCCATCAAATCCTGACTAATACATTACCTCTCTAATGTGAAATGCCCCAAATTATAGAAAAAATAATTATAATCAATGACTATAGAATTTAAAGCATGTTTGATGGGGAAGCGATATACAGTAGAGATATGGGGTGACAGTAATGTTCTATTTCCTGACAAGAGTTGTGGATACGGGAGGGTTTATTTGACAATATGATTTGTTAAAATGTTTTGAGTCATTTTCTCTATGTTGTTTCAAGGAAAAAAACTTATAAAAATAAGCAAAAAAAAATTCAACAGACGGACAGTAAACCAAGATGTCCTTAATTCATACTCCTCTGTAGTAGAAAATTAAAATTAGTATGGTTTCCACTAAGTATAAATTTGTAAGTGATTGGAAATTTCTTTGCCAATGTGAAATTATTTCTGGGAGTTTAGAATTGGGATTTTAGCATAAATATATCCCTACATTATTCCTAAACCAAGATTATAATCAAAAGCCACAGACAAAACACATAGACATTAGGTTTATAGCTAATCTCAGTGGTCAATGGAGGAAGACCCCAATAGGCCCTACCTGATGTATCCGAACAAAGCTGACTCTTTTTTTTTACTAATAATGGATCAACAAAACCAAGTAACACATCTGGAGGAATTTGAAATGCAGAATGAACAAACCTAGAAGCCAGGATATGTTTAAAAGCAAATATAAATATTCAATACATTCTGGGTTTGCACTATGAATGAATGGAGTTTCCAAAAGATGAAAACATCCCAGAGTATTGCTCTTCTTAATCCTTAAGCCAGCTCTGAATAACTCAAAAGTTGCTTATAGCTATGGGGTAGTGTTCCTTAGATGTACTTAGCTCACTTTACATATTTTAAAAATGTATTTTTAATCCACATATCGTAGAATGGCACATAAGAACCAGGTATGGCTTTGTTTACTTTTTGTCTTCTAATATTTTAAGCATTGAAATATAGTTGATTTCCAATACTGTGTTAGTTTTAGGTGTACAACAAAGTGATTCAGTTATACATATATACATTTTTTTCAGATTCTTTTCCATTATAGGTTATTACAAGATATTGAATATAGTTCCCTGTGCTATACAGTAAATCCTTTTGCTTATCTATTTTAGATATAGTAGTATGTATCTGTTGATCCCGAACTCCTAATTTATATATCCCCCTCCCCATTCCCCTTTGGTAACCATAAGATTGTTTCCTATGTCTGTGAGTCTGTTTATGATTTGTAAACAAGTTCATTTGTATTTATTTTTTAGATTCCACATGTAAGTGATATATTTGTCTTCCTCTGTCTGAATTATTTCTCTCTTTATGATAACCTCTAGGTTCATCCATATTGCTGCAAATGACAATATTTCATTCTTTTTTATGGCTGAGTAATATTCCACTACAAACACAGACACAGACACACAGACAGACAGACAGACAGACACACACACACACACACACACGTATATGCCACATTTTCTTTACCCATTCATCTGTTGATAGATACTTAGGTTGCTTCCATATCTTGGCTATTGTAAACAGTGCTGCTATGAACATTGGGGTGCATATATCTTTTTGAATTAGAGTTTTCATCTTTTCTGGATATATGCCCAGGAGTGGGATTGCTGGATCATATGGTAACTCTACTTTTAGCTTTTTAAGGAACATTCATACTGGTTTCCATAATGGCTGTACCAATTTACATTCCCACCAACAGTGTAGGAGGGTTCCCTTTTCTCCACACTTTCCCCAGCATTTATTATTTGTAGACTTTTTGATGATAGCCATTCTGACCCGTGTGAGGTGACACCTCACTATAGTTTTGATTTGCATTTCTCTAATAATTAGCAATGTTGAGCATCTTTTCATGTGCCTGTTGGCCATTTGTATGCCTTCTTTGGAGAAATGTCTTTTTAGGTCTTCTGCCCATTTTTGATTGCGTTGTTTTTTGTTATTGAGCTGTATGAGCTGTTTGTATATTTTGGAAATAAACCCTTTGCTGGTCACATCGTTTACAAATATTTTCTCCCAGTCCGTAGGTTGTTTTTTCATTTGGTTGATGGTTTCCTTTGCTGTGCAAAAGCTTGTAAGTTTGATTACGTCCCATTTGTTTATTTTTGCTTTTATTTCTTTGCCTTGGGAGACTGACCTAAGAAAATAATGCTGTGATTTATGTCCTAGAATGTTTTACCTATGTTCTCTTCTAGGAGTTTTATGGCATAGTGTCTTATACTTAAGTTTTTAAACCATTTTAAGTTTATTTCTGTATATGATGTGAGGGAGTGTTCTAACTTCATTGATTTACATGAGGCTGTCCAGCTTTCCCAATATCACTTGCTGAAGAGACTTTTTCTCCATTGTATATTCTTGCCACCTCTGTTGAAGATAAACTGACTATAGGCGTGTAGGTTTATTTCTGGGCTCTCCATTCTGTTCCATTGATCTATATGTCTGTTTTTGTGCGAATACCACATTGTTTTGATTACTGTGTAGTATCCTCTGAAGTCTTGGGAGGTTATGCCTCCAGCTTAGTTCTTTTTCCTCAGGATTGTTTTGGCAATTCTGGGTCTTTTATGGTTCCATATGAATTTTAGGATTATTTGTTCTAGTTCTATGAAAAATGTCATGGGTAATTTGATAAAATCACATTAAATCTGTAGATTGCTTTTGGTATTATGGCCATTGTAACAATATTAATTCTTCCAATCCAAGAGCATGGGATATCTTTCCATTTCTTTGAATCAATTTCCTTTATCAATGTTTTATAGTTCTCAGTGTATAAGTCTTTCACCTCCTTGGTTAGGTTTATTCCTATCCTAAGTTGTTTTTTTGGTCAATCTTAAATGGATTATTTTAGTTTCTCTTAAATGGATTATTTTACTTTCTCTTTTTGATATTTCACTGTTAGTGTAAAGAAATGCTACAGATTTCTGTATATTAATCTTGTATTCTGCTATGTTGCTGAATTCATTTATTAGTTCTAATAGTTTTTGTGTGGAGTCTTTAGGGTTTTCTATATAAAGTACCCTGTCATCTGCATGTAATGACAATTTTACCTCTTCCCTTCCAATTTGGATGTCTTTTATTTCTTTTTCTTGTCTGACTTCTGTGGCTAGGACATGTAATACTATGTTGAATAGAAGTGTTGAAAGTGAGCATCCTTGTCTGTTCCAGAATTTGGTCAGAAGACTTTCAGCTTTTCAACTTTGAGTATTATATTAGCTGTGAGTTTGTCATAAATGGCTTATATTCTGTTGAGATATACTCCTTATATACCCACTTTGGTAAGTTTTTATCATGAATTGATGTTGATTTTTATCAAATAGTTTGTCTACATCTAGTGAGATGATCATGTGGTTTCTGTCTTTTCTTCTGTTGATGTGGTGTATCACATTAATTGATTTGCATATGTTGAACCATCCTTGTGACTCTGGGATGAAGCCAACTTGATCATGCTTTATGATCCTTTTTATGTGTTATTGGATTTGGTTTGCTAATATTTTGTTGAGGATTTCTGCATCTATATTTATCAAAGATATTGGCCTGTAATTTCCTTTTTTTGTAATGTCTTTGTCTGGTTTGGTATTAGGGCGATGGTGGCTTTATAGAATGATTATGGGAATGTTCTCTCCTCTTCAATCTTTTGAAATAGTTTGAGAAGGACAGGTATAAGTTTTTCTTTGTATGTTTGATAGAATTCCCCAGTGCAGCCATAGACTCCTGGACTTTTGTTTGTAGGGAGTTTTTTTAAATTACAGATTCTATTTCACTTCTAGTGATCAGTCTGTTCAAATTATTTGTTTCTTCTTGACTCAGTTTTGGCAGACTTTATGTTTCTAGAAACTTGTACATTTCTTCTAGGTTGTTCATTTTGTCCAGTTATTGGATTTCTGTGGTATCAGTTATTATTTCTCCTTTTTAATTTCTTATTTTATTTGGTTCCTCTTTCCTTCTTGGTGAGCTTGGGTAGAGGTCTGTCAATTTTATTTATCCCTTAAAAAAACCAACTCTTGGATTTATTGATTTTTCTATTGTTTTTATCTCTAATTTATTTCTTCTCTGATCTTTGTTATTTCTTTCCTTCTGCTGAATTTGGGTTTTGTTTGTTCTTATTTTTCTAATTATTTTAGGTGGCAGGTTAGGTTATTTATTTGAAATTTTTCTTGTTTTTTGAAGAAGGCCTGTATTGCTATGGACTTCCCTCTTAGAACTGGTTTTTGCTGTGTTCCATAGATTTTGTGAGGTTGTGTTTTCAATGTCATTTGTCTCCAGATATTTTCTGATTTCCTCATTGACCCATTTATTTTATAGTAGCATGTTGTTTAGTCTCCCATAATCTTTTTCTCGTTTTTCTTTCTGTGGTTGATTTCTAGTTTCATACCATTGTGGTCAGAAAAGATGCTTGAAATAATTTCTATGCTCTTAAATTTGTTAAGGCTTGTTTTATGTCCTACTATGTGGTCTATCCTAAAGAATATTCCATGCATGTTTGAAAAGAAGGTGTATTCTGGGGTTTTTGGAATATAGTGTCCTGTAGATATCAATTAAGATCAACTGTGTATTGTGTCATTTAGGATCTCTGTTGCTTTATTGATCTGTCTGCAAAATCTGTCCATTGATGTCAGTGGGGTGTTAAAGTCTCCTATTATTTTCTTCCTGCCAATTTCTCTCTTTGTGTCTGTTAGCATTTGCTTTACGTATTTAGTTGCTCCTATATTGGGTGCATATATGTTAACAAGTATAATATTATCTTCTTGTATTGATCCCTTTATCATTATATACTATCCTTCTTTGTCTTTCTTTATGGATCTCTTCCTTTGTGGACTTTGTTTTAAAGTCTATTTTGTCTGATATGAGTATTGCTGCCCCTGCTGTCTTGTCATTTCCATTTGTATGAAATATCTTTTTCTATCCACTCACTTTCGATCTGTGTGTCACTTCTGCCCTACAGTGGGTCTCTTGTAGACAGCATATTGTAGGTTCTTATTTTTTATCCAATCTGCCACTGTCTTTTTATCAGAACATTTAGTCCATCGACATTTAAAGTAATTATTGATAAGTATGTATTTACTGCCACTTTAAATCTTGTTTTCCAGGTGATTTTGTAGTTTGTTCCTTTCTTCTTTTGTTTTTTCTTTTGTGGTTTGATGGTTTTCTTTTCTATCAATATTATGCTTGCATTCCTTTCTTTTTAGTTTTTGTGAATCTATTTTATGTTTTTGATTTGTGATTACCCTGATTTTCAAGTATGTTAACCCATAACTATATCTACTTGCTTTAAACTGGTAATCATATAAGTTCCAACACATTCTAAAACATCTACATTTTTTACACTCCCCCCTGACATTTTGTGATTTTGCTGTCCTATTTCACATCGTTATGTTTATCCTTTTGCTGTTCATTGTAGTTATAATTCCTTTTACAAAAATTTTTTTATTTTGTTTTTAAATCCACACACTGGCTTATTAAAGTGATCTTCATTTTTTAATATATTTGCCTTTACTATTGTGTTTTTCCCTTTCCTATAGATTTCTGCTTCCTTACTATTTAAAGAAGACCTTTCAATATTTCTTTTAGGACAGGTTTAGTATTTCTGCATCCTTTTAGTTTTTGCTTATCTGAGAAATTCGTATTCTCTCTTACTACTCTTAATGATCATATTTCTTGGTAGAGTATCCTACGTGGCAGTTTCTTCTCTTTAAGGACTTTGAATATATCATGCCACTCCTTTCTGGCCTACAAAATTTCTGCAGAGAAACCAGCTGATAGCCTTATGGGGGTTCCCTTGTAACTGACTCTTCTCTTGCCATCTTCAGAATCCTCTCTTTATCTTTAACTTTTGCCATTTTAATTTGGTATGTCTTGGTGTGGATGTGTTTGAGTTCATTTTGTTTGGGACCCTCTGTGCTTTCTGTACCTGGATATCTGTTTCCTTCCCTTAGGTTTAGGAAGGTTTCTGACATAATTTCTTCAAGTACATTTTCAATCCCCCTTTCTCTTTTTTGTTCTTCTGGGATCCCTATTATGCATAGGTTGGCACGCTTAATACTATCCCATAGCTCTCATATGTTGCTTTCATTTTTAAAAAATCTGTCTTTCTGTCTGTTCTGATTGGGTGATTTCCATTATTCTATCTTCCAGACGAGTTATTCATTCTTCTTCATTATTTAATTTCCTATTGATTGCCTTTAGCTTGGTTTTTAATCTCTGCAATTGACTTGACTAATTTTGATTGGTTCCTCTTTATGGTTTCTAGTTCCTTGTTCCAGTGATCTGCATTTTTCTTTCTTTTTTTTTTTTTTTGCCATGCTGCATGGCTTGTGGGATCTTAGTTCCCCAAGGATTTAACATGGGCCCCGGCAGTGAGAGCGCTGAATACAAGTCCCAACCACTGGACCGCCAGGGAATTCCCTGATCTGCGTTGCTATCAAGAGTTTTTCTTAATCCCTTTAGCATTTTTATTACCTCCTTTTTGAACTCAGAGTATGGTATACTGGAGAGGTCTGTTTCATTGTTTGTTCTTTCAGGGTACTTCTCTTGTTCTTTTAATTGGGAGTAGTTCCTCTGCTTTTTCATTTTATTGAACTTTCTCTGACTCTATGAATTGAGGAGAAACAATTACCTACTATGGTCTTGAAGGGCTGTTTTTATGTGGGAGCATCCCTGTGTAGACTGTGTGAGTCCAATATTTTTGGTGAGAGGGTTGTTTTTGGTATGGATGCCTGCCATGTCTTTCCTCAGAGTGTGCTGGCCATTGTCCCCTTGATAGGGGGTGTGTTTGGCTTTTGTGGTATCTGCACTGGATGTTGGGCAGGGCATCCTCTTTGGTCTGTGGCTGTCAGAGTCTTATTGGGGGCAGGGTCTGCTCCCCAGTTTTTGAAGTAGAAGCCCCCAGATCTACTTCTAAGCTGTGGTGTGAGGTAGGCAGGACCACAGTGCTCCTGTTGGGAAAGGAGCCACTGTGTATTCCTTCCCAGGAGCTGTCCACTGGGGACATGTGATTCTGTGATATCATCCACCACCCAGTGTGTGTGTCCACAAGGTCTGCTGCTGCTGGCACCGCCCCTGGACCTGCCCACACTGTGGGAGCCCTGATAATTGGCTTAGCTGTCAGTTCCACTTCCAGTGTATATGGGCACCCAAAGCCCACCACTGCCACAGCTGCACCTCATTGGGAGCATGCTGAGAATGGCACTTCTGTGGCAGACCCGCACTCTATCTGGTGTGCACCAGCAATGGTGGCCCAGACCACACACTAGGCCGTTCAGGTTGTCTCCATGCAGCCAAACCGAGTCCTCTCCACAGATCTGTCCTTTGAAGCCTGAGGTTCAGCACCCAGCTGCTGTGTGCACCAGCAGGCACATGTCTTGGCCTGGGAAGAGTGACAACGATGTGGCAGCCATCAGTGCTGATCCCTCTCTATCCCACCTGCCAGCAAGCTAGCACCTGCACATTCCTCTCGAGCAAAGCCCAGGCCACTCCATTTCCCTATCTGTTCCAGCAGACCTCCTAGCCAGCAAAGGGGGTCCCAGGGTGATGGAACCTTTCCTCTTTTGGAGCTCCCTCCAGGGGCACAGGTCCCATCCTGATACCTTTTTTTTCTTCTTTTTCCTTTTGTCCTACCCAGTTATGTGGGCATCTTTCTTGTAGCTTTGGTTGTATAAGAGATCTTCTGCCAGCTTTCAGTTGGTATTCTGTGAGAATTGTTCCACATGTAGATGTATTTTTGATGTGTTTGTGGGGGGAGATGAGCTCCACCTCCTTATACTCTGCCATCTTGACCTCCTCCCCAGGAACTAGATATTACTTTACCTACATTACAGTTACTATGCTGTTGCCCACCTGAGTGCATTCCAAGTGGTTTAAATCTGGGTCTGATTCATTTTCTGCTGGTCTGCTCTATGTGATGCAGGCTCCTCCTCTTTCAAAAACAGTAAAGTATCTAGAAGAGGAATGCTTAAAATACTTTAATAAATACTAGAATCCAATCCAATATACCCATATGCACCCTGCAGAAATACCATGGTATGCACTGACATTTTTTTTAATAGCATAATTTCTATTTGAGTGGCAATGCCTTATCATATTAATGAGACAAGCATAAGAAGGTTTATTATGCATCCAGAAGTTTTATGATTCTATAACAAGGATGACAAAATGTCTGCCATATAAGAAAACAGTAAATATAATTAAGAGCTTTACATTCTCAGTTTTAACGTCAGATTTACATATTTTAAAATATACTTCTCATAAACATAATATTCTACACTTTTATGATAAAGACTTTTAAGCACTGCTTTAACTTTAAAACCAGAACAGAATACTTAATTATCATATCAACAAATGAAGTCTAAATTATAATTTAATTATTTATCATTTAAACTCCCTATTAACATATTAAAATATATGTGCAAAGTTCCATTTACATGTGTTTTAAAGTCAGAAAAAATTTATATAATCCAGTACCTTAACACCAGCAACTCCAAAATGAACAAGATTGTGTCATATATTTTTTTAAGAAAAAGTCCAAGAATTCTGCTAAAATATATCTCACCCATGAATAGGGAAAGCACTAATGACATTAGTTTAGAGTGGGTAATTAAATTAGGCACAACCCAAGAGTTGTGTGGCAAGAAATTCATAGAGGAGACATTTTAGTGACAGCTTTGCTGTCAATGACACTGAAGCTACTGCACACCAGCCAACTGCGAATGTGCAGGGCCACTGCTCCTGATGGCATTAGAAATATAACTACTATGTCTTTGGAAACATGATCATGTATCATATGGAAAAGGGTCATATTCAGAATAGTTAGCTTCTAATGCTAATAAATCCTCCAATGTAAAAGGGAACTATAGAAAAATAGATAAATAGCATAGGACCCCGAAGAATCCTGACTATGCCAGGTATTAAGCCTTTGGTTACTAGGTCTTGAGTAGGTATGAAGTCCAGAGGGAGTGGGTAGACAGCCCAGGCATAAGGTGTG
The DNA here is from genome assembly GCF_949987515.2 of Delphinus delphis. Classification (NCBI taxonomy): domain Eukaryota; kingdom Metazoa; phylum Chordata; class Mammalia; order Artiodactyla; family Delphinidae; genus Delphinus; species Delphinus delphis. The sequence goes on from NC_082704.1 coordinate 96,182,847, forward strand.
GGCACTAAGGACAGAGGCTAGTTACCGACTAACAAAGAAGTATGTCAAGATTTTATCCACTGGCAAATATATATCATTTTGTGTCAGCTGAAAACCGTCCCTGAGTTTAGTTCACTGTCATCTACCAAACATTGCCTATATGATTCTTACTGTGCATCTCTAATTGGTCCCTCATTTGGAACATAATCCACTAAAACACTGAAGCCTTACTATATAAGTAATGGATTTTCACAACTCAAAAATAATTTTATACAAGTTTCTTAGTAAACTGGTCATGTAAAAGCAGTAAAAAATCTGGTTGATAAAGTTGGTTCTCATAGTGGTGCAGGTTACCAACACTGAAAGTACTATACATGTAAACCAAATTTAACAATTAAATAAACAGATGGAAAATGATGGATACAGGTCTCTCATTGTTGGACTGGGAGGTTACAGAAAAGCAATGGGGAAAGGTTAGAATGACTCGTGGTACTGGATTAGAATTGAAGATACCAGAAAGAACTCATGTTTTAGCTTAATACACATATATTTCCTTGCTCCGTCAGCTGAGAGGGCCTAGAAGCATTGACACACCAGTTGCAATAAGCACACCTGGCACCCATTCTCCAAAAAATAAAAACATTCTCAAACAAAAGGAACCAGGACTCCTTGGAGAAATGGCCAACTCTAGGCTTGGGACAAGAAATGTACACAGTGACTGTGGACCATATTGCAGTGATAGAAATTATAGAAATTCTCAGAAACAAACACGAAGATAAGGATGTGTCAAAGGGACAAAGGAATCAAAAAAATAAAGAGTTCTGAATAGACAAAGCTGGAACAATTTGAGCAAGAAAATACAGAAAGCAGTATAAAATTATAATCCAATGTATAAAATAAATATCCAAGAGTCCACAGTCAATGGACTATGGTCAGATAAATAAAGAAAGATCATAGTCAATGGTCAAATAAATAAGTAAACTAAAGAAAATAGACAAATCTCCTTTGCAGAACAATTTCAAATAATTTATGTGAATACTCAGGGCTCTCAAAGAGGTAGCACTTAAATCCCACTCCTTAACTGGAGGCAGAGTGTAATGACTTCATTCCAAAGAGTACAGTATAGAAAGTGAGGAAAAGTAACTCTGGTGGAGAAACCTGATAATATCTCAGGTAAGTGATCAATGTTAACACTGAGTCCTGCTGATAGCATGTTCCCTTGATATGATGGGATGATAATGGTATTTTATCTCAGTGGTCTTCTACACCAAAATCTATAACTCAAGTTTAATCATGAGAAACGCATTAGACAAAACCAAATTGAGGAATACTGTACAAAAGAGCTGACAAGTACTCCTCAAAACTGTCAAGGTCATCTCATCTAAAACAAGGTAAATCTGAGAAACTGTCATAACCAAGTGGAGTCTAAAGAGACATGATAACTAAATGTAATGTGGGATCCCAGTAAGGATCCTCAAAGAGTAAAATAACATTAGGGAAAAATCTGAGGAAATCTCGAAAAAGTAGAAACTTTAGTTAGCAATAATGTATCCATATACATTTATTAGTCATGACAAATGTACCATACTAATGTAATATGCTAACAATAGAGGAAACTAGGTGTGAGGGGTATAGGAACTCTCTGTACTATTTCTAAAACTTTTCTGCACATCTAAAGCTATTATAAAATTTTATTAAGATAAAAAAGTTAGAAGGAGGCAAAATGTTGTACTAGATATAATAACGTGATTTCAAATCTAGCTTCGCTCATCTAAGAGCTGGTTGAAAGTATAAGAGGTAAATAGTCTAATAATGTTTCTGTTTTCTCTGTAATTTGGGGACTATATGCTTTACAACGTGGAGTTATTTGAAGGGTAAAGTTAAGTAATACTTGCTTTTGTATTTCATTAGTTTATATACAAAGACAGAATTATGAGTAGCAGAAACAAAATCTACTCTAATGTTATAAAGATATGTATCAAGCCTAAAGAGTCCCAGAGCAACATCATTTCTAATGTCATTTTCTGCCAAAATGTTTAATCTAATCCCTCCTGATGGCATTTTCCCTTATCCAGTCTTTCTAGGTCCCCAAGCTTCACTAACTTTACTGAGAACCTGAATCACCCAGGGATATTTTTAAAATACAGATGCTGTTGATTCCTTAGATCTGGAGTAGGACCTGAAATTCTCTTTCAAACAAGCTCAAAGTCTCTCCTCAAACTAGCGATCTCAGCAGGCAAATTTACAGGTCCCACCAAAGACTTGCTAAACCAGGAGTTCAGGAGGTGGGACTCAGAAGCTGTTTTAACAAGCCCTCCAGGTAAGTCATATGCATGATAAAGTTTGAGAACCAGTGTTCTAGAGCAAGGGTTCTCAACTTTGGCTTTCCATTAGAAAAATCTGGGAAGCAGTTAAAACTTTCAGCACTCTCGGTCACCCTTCAGATCATTAATATCAGCATTTTGGGGTAGCAAGAAGACATTTGTAGTTTTTTTTTTTTTTGCAGTACGTGGGCCTCTCACTGTTGCGGCCTCTCCCATTGCAGAGCACAGGCTCCGGACGTGCAGGCTCAGCGGCCATGGCTCATGGGCCCAGCCTCTCCGCGGCATGTGGGATCTTCCCAGACTGGGGCACGAACCCACGTCCCCTGCATCGGCAGGCGGACTCTTAACCACTGCGCCACCAGGGAAGCCCGACATTTGTAGTTTTAAAATTCCCCAGGTGATTCCAATGTCCAGCCAAGCCAAAGTTGAGACCATTTCTCTAGAATGGGAAAACAGTTATTATCTGAACAACCATCCCATATATATGTTTTATATTATCTAGTCAAATAATCCAGAATTCTATCATTTACTTTAAATTTTATTTTCCAATAACTTATTTAGTTCTCTTAAAAAACACCTCAAATTTTTCTTTTGGTCTACATTTACTCACTCGAAACCTGGGTACTAAAATGTACGGATTATATAAGCTGTTTTCAATATAATGAATATATCTTAAAAGTCTGTGGGATGAAGAATATAATGAGTTGTAAACCTTCGTGTTCTTACCTCCCCTCTGCTAATTATGAACACTTGACTTGTGCTTGCATTTTAACATGGAGGCACTCCTAATTCAGGTTACCCTCATGGTACCTGAAACACACAGCTGAAATCAACTCTTGACTTTTCAAAATTGTGAAAACACCCTAGGTTTGGGGTTAATTATCAGAAAATATTATGCTTTCTTTGGAATTTTTAGAATTCTGCTAAAAATAATCACCCAGAGATATTACTTGAGTCCTTTGTAAGGTCTAACCAAAGTACCAGTCAGGCAGTGAACTTATTATAAAATAGGAGGAGGCAGAAAGACTTCATTCTGATCATTACACGCTCCTTCAGGATATAATGTTTCCTTCCCTTGTCTTTAGTGGAAACCACAGTGCAAAATCGGGGATTTCAACACTCTGGCATCTGTTAAACCATGTGATCTTGGTGCATTCCCAAATCAGATACATTTTTCCAACATAAAAACAAATTCTGAAACACAATGTAAATGATTTGGAGGTTATCCAAAGCACTCCTCACTCCCCATGAATTGCATTCCTACCTCTGCCCCTTCTTCCCTTCCTGCCCAAACTCTCTGTCCCTATGACACTGTCTCTTATAATCCAGGGTGGACCCAATAATACTCTCAATAGTAAAAAGCCCATATCTCTATAGTAGCCATTGAGATCATTCTGGAAAGCTGAAATCCTAATTCTATTACTAATGACAATATTAGAACATTGACTCAGTTATTACAACTAGCCAGGGACTGTTAATAGCACTTTTAAAGGAATTCTCATTAAATTTCACAATAGCCAATTGCTTAAATATATCCGCAGGATGCCTTATCTGTCTGCCACACAGAGCTATCCCTTACTCTCTTTCTCCCTGAACTCACTTATTTTCCTTTTTAGACTGTTATATCATATTATTTACCTATTTATTTGTTGTTGTTTTCTCTGTTATAGCCACTGGAACAGAAGCTCCATGAGGGCAGGGGCTCCTCTCTCTTGTTTATTGCCCTGACTTCAGTGCCAAAAAAACCAGCCAGGTCTATAGCAGTCAAGAATTAAAGATAGAAGGATGAAAGACAAGTATGAAAACTAGACCAAGAGAAACTGGAACTGAATAGGAAGTTACAAGAATGCACAGACTCTACATTGTTCACTTCATGCCATAGAAATTCAAACCAAGAAAAAGGAAATTAAAAAATTAAATGAATAAAGTATATATTTAAAGGATAAATAGCTGATTCAACTAGGCTCAAGCAACAACTTGAGAATATAGTAACACTTTGCCAAGAACATGAAGATCCACACCTAGACTGAAAGGCCTAGAAAACCAGTACCACATCATGAGGCAGGAAAAATAAGATTTTTTAGAAGCAATTGGTTGAACCTTCAGACAGTCCAAAATCCCAAGCCAAAAAACCACAAAGATACCCATCAGCAATAAAAGCTGACCCTGCAGGAATTCTCAGAGATAGAAGCATGCATGGCTTACAGAAGCAGAAGATTTCCTGAATGCTTAATGACAAAGAGGAAGAGATGGAAGTGGCCATGTCGAAAAGTAACTCCATGGAACAGGAAATCTCTGAAACCAAGATGTTCAGGAAAGACCTGGAAGCTCAGCTTGAGGATACTTTTGTTGAGGCTTCACAGGAACACAAGCCTCATGAAAGCAGAGAGAACCTCTCTAAACAAACAGAAAGTGAGCTTGAGGTCCCCCTAACGAGCCAAGGAGGTTAAATTCCAGGTTCCACTTCAGAATACCAGCAAGAGATTTCTGAAATAAAATCTGAACTTGAGGAGAAAGTCTTGTTTTATATAAAGGAATGTGTTGGACATGAAATGTTCTATGTCTTAGAAGCCAAAAAAAACAAAAAACAAAAAACCCACAAAAACCAAACAAGCAAAAAATGCAAAAAAACAAGGTGTGTGATTCAGAGAGCCATCAGCTTATCCTGCAGGAAAAAAAAAAAAAAAAAATTAAAAGAGAAATAACAAAAGTAAAAACAAGAATGTCATAATGAAATGGAAGAGGCAGAAGACACAGTGAAAGATGTATTTTTGAAAAAGAAAGTGTAATGAGGTGCGAAGAAAACAAGAAATTACTGGTGAAAATGAAAGGCTTTGACCTGTTGCGGATAACCTAAGAGCTCAAAATACGCAATATGAAGTTGAGGTTATGGATTTGGCAGCTACAAGTAGGCGGCCTGCTGGGAAGCTTAGATTGCAGAAACCATGAATTGGATCAGCAATGAGAAAGATGTCCAGCAGTATTTTGAAGCTCTTGTTTCTAAAATGACCAAAGAGTTTGAAACCGAAAAGGTCTAGTTTGGCATCATGAATGCTGGATCCACTTTGGAAAGGCCATCATAGTAAGAAGCTGAGCATGTCTGCAGGGCTTTCAGTCTGCTTTTGAGGTAAGCAACCAGGCCAAGGAACTTGTTCAAAATTAACTGAGAAACTTTTAAATACAAACCTCTCTTCTGGAAGCAAACTAAAGGATTCTGAAGCAACAAGGAGAGAATTATTAGATGATATGGAAATTTTGAATAAAACGAGATAAATTTAGAATAAATACAGAACTCAAAACTCTAGATTCTTGTGATTCTATTTTTAACTATTTCAACACTGCATCTCCTGCACTGATTTGAAACTTAGAACTAGCTGAGCTAGTAAGAAACACAAACTCCAAACCCGGAAGTGTCCCCATCAATTTTCATGCCCATAAGCCCAGAACAGCAAGAAGACATGTCTCAGCTGCAGCAAAGGCCAGCTGCTGTGCCACTGTCACCACACAGGCCGTCTTATTGGTTGAACCAAAGCCAAAAGGTCATTGATTTAGCATCAAGTTGTTTTCCAGTCCTACTTGCTGTAGCCATTGCACCTCACTCATGGTTGGACTAATTTAACAAGGCTATCGCTTGGAGGTGTGTATCCCACAAAGACAGTGCTCCCAAGGTCTGTACAACCTCTAGGCAGTCCCAGGGGCCTCTTAAAGTAGATGTGCAGAAAGGCCTAGGAACACCCTACAAAGTTTACCTTAAGGTGCAAAACATACCAGTGTGGAGAAAGGATGACAAAGATTTATGTATTGGTATATAACTGTCTACTCTTTGTATGATTTGCCTGAAGGAAAACCCACCCAGCCTGGAGTTATTGTGAGCCAATCTTGCATCTTAGAGGTGAGGATTTTTTGATGAGCTTTATCCTCGCTTTAGCTGTTATACGTGATCCGAGCTGATATTCCTTGTATATTCAGGGTGACAGCTTCTCTCTTAAGTACAACTTAAAGACTAGTTCTTTACTAATTCTAACAGAAAATGAGAAAGAAAAGAGGAAATTGGCTAGGTTTCTAGAAGGACTCCAATCTATCCTACATAGAAACAGACTGAAAAATCATGTTGTGCATATTCCACTAGAAGCCTATGACAGTATACTGTCTCTTATTAAAGCAATTCTGACACCTGTTATGGAAAATCATCTAAGATTGCAGTCGGTTTAAAGCTAAGTGTGTACATAATAGAGATTACCTGTGATGTGATCATTCAAGCTACTGTTTGTAAGAAAGTGTACCATACTGAACTTTCTCTCCCCAAAAAGAAAACTACAACGCTTTTCTGTTATTGGAATAGCTTTGTTGCTAGGACTGTTGACTTTTAAAAAATGCACAACGTGAGAGCTGTGAGTTAAGTTTTATTTGGGGCAAAATGAGGGCTGCAGCCCAGGAGGCGAAGGGAGGGGCCAGGATATATAGGAGTTTTGCAATAAAGAGCACGTAATTGGGAAGGTCAAACGATTACTGTTAAATAAAGAAAACCAGATATCTCAAGTTAAGGAATTTAGCGCTTTTCTATGTATGGGAAGATGCAAGGGCCTGGACTCACTGAAATCATTTCTCTGATATGCACCTTAGCTATCTAGGGCCTGTATTTTCACACCCTGAGTTTCCTCAGGGCTCACTGCAGGGAGTGGCTGCAGTCTGATGGTTGCTAGATGGCAGGTATTCTTTTCAGCCCTGAGTTTCCTCAGGGCTCACCAGCTCACGTTGGAGGGTTGCAATCATTGGTGACTGTGACATCCTTTGTTTATTGATATGGCAGGAAATATTCCATTTATAAATATTCCATTTATCAGGACCATGCTCCATTTTATCCATACTCTTCCTTTGAGGCAGTGGAAGGGAGTCTGACATCAAGCTTCCAGAAATAAAGGGCTGCCTAGACATCCTAAGTTCAACACATAGGAAGAGTTCTTCAACCTGTCTGCTTGTAGCAGTGAAATGCCTGATCTTTCGCTACGAAATCCATAGAACTAAACCTTCTCACAGACAGTTCAATGAAACTGTGGCTCCAGGAACTGTACAGTGCATGACAATGTTCAAGGAAAAGCTCTGTGTTGGCTACTCTTCTGGGTTCTCTCTGTTGAGTATCCATGAAGATGGGCAATGTCTAAGCCTGGTAAATTCCAGCAGCCCCTCAGTTATGTTCCTCTCACTGTAATCTTTTGATGACATTTGTTCTGTGGAGCTCAATAATGAGGAATACCTGTTTTGCTTTAGCCATATGGGATTGCACATAGACTCACATCAAAGGTCAAGCATGCAGGAGCTAATATGGCCCTCAAACTATAGTTACTTATAGTTACTGCTCTCTCCGTGTCACAGTATACAGTGAGTGTGATATCAATACACCTTAATGATGATGTTAAGACTATGGAATGGGTCCAAATAACTGGTCTGAGAAAGATAAGACCACTAAACTCTTTATGTACCATCAAACCTCCTCAACTGTGAGCTTCCATGCTTAATCTACTTTAACAACAAGTCCTCTGAAGATGTTAAGGGTGTCAGATACTTGCAAAAGTTCCAGAGCAAGAGAGATTACAATGTGGGTGAGCAATGCCTAGAGACCCAAAATGAGCTCCAAAACTATATCAACCTAGCCAATTTCAAATAAATGACTCACATGCGGCCTAGAGATGGAATGCAAGTCCTCATGCCTCTCATTCTGAATGTTTTGCTTCCCTCACTGGAGGAAAGGCTAGGTCCTGCTCCAGCCAATCTTTCTCAGTAGGCTCAGTCCAGAAAAAAACAAGATGTACATTTCAAGGTTCTCATTGAATGGTTCAGAGATGGGAGTGTCCACACCTCTGAGAAGCAGTCTAATCCTGACCAGGAATTTGACGAAGAGCTTCATTCATATTCCAACAAACACTCAACTCCAACCTCAGCAGCCCACTGAGGTCCACCCTTCCCTAGAAGAGCCAGCTCCCACTAGAAGGCCTGCAGCAGTTGTCCTGTGACACCTGAAGCTTCTTGATCTATGGCCCCTCATGGCCAGGTCAGTGCCAAGGCTGATGCTGAACCTTTATTATTGTTTAAGGAAATGTGGAATTGATTTGTAAATATGAAAAGGAAGAAAATATTTATTATATTATTTTTATATAATATATAATATTTTTATATAATATATATATATATATATATAATATTTATATAATATAATATTTATTATATTATTGTAATGTAACACTGTTACGTTTGCCCTTAAAAGGCCACCATTCAGTCTACCTCCTATTCAGAACAAACTGAGATACCTATTAGGGCTTGTGCTCAACTATGCCTGTGGATGAGTCCACGTCTCATTTGAAGGAAACTTTTTTATATACAATGTGACCTCTCTGGATAATGCCTCAGACAATATAATTTTTCCTATTTTCTGAAGCTATTTTCCTGAAGTCTTAGGACAATAAGAAAGTGTTTACTGTTCTCATGAACACCAGAATTTTGAAGACAGAGCAAAATAGAGGTTAGTCTGTGGTATTTTTATTCACTTAGCTATTGCACATTAAGCTGCAGAAGTCTTTCTAACAATTCTTTAGTCATGGGTAGAGGCCCACCAACAGTGGGCTTTATAGTCATCCCTACCTCCTAGCCCACTCTTCCGGGTCCCTTGCGTGTATTTGTCCATCCTTCATCACAATCAGGAAGTTTCACTACTCCTTGCTATTGGGAAGTCTGGCTGCATTCTCTGCTTCTCAGTCACTCCCACAGCTTCTGATTTCTGTCATAAAAATACCCATTCTTAGCCAATGAATATCCCAGGGGTCTTAGAGGACTCCTGGGGCTAGAAGGTGGCCAGAGCCCAAGGGAGCCATGAAGCAGATGATGGGACATTTCACTACCCACACTGCTCCCTGGCCGTGAATGAAGATGCCATGATTGGTAACCCAGCACTGACCATGTGGAATCATCTAACATACTCCTCTATACTGCCCCACAGCCCTTGGTCAGCAGTGATATTCTGCACATGTATTAATATCATCCCTCCATGTATTACATGTTTAGTAATCAGATTTTTTACCATATCTCATTAAAAGTTGGTAATTTACTGTGGCCAGCAGACACAGCTTGTTATCTGTGGCCTCAGGACCTCTGAGCAAGTGTGAGGACAGTGGGGTGTCATTTTCTTAAATTTGTATTTTCTTAAGATTTTTTCTGCTCTCCAACTGGTTGACATATTCTTGGCAACACTGTATAGCATGTGCACTTACCATGACTAGGCACTGAGTGTGCGGGTGCCATCAATTCTGTGCCTGAGAGTGTTCCACACCTGGCACCTGCCTGCCCTACCCGTATCTACTGGACCTTCTGTGGGTCTGGCATGTGTTTAGGATTCTAGTTTTTACTTTTTAAATGTAAATTGTGTTTTTGTAATTATTGAATCATGCAATCATTTTTAAACAACTTACCCCTCAATAAATCAGCAGACAACAGTTTAAGTTAAAGCAGTTAATTTTTTTAAGTAATCACTTATATAGATATAGATATAGATGATATAGATATAAATTGGTGGCCGCCTCATTCTTTCTCAAGCTCAGAACCATGCAATAGCTCCTCATTTCATTCATGGTAAAAAAATCCTTAAGAGAGCCAGCCTCAAAGTCCCTACAGGGTCCAATGCTCAGTTATCTTTCTAACCTTTTCTCCTACTTTCCTCTCTCTTTGCTCATTTCACTTATGCCACACCGGCCTCCTTATAACAACCCCCTTGATGATCTCATAACAACTGTTCCCTCTTTCTGGAAGACACTTCCACCAGATATCTAACTAACTTACTCCTTTTCTTCACATCCCTCAGTTCCCATCCTCTTAAGGGATCCTGCCTTACCACTCTACATCATACTGCCAAATACACCCACTCCCTGGCACTCCCCATTACCTTACACTGCTCCTTTTCTTTTTTCTTCTGGTGTTTATCACTTCCCACATACAAGAAAATTTATCTTTTATTATGTGTACTGTTTATTGTCTGTAACCCCTTTGCTAGACTCTAAGCTCTACAGGGCAGGGATTTTTGTTTTGGTCTCTGATGTAATCTGAGTGCTTAAAACACAGTCTGGCACACAATACACGATAAATATTTGTTGAATGAATAAATGACTCAAATATTTATCCACAATTTCAGATTAATAACTGAGAATAGTGTTACAGTAAAGAGATTTGGGTGACTGAATTGGAAACTTGCATTCAATGTTTAAAGTTGCTCTTGACTTTAGGCTGTGCTGAATTGAACACCTGGACATTCTTATTATTCAGCTCCAGTTTAAATGTTCATCACTTATCCAAAGCACCTGTCATTACAGACATAATGTAATTTCCCAAACTATACCTTTTCCCTAGTTATTTTATATTGATGACTTCATTTTTAAGGAGGCACTGAAGGCCACCTGGAGACATTCAACATGTTCACACCAATGTTATCTACAATTAAGAGTAAATTATTTACTAGGACACTTTCCACAAATCTTATCTCTATATCTAGGAATCCCTGTTATCCTAGTCAAGTAGATATTTCTGGATGCATTCCCTAATTCTTGAGTCTAGTCTATTTGAGGCCTGTAGCAGAACTCAGACAAAGTCTGGTAGGACAACTGCAGTTTTACATTTTTCAAGTTTAAAAACAAAAATAAAACCAAACCAAACAAACAAAAACCAACTGATGAGGGATACCAAACTGGCAGCTGGTGAGCTAAATATGACCCCATCATTGTTTGGCTGGCCCAAGCTTTTAGTTTTTCTTTTAATTTGAACATTCAGTCAGGGCATCTACTTTCCAATCTGCCATTTGCCCTAGGCTACATCACCCCTATTGCTTATACTAGACCTAATATTAACATCTTTGTTATCTACCTGGCCACTTAGCATTTGAATCTAGGATCTCACTTCTCTGGGAAGTTCAAGTGAACAGAATACCCTGTAACTTATAATCTGTAGCCTTCACTCTTTCAGACTTAGAAACTATACTATATTTAACATAACTCATCCTAGAATAACAAATGAAAATTTAACAAGACCAAATGTAGCGAAAACATAGCTTAGAATCCATAACATTATATATACTGTACAGTCTACGAGTAGCCCAAGAGAATAAATTATGTTTCTGTTATTATGCAGCAGTCTGGAAGGAAGTGTAAGAAAAAAGAAAGGAATTTTGAATTGTTAAAAATATTTGGCCACATTGTTTATGTATTATCACTTGTATTTAATAATTTATCAACATTTATATTAAATCTGGCTTATTCCTTCTAGATTACATAAAACAGAATAAAGGGGCCCCAGGAGACCATAAGTAAGTAATCAATAAATAAAAGCTCTAGTCCAGATCAAAGATAAATTACTCAAAAATAACCCATCATTCTCCTCTGATATACTCTTGCCATCAAAATCCCTCCTATCCTTTAGAGCCAGCCTAAGCCTGAACTCCAGCGCAACTTCTGTAACCAAGTTCCCTGTCAGATCAAGAACTCACTTCTCAAAAATGTACTCATGGTCTTTATCAGATAACTATTCTCTAAGCAAGACAAATCTTTAAATTTTAATACCAGTATTTAGCACTCAAATTTAGTATATAATTTAGGTTATTGTGATGTAATGTGCTGCTTATTTATAATGTAAAATATCATTCAGTAATTGGCATTCAGGGCTTCCCTGGTGGCGCAGTGGTTGAGAGTCCGCCTGCTGACGCAGGGGACATGGGTTCGTGCCCCGGTCTGGGAAGATCCCACATGCCGCGGAGCGGCTGGGCCCGTGAGCCATGGCCGCTAAGCCTGCGCGTCCGGAGCCTGTGCTCCGCAACGGGAGAGGCCACAACAGTGAGAGGCCCGCGTACCGCAAAAAATAATAATAATAAATAACTGGCATTCAGGTAGCTGAATCTCTCCTCAATTATATTACGAACTCCTGTTAGTGAAGATAATCTCTCCTTTCTTAGTACTTTGCAGTACCAGGGACAGTACTAGGTACTGCATTATGCATGTTACTAATAACCTGTTTTCTTTGAAGTTTAACTCCTTGGTATTGAGACAAGGCAGCTTGAATTTCCAGAATCTGAGGGATGTAGATTTTCTTGGGGATACTGAAATATCCTAGAAGGCTCAGTTCTATCATGTATAAAATGAGCTTAGGCTTCCTCAACTTTGAGATATTAAAGAGGATAAAGGACTGCAAATAAACAGAGTAAAATCAGAATGGAATTCTCTTAACTTTTACTTACAAAACAAAGAGCATTATGTATTTAGACTTCATATTTGGAGAAAAGGTCCATCAAGAGGTTAAACTGGTTAATTTCTTTAGCCAAAATTTTATTTAATTATTGGAAGATAACACCAACACATTTCACAGAACTAATGGAGTCACGCTTTATCAAGAGGTGCTTAATGTTCCTGCTCTAATGTTTTCAGTGTTGAGGAATTCATTGACTTGGGAGGAAACCATTCTACTGATGAATGGTACTGTGAAAGTGCTTTCTTGCTTGAGGTAAAACTTGTGCTCCTTAATATCTACCCAACAGACATATTCTTATTAGCAGTACACAGTGAGTTCCCCTCTTTTACTAATGACAATTTTATAAATATGTAAAAGCAACTAGTTCCCACCCCTCCATAGCTGTTCAAAATTCTTATCTAGGTTAGACATTTTAACTTCTGTCCACCATTCCATCCACCATTTTTACTTCCATCCACATAATGCCCCCATGCATAATCCTTCTTTAGACATAATCTGGTTCAAAAACGTTCCGACACTGCAGATAAATCCAGCCCAAAGAGTATGAGTCAAGTAGGTTAAAAGAGCCATTTTCTGTTCAGGCATATGTTCAATTCAATTAAACAATGACAGAGCACATATCATGCACAAAACATTGAGAGAGAGACAAAAAAATACGTAAGAAAAGCTCTTTAGATTTCTAGGAATTCACAACCTGGTGGGCAGCACAGGTAAATGTAAAAGCAAATCAACAGAAAACATAATTTGATCAATGCAATGACACAGTAATTAACACAATAAGTGTACGGGGTTCCAGGGAGAGAGCCAAAGACAGAGTGAGAAAATTCAGAGTGTAAGTACATTCATCATAGAAAGTTGGTCCTTGTACAAAATTATCTCCATCAACCCTTTTCCATTTCAATAAAATCTCTTGAAAAGAGATAAGAATGAAGAAAATGAATTTAAAAGGTGAGAAAGCACTCTAAGATAGGCTTAAAGTTTAAAATGGCCACTCATTGAACATTTTTACTGTAATAGTGCACTGAAAGTTGAACATAAACCTTCCCAAATGCACTATTCTATAGTAGAAGTAGGCTTTTACATATAAGCTGAAGAGAGCCATCAGCTTCTTAGAAGCACAGAATGGATGGATCAATCAAGAGGGCATCAGAACCTGAGGCCTTGATGCTTTGGGACACTCTTAAAAAGCCATCATTAATAGTTGGTAAACTTGTTTTCCCCCTGTACTGATTCTGGCATTCTCACAAATACAAAAGAAACTATGCCTACGATGCCAAGGGTTCTGTTGTAACCTATGTAGATTAAGGCTAACGTAAAACTAGTAGGAGTTTTAAAATTACTATTTATTTCTTAAGTGAACAAAGATTTAGTGACTACCTTTGGCACAGTGCACACTTTTCTAGGCACTAGTGATATGAGAATTAACTAAACAAATATCTTCTCACAAATTCCCTTGCCGGAGATAAACAGTAAACACATAAATATACTACTCTCAGATGGTAAATGCTAACTATAGAGAAAACTGAAAGAAATTTAGGCTTTGGGGAGTGGCTGGTGGAAGTAGGGATTTTTGAAGAAATGTAAGTTGGTACTGAAATTGAAACGTGATTTAAAAACTCCCAACAAACAAATTCCAGGACCAGATGGCTTCACAGGTGAATTCTATCAAACATTTAGAGAAGAGCTAACACCTACTCTTCTCAAACTCTTCCAAAATATAGCAGAGGGAGGAACACGCCCAAACTCATTCTACGAGGCCACCATCACCTTGATACCAAAACCAGACAAGGATGTCACAAAGAAAGAAAACTACAGGCCAATATCACTGATGAACATAGATGCAAAAATCCTCAACAAAATACTAGCAAACAGAATCCAACAGCACATTAAAAGGATCATACACCATGATCAAGTGGGGTTTATTCCAGGAATGCAAGGATTCTGCAATATACGCAAATCAATCAACGTGATACGCCATATTAACAAATTGAAGGAGAAAAACCATATGGTCATCTCAATAGACGCAGAGAAAGCTTTTGACAAAATTCAACACCCATTTATGATAAAAACCCTCCAGAAAGTAGGCACAGAGGGAACTTTCGTCAACAAAATAAAGGCTATATATGACAAACCCACAGCCAACATCGTCCTCAATGGTGAAAAACTGAAAGCATTTCCACTAAGATCAGGAACAAGACAAGGTTACCCACTCTCACCACTCTTATTCAACGTAGTTTTGGAAGTTTTAACCACAGCAATCAGAGAAGAAAAGGAAATAAAAGGAATCCAAATCAGAAAAGAAGAAGTAAAGCTGTCACTGTTTGCAGATGACATGATACTATACATAGAAAATCCTAAAGATGCTACCAGAAAACTACTGGAGCTAATCAATGAATCTGGTAAAGTAGCAGGATACAAAATTAATGCACAGAAATCTCTGGCATTCCTATACACTAATGATGAAAAATCTGAAAGTGAAATCAAGAAAACACTCCCGTTTACCACTGCAACAAAAAGAATAAAATATCTAGGAATAAACCTACCTAGGGAGACAAAAGACCTGTATGCAGAAAATTATAAGACACTCATGAAAGAAATTAAAGATGATACAAATAGATGGAGAGATATACCATGTTCTTGGATTGGAAGAATCAACATTGTGAAAATGACTCTACTATCCAAAGCAATCTACAGATTCAATGCAATCCCTATCAAACTACCACTGGCATTTTTCACAGAACTAGAACAAAAAATTTCACAATTTGTATGGAAACACAAAAGACACCGAATAGCCAAAGCAATCTTCAGAACAAAATCGGAGCTGGAGGAATCAGGCTCCCTGACTTCAGACTATACTACAAAGCTACAGTAATCAAGACACTATGGTAGTGGCACAGAAACAGAAAGACAGATCAATGGAACAGGATAGAAAGCCCAGAGAAAAAACCCACGCACACATGGTCACCTTATCTTTGATAAAGGACACAAGAATATACAGTGGAGAAAAGGGAGCCTCTTCAGTAAGTGGTGCTGGGAAAACTGGACAGCTACTTGTAAAAAAATGAAATTACTATACTTCCTAACACCATACACAAAAATAAGCTCAACATGGATTCAAGACCTAAATGTAAGGCCAGACACTATAAAACTCTTAGAGGAAAATATAGGCAGAACACTCTATGACATAAATCACGCAAGATCTTTTTTGACCCACCTCCTAGAGAAATGGAAATAAAAACAAAAATAAACAAATGGGACCTAATGAAACTTCAAAGCTTTTGCACAGCAAAGGAAACCATAAACAACACGAAAAGACAACCCTCAGAATGGGAGAAAATATTTGCAAATGAAGCAACTGACAAAGGATTAATCTCCAAAATTTACAAGCAGCTCATGCAGCTCAATAACAAAAAAACACACAACCCAATCCAAAAATGGGCAGAAGACCTAAATAGACATTTGTCCAAAGAAGATATACAGCCTGCCAACAAACAGATGAAATAATGCTCAACATCATTAATCATTAGAGAAATGCAAATCAAAACTACAATGAGATAACACCTCACACCAGTCAGAATGGCCATCATCAAAAAATCTAGAAACAATAAATGCTGGAGAGGGTGTGGAGAAACGGGAACACTCCTGCACTGCTGATGGGAATGTGAATTGGTACAGCCACTATGGAGAACAGTATGGAGGTCCTTAAAAAACTACAAATAGAACTACCATATGACCCAGCAATCCCACTACTGGGCATATACCCTGAGCAAACCATAATTCAAAAAGAGTCATGTACCAAAATGTTCATTGCAGCTCTATTTACAATAGCCCGGAGATGGAAACAACCTAAGTGTCCATCATCGGATGAATGGATAAAGAAGATGTGGCACATATATACAATGGAATATTACTCAGCCATAAAAAGAAACGAAATTGAGCTGTTTGTAATGAGATGGATAGACCTAGAGTCTGTCATACAGAGTGAAGTGAGTCAGAAAGAGAAAGACAAATACTGTATGCTAACACATATATATGGAATTTAAGGAAAAAAATGTCATGAAAAACCTAGGGGTATGACAGGAATAAAGATACAGACCTACTAGAGAATGGACCTGAGGATATGGGGAGGGGGAAGGGTAAGCTGTGACAAAGCAAGAGAGAGGCATGGACATATATATGCTACCAAATGTAAGGTAGATAGCTAATGGGAAGCAGTCGTGTAGCTCGGGGAGATCAGCTCGGTGCTTTGTGACTGCCTGGAGGGGTGGGATGGGGAGGGTGGGAGGGAGGGAGACGTAAGAGAGAGGGGATGTGGGAACATATGTGTACGTGTAGCTGATTCGCTTTGTTGTGGGGCAGGGGCTAGCGCACCATTGCGAGGCGGTTATACTCTAATAAAGATGTAAAAAAAAAAATTAATGATCCAGAAAGCAACCAAAACATACACATACACACACACACACACACACGCACACACACAGCCCTTTTTCCTCATTCTGTAACTTATTGTTGGAGGGTAGTGACATCATTTCAGCGTGTGTCTGATTTCCCAGGAAACTAGACTTTAACCTGTGTACTTCCTAAATGGACATGTGTGGATACAAAACAATTTTTAAGAATGAAAAGGCAAGAAGTCAATGAGCTACATGAAAGTGAAGAAATAAAACTGGGACAATGTAAGGGCAGTAACATGATGTAGAGAAGAATTAATGGAAGCGGACAGGCCTGGTTTCAATTCTGGCACTGCCATTTACAAGCTACTTAATCTCAGGCAATGTAGTTAATTTGAGTTCCAGTTTTGTCCTCTGTAAATTGGAATAAAAAATGCCTTCCTTTGTAGTAACCCAGAAATTAAATGAGATTTAGGGAGAGTATTTAGATTCTACATGCCCAATTCTAATGTATGGAGGGGGTGTTTTCCCCCATAACACCAAGCAAATACTTGGGACACCAGCTGGGTATTCTAAAATTTAACTCAATTCTGACACTATCTACTGGGAGATAGCATCAGATTCCACAGGTTAAGGGCTCAATCCTACAAGACTGTCCCCACCCCCAAACACAACCATACTGCAGACACCAGTGGAAAGCCCAGTTTGTCACTTGTCCTGGGTAAGCATAGATGGGGGGGTTCCAAAAACCGCCTCCTAGGGTTTGATTAATTTAGAGTGGCTCACAGAACCCAGAGAAACATTTTACTTACTAGATTACCAGTTTATTATAAAAAGATACAACTCAGGAACAGCCAGATGAAAGAGATGCCTAGGGCAAAGTATAGGGAAATTGCTTGGAGCTTCCATGCTCTCTCTAGGTGCTCCCCTGTCCCCACATCTCCATGTGTTCACCAACCCAGAAGCTCTCCAAACTCTGTCCTTTGGGGGTTTTATGGAGGCTTCATTACATAGGCATGACTAATAAAGTCATGGCCATTAGCAACTGATTCAGCCTGCAGCCTCTCTCCCCACCCAGGAGGTCAGGGGGTGAGACTGAAAGTTTCACCCCTCTATTCATGACTAGTTCTCCTGGGAACCAGCCCCCATCCTTATGTGCTTTCCAAACCTCATTAACATAAACCTGGCTGTGGTGAAATGGGCTTGTTATTGATTGGGTTCAGGACAGGCCATCCCCAAATACACCACTTTGGCATATTGATTATTTTGAATTAAAGTTACTCAAGAAACAGCCAGTGCAAGAAGGGCACTCTGACCCTCCTTTGTCTCCCTGAAAGCAGGAAATAAATCTCCAATGTGAAAGGTACCCTCCCTGTACCAGGAGGGTAGAAGACATCCGTATCAACACAGGCAGGGAATTTAGAGCCAAGAAGACTGTATAAACGAACCTTGTTAATTCTTCGCCATTTACTACCCCTAGTCCAAATGCCTTTGTCAATTCTTCACAAAAAAATTGTTTCTTTCATTAAAAGGTATAAAAGCTGCCTGCTTTAGTCACTCCTTTGAGCTCCTATTTCTATGAGCTCCTGTACATACAAAATTAAACTTGGCTTTTCCTGTTAACCTGTCTTATGTCAATTTAATTATTAGACCAGCCAAAGAACCTAGAAGGGAAAAAAGGAAAAGTTTTCCTCCCCTACATAATGAATAATAAGATAGTCATTTCATCCTTATGACTCTGAAGCATTTTGAGGAACTGAGGACAAGAGACCAAATATTTTAACAAAAGATGTTCCCAATTCGTCTTATCATTCAGGAAATTCCAAGGGTTTTGGGAGCTCTGAGCCAGGAACTGTGGATGAAGACCAAATATATACGAGAAATAGATTTTGATCATCTGAACGTTAGGCAGGAAGTTAGCCATGAGCGACAAGAGGCGGCCCCGTCGGCTGAACATCCAGTAGCCGCCTAAATCCTGCCAAGCTATTTGCCAACCCCGCCCCAAACACACCCCCATCAGTAACCAACATGGTCAGGGGACCAGAAAAATCTCCCAATGGCCGACTGGAGGGACTTCCCCACTCTGGCACATGCACACACCTCACGCTATCATGTTCATAGATAACCTTTGGTGGCCTTTAGGCTCATTAAATGTTCATAAATATTCTATGAATACATACATCTGATTGTAACAGACAATTATGGGAAGGACATGCACAGCAGAGCCTCTTGTTATATAACCTGCAGCTGTCACTGTCAATCAAAGACCTTGCCTTAAAAACTCTACATCCCAGGGCTTCCCTGGTAGCGCACCGGCTGAGAGTCTGCCTGCCGATGCAGGGGACACGGGTTCGTGCCCCGGTCCGGGAAGATCCCACATGCCGCGGAGCGGCTGGGCCCGTGAGCCATAGCCGCTGAGCCTGCGGGTCCGGAGCCTGTGCTCCGCAATGGGAGAGGCCACAACAGTGAGAGGCCCGCGTACCGCAAAAAAACCCAAAAAAACTCTACATCCCAGCCTCCAGGGCCATTGCCTTCCTTGGCCTGGCCCACCTCTCTCTTGAGGTGTTCTCTCCGTTCTCTCCTTATCTTCAATAAACTCTCTTCCAACCGGTAAGACCTCAGATTCTTCTTTGAGACCTTACCAGGAACAGAGGCCCTGGCAGGAGGGGTCCCCAGACTCTCTTCTGCTAAACATGAATGACAAAATGTATATTTCTTATAAATCACCATATTGCAGAGAGAGACAGAGACAAAGACAAAACATACAATCACAGTAGATGAACTTTATTTAGATGCTAATTGAAACAGTTACTTAAAAAGAAGCATCAGCAACAAGACAAACACAATTATGAGACAATTAGGGAGGTATGAACAATGCCTGGATGTTTGAGGATACTAAGGAATAACTTAAATATTTTTAGTAGTAATGGCATCATGGCTGTGTCAAAAACACAGAGACTGTTTTAGAAACACAGCACTATTTAAGGATAAAATGGTGTGATGGTTAGGATTTGCTTCAAATTATCATGAAAAATGTGTGGCCATGCAATGGAATCTGGGTAGAGGATACAAGAGAGGTTTCTTGTTATTTTATCTCTACAATTATATATATTTTATATTTTCAATAATTAACTTAAAAATCCTTAAATCTTAAGAAATAGAATTATAGTAAGGATGTGGTAAGGACTACAACCCAGAAGCTCTCCATAGAGCTATAATAGAATTACAGAAAGGATGTGGTAAGGACTACATGAAGTAACACATATTAGAAACCTAACCCTTTTCCAGGCACGTATGAGGTATTTAGGGATCCATTTAAATAGACTGGAACCATTCTTTGAGAGCAGGGCTTCATAAACTTTCATGAGCACACACATCACTTGGGGATCTTGTGAAATGCAGATTCTGACACACAAGGTCTAGAAGGACCAAGATTAGAAAGGATCAATGAAAATAAAGGCTGGAAAATTTACGTTTGGGCCTACAGTGTAGAATCTTGCAACTACATGGGCTTGTAACAGGCATACAAATAACTATTATAGGAGGGAACCAACAGAGTATCAAATCCAACTCTGAGGAGGGCTTTTAACTCATTTGAAGTGCCCTGAGGCAATCTTAAAACACTATTAACTGCATGCCTGAGAGCGTATTCCATGGATATCTTTAAATATGCAATCCATTTTTTTTTTTTTTTTTTTTTTTTTTTGTGGTACGCGGGCTTCTCACTGTTGTGGCCTCTCCCATTGCGGAGCACAGGCTCCGGACGCGCAGGCCCAGCGGCCATGGCTCACGGACCCAGCCGCTCCGCGGCATGTGGGATCTTCCCAGACCGGGGCATGAACCCGTGTCCCCTGCATCGGCAGGCGGACTCTCAACCACTGCGCCACCAGGGAAGCCCTGCAATCTATTTTTAAATATTCCAAAATAGTATAAATATATTAGATAAGAAGTAAAACACAGGAAATTGAAAAATAAATAGGAAGACAATGTAGAATATAAATAATTTGTTTGTAAGGTCATATTCCTAGCTTCCTTACCTTCTTCCCAAACTGATACTTGTTGATATTATAATTTATTTAGTGGTCTACTTACATAGGATCAAGTTTCCTAGAATTTCATTAATTAAGATACACAATTTGTCTTCAGTTCAGCTACTCCAGGAAATACATAGTATTTTTATATAATTTGAATATAGAATATTTCCTAAGCAGCCATGTATTTTGCAGGGTACAAAAACCATTTTTTTAAAGTACAAATATAGCTGACTGATCAATGCTAATGATGGAAAAGTTTCAATAGTAATTAGAATAGAGAAGTATCAGCTCAACAAAGCAGAGGCTTGAGAAAACAAGAAATAGTTCTTTTACTTTTATTTGAATTGTCATGGCATCCCTATTCTAATTTAAAGTTCAGTTGTTTTTCTCCAAAATATACTATTCATAAGCATTTAGACTCAGTGATTAAAATATTATCCTAATTTTCAGTGTTTTTGTGTGTGGCTGAATGAAACCTGAAGTTTGTCTACCTCATGCAAATGAGTATCAAACCATGACT